>NC_092086.1:100894260-101240260 GCF_045679555.1 Salvelinus alpinus
ACTGGTTGGTAGGTGATCAAATACTTATGTCATGCAATAAAATGCAAATTAATTACTTAAAAATCATACAATGTGATTTTCTGGATTTTTGTTTTAGATTCCGTCTCTCACAGTTGAAGTGTACCTATGATAAAAATTACAGACCTCTACATGCTTTGTAAGTAGGAAAACCTGCAAAATCAGCAGTGTATCAAATACTTGTTCTCCCCACTGTACATGACATGAGAATGCATCCTGAACAACTCTTAACATGGCCATTTTGTCATTGTGCATTTACCAGACAAAATACTGTGCTGCAAAACATAAAGCTACTGTATATAAATATTACAATATTTTCACTTACACACGTTCCATAACATGTCTGTTTTTCTCCTTTGCAGTGGTTTGTGATTGGATACACAGTAAACCTAGTTTGGATTCTTGGTGACATGACATCATATCCTGACCTGGACAATCTGAACAGAACTTTGGCTATAATGGAACAGTGGGACAAAACATCAAGAGACAGCTTGCAAGTACTTACTATCTATTGAGCTATCATAACTGCCTTCTTTCAACAACAACAAAAATATATGATTATTCTATTGCCGTACTTACTTTTGTACTTCACGTTATTGTGGCAGTGTGCAAGGGGAAGGTAAACCGCCGCATTATGACAGAGGTAATCTAGATGTAATGACAGATAAAAAACAATTATTTATTTTTGTTATTTTATTATGCATTTATAATGAATCCAACTGTTCATGCAAGTGCTATTTGTGGCTGAAGCACCCACATTAAACTTATTTTAAACATATTTAGAATATTCCCAAAAGGTTCTGTTCTTCTGTATTTCTTTTATAAGCATTATGTTTTACATGTTGTAAGTGTTTTAAAAACAGCTTATGATCAACGTAATGATTTTGAAACAATTTTTGTATGTCTTTCACTACAAACAGAATATAATATGTATCTATCTATTTCAACTGTGAAACAAACAAAATAGCTTTATTGTTAGCTGTTTCATTTATACAGTACATTACTGACATAAACAACAATCTCATGGTTGTGGTACACTCACCTTTTCTACACAGTACTAAATGCATGCCTCTGCCTACCTCTGTAATTGCTACAAATGTTAGAAAACATTTCAATGTTTTTAATGGATTTTAAGTTCTATTACCTAGTGTATTGTCAAAAGCAATTTACTTAAAAGGGTAATCCTGCATAAAAGCAAACATGACTAGCATCTAGTTCATATTCTGATATGTATATATTATATTAATCTGCTTCTGGTAATATCACCATGTTATGTGAGCAGTTATGTCATCGTGATTGATAAAAACTGATTTTCTGATACAACTTTTGAGTTTATCATAATTTTTCATGGTTGTTGTTGCTGAGCTGATGTTACTAACAAAAAAGGTATCTTGTCCTCTAGTCTAGTAGACCTGCATTCATCTATCCAGTGTTTTCAGATCAGTGCAGGCGAAGGAGAGAAGACAAAGGTATCCCACTTTGGACAATGTTTGCCAAATGAATAGCCTCTCTACTGCTGATTTTCCTTCATGAACACTGAAGGACTGGTAAGGTTCCATTCATATTGGTCTCATATTTATAGTGTTTTCAGGTGACAAAGGGAAAGGAAGCTAGGAAAGGAAGCTATTTAGACAACAATATTCTGGCTCCAACGGTTTCCATTAGATAACACAGACACAAAGTCAGATTCCACAGCCACAAAGTCATAATTGCAACAACAACAAAAAATGTCTTCATTTTTAAGGTTAGGGTTAGGCATAAGGTTAGCAGTGCGGTTAAGGTGAGGGTTGATGTTAGGTTTAAACACATATTTTAAGAAGATAAATGGTAGAAATTGGCGGGGTTTAGTCATAATTAATAAATAAATCATAAATAAATAAATAATGACTTCTTGGCTTTGGTAACTAGTGACGACAGGCTCCACCCCTAAAAAGCACGTTGTTGTACGTAATGAAATAAGCGTGCGAGCGCATTCCGCAAGCGTGCGTGCTTCAAATACCGTGTTGTAGATTGTAGGTCCGTGCAGCTGGGTACTGTTGTTCTACAAGTCCTCTGATTCTCAAACACATGCATGTATTTAGTGTCTTGAAGACGTTTAGAGTATATAAGTATGAGCAAACTAATGCTTGGATTATTAGAATATTATTTTCAAAATGTGAAAGGTGCATGTAGAGGGTCGCTGGCAAGGAAAGTTGATAGCCAACAATATGGACTGTTTAGAACACGTGCCCAGCACGTGTTGGGTTTACAATCATTTTGATGAATTGAAAACTAGTTATCCCGTTCTACCTAGCTGGATCGGGAGTGCGCGTGGCCATCTCTGCTCTCATTACATTAGCTGGCAAAAGTTAGTGAGACGAAACAAAAGTCGTTCATATAAACTGTCATAGCTAGTTACCTACATTGTTAGCTCGTGAAAGTGAAACAGAGTTGGCTAGAGTTAAGGTGGTCAGTTTCTAAGCTGCAATAGTAGCTAGCTCGATAGCTAAACTTGTTAGGTCGTGGTTTGTCAATTCAGAATTACGTTAGTCCACTAATTTAGCTAGGTGAGAGTTGGTGTCGCAGTATCTGGATTCGACGATTGTAGTGCACGAGGGACCCATGTCAAATAGCTAGGACATCAGATTGGATTAACACCGACATGGGCCAACAACTACATTAATGGGGACCAACAACGAATAGCTTTTGTTTCATTTATTAAATTTTTCTAACAATTTACAAGAATGACTCACCGTTCCTTTAAAAACTTTCTGTGCCTTGGGCATCGAGATGTCACTATTTTAAATGGGAGCGTCACATCCAGATGGAGATGCGAAGTATTGCATCACAGGCTGAAATTGGTTTTAAACCCGCAAAAGTTGCTGTGGTGACAAAGATGACAAGGTATGAATTCGAGCAGCAAAGATATCGCTTTTCAGAGCTCTCAGAGGAGGACCTAAAACAACTAGTAAGGGAATGGAAAACGATGTGATATAAGTGGTACTTGCTCTCAAACTCACTCATATGTTAATGTGTTCGTCATTGACAGTTAAACACCCCCATAACAAGTCATCAACACACACCAGTTTCACTTTCAGTTTAGACATGGAAACCCAGGTGATCCGATAGGTAAATGCTGGTCATAGACAAATATTCACTGAGGATGTCAGATTCCTTTCTCAATGTTGAGTTTTTTAATGCTAATCCTCACCACCAGAGAGCCTAGTTGAAATGACTTTGCTGTGATTTAAAAAAAAAAAAATTTTTATTTAACCTTTGGTTAACCAGGTAGGCAAGTTGAGAACAAGTTCTCATTTACAATTGCGACCTGGCCAAGATAAAGCAAAGCAGTTCGACACATACAGCAACACAGAGTTACACATGTAGTAAAACAAACATACAGTCAATAATACAGTAGAAAATATATACAATGTGAGCAAATGAGGTAAAGGCAAAAAAAGGCCATGGTGGCGAGGTAAATAAAATATAGCAAGTAAAACACTGGAATGGTAGATTTGCAGTGGAAGAATGTGCAAAGGAGCTAAATAAATACAGTAGGGGAAGAGGTAGTTGTTTGGGTTAAATTATAGATGGGCTATGTACAGGTGCAGTAATCTGTGAGCTGCTCTGACAGCTGGTGCTTAAAGCTAGTAAGGGTGTCCAGTAAGTGTTTCCAGTTTCAGAGATGTTTGTAGTTCGTTCCAGTCATTGGCAGCAGAGAACTGTAAGGAGAGGCGGCCAAAGGAGGAATTGGCTTTGGGGGTGACCAGAGAGATATACCTGCTGGAGCGCGTGCTACAGGTGGGTGCTGCTATGGTGACCAGCGAGCTGAGATAAGGGGGGACTTTACCTAGCAGGGTCTTGTAGATGACTTGGAGCCAGTGGGTTTGGCGACGAGTATGAAGCGAGGGCCAGCCAATGAGAGCGTACAGGTCGCAGTGGTGGGTAGTATATGGGGCTTTGGTGACAAAACGGATGGCACTGTGATAGACTGCATCCAATTTATTGAGTAGGGTATTGGAGGCTATTTTGTAAATGACATTGCCGAAGTCGAGGATCGGTAGGATGGTCAGTTTTACGAGGGTATGTTTGGCAGCATGAGTGAAGGATGCTTTGTTGCGAAATAGGAAGCCAATTCTAGATTTAACTTTGGATTGGAGATGTTTGATTTGAGTCTGGAAGGAGAGTTTACAGTCTAACCAGACACCTAGAATATGTGGACAACTACAAATACCTAAGTCAGAACCGTCCAGAGTAGAGGTCGACCGATTATGATTTTTCAATGCCGATACTGATTATTGGAGGACAAAAAAAGCAGATACCGATTAATCGGCCGATTTTAATTGTTTTTAAATTATTATTTTTTAAATATATATATATATCATACACACACACACATTTTTGTAATAATGACAATTGCAACAATACTGAATGAACAATGAACACTTTTATTTTAACTTAATATAATACATAAATACACACACACGCACACAGCTCTGAAGTGACAATGATACTGAAGAGTCTGCTTAGGAGACAAATACTCTCAACTGTTTGAATAAAAATAGAGTTTAAGTTACCTGTGATGAATGTTGAAAACAAAAACTTTAATTTCTATATGCAGGAAATCCTATTTTAATAATGGGCATG
Organism: Salvelinus alpinus; assembly: GCF_045679555.1. Classification (NCBI taxonomy): domain Eukaryota; kingdom Metazoa; phylum Chordata; class Actinopteri; order Salmoniformes; family Salmonidae; genus Salvelinus; species Salvelinus alpinus. The sequence continues at coordinate 100,898,905 of NC_092086.1, forward strand.
GTAAGAATTGACAACCAAAGTGCGAGTCATAATTCCCATGACACCTAGCAAAATCTGAAAAGCGGTTCCTTCATTTATTCCATAGGATATTTTTAGATTCACTTAAAATAAGGTCTGTGTTTCGTGTAGGCTTACATCACCGTGCCAATTTTATAACTGTAGATATCCATAGGACAAGGTAACTCTGAACAATATTGGCTAAATATAAGCGAAGATAAAAAAAAATTGTAGAGTGGATTTATGAAAATATGTTGACAAACGTTACCTTATCCTAGTGAGATTTACACGGGTATCAAAACGTCGAGGCGGTTTAAGCCTGCACGAAACACAGACCTTATTCGAAGTAGATCAAGACATTCTCTATGGAAGACATGAACGGTAAAATAACGAAGGAACCCCTTTCAAATTCAGCCGCAAGTTATTACAGGAATTATAACGCGTCGACTATTTCTCTCTAAACCATATACCTTTGACTAATCCGGAAACGATCACCTCGAAAACAAAACGTTTATTCCGTTCCGTATTTTATCTAACAGGTGGCATCCATGAGTCTAAATATTCCTGTTACATTGCACAACCTTCAATGTTGTCATAATTACGTAAAGTTCTGGCAAATTAGTTCGCAAAGAGCCAGGTGGCCCAAACTGTTGCATATACCCTGACTCTGCGTGCAATGAACGCAAGAGAAATGACACAATTTCACCTGGTTAATATTGCCTGCTAACCTGGATTTCTTTTAGCTAAATATGCAGGTTTAAAAATATATACTTGTGTATTGATTTTAAGAAAGGCATTGATGTTTATGGTTAAGTACACATTGGAGCAATGACAGTCATTGATTGATTGTTTTTTATAAGATAAGTTTAATGCTAGCTAGCAACTTACTGCATTCGCTAACAGGCAGGCTCCTCGTGGAGTGCAATGTAATCAATGCAAGATTGGATCCCCCGAGCTGACAAGGTTAAAAATCTGTCGTTCTGCCCCTAAACGAGGCAGAACGTTCCTAGGCCGTCATTGAAAATAAGAATGTGTTCTTAACTGACTTGCCTAGTTAAATAAAGATTAAATAAAGGTGTAAAAAAAATAATAATCGGCAAATCGGCTCCCAAAAATACAGATTTCTGATTGTTATGAAAACTTGAAATCGGTCGACCTCTAGTCCAGAGTAGTGATGCTGGACGGGCGGGCAGGTGCAGGCAGCGATCGGTTGAAGAGCATGCATTTAGTTTTACTTGTATTTAAGAGCAGTTGGAGGCCACGGAAGGAGAGTTGTATGGCATTGAAGCTCGTCTGGAGGGTTGTTAACAGTGTCCAAAGAAGGGCCAGATGTATACAGAATGGTGTCGTCTGCGTAGAGGTGGATCAGAGACTCACCAGCAGCAAGAGCGACATCATTGATGTATACAGAGAAGAGAGTCGGCCCAATAATTGAACCATGTGGCACCCCCATAGAGACTGCCAGAGGCCCGGACAACAGGCCCTCCGATTTGACACTGAACTCTATCAGAGAAGTAGTTGGTGAACCAGGCGAGGCAATCATTTGAGAAACCAAGGCCGTTGAGTCTGCCGATGAGGATGTGGTGATTGAGTCGAAAGCCTTGGCCAGGTCAATGAATACGGCTGCACAGTATTGTTTCTTATCGATGGCGGTTAAGATATCGTTTAGGACCTTGAGCGTGGCTGAGGTGCACCCATGACCAGCTCTGAAACGAGATTGCATAGCGGAGAAGGTGCTGTGGAATTCGAAATGGTCCGTAATCTGTTTGTTGACTTGCTTTCGAATACCTTAGAAAGGCAGGGTAGGATAGATATAGGTCTGTAGCGGTTTGGGTCAAGAGTGTCACCCCCTTGTGAAGAGTGGATGACCGCAGCTGCTTTCCAATCTTTGGGAATCTCAGACGACACGAAAGAGAGGTTGAACAGGCTAGTAATAGGGGATGCAACAATATCGGCAGATTATTTTTTAGAAAGAAAGGGTCCAGATTGTCTAGCCTGGCTGATTTGTAGGGGTCCAGATTTTGCAGCTCTTTCAGAACATCAGCTGACTGGATTTGGGAGAAGGAGAAATGGGGAAGGCTTGGGCGAGTTGCTGTGGGGGGTGCAGTGCTGTTGACCGGGGTAGGGGTAGCCAGGTGGAAAGCATGGCCAGCCGTAGAAAAATGCTTATTGAAATTCTCAATTATAGTGGATTTATCGGTGGTGACAGAGTTTCCTATCCTCAGTGCAGTGGGCAGCTGGGAGGAGGTGCTCTTATTCTCCATGGACTTTACAGTGTCCCAGAGCTTTTTTGAGTTTGTGTTGCAGGAAGCAAATGTCTGCTTGAAAAAGCTAGCCTTGGCTTTTCTAACTGCCTGTGTATATTGGTTTCTAACTTCCCTGAAAAGTTGCATATTACAGGGGTTGTTCGATGCTAATGCAGAACGCCACAGGATGTTTTTGTGTTGGTTAAGGGCAGTCAGGTTTGGAGAGAACCAAGAGCTATATCTGTTCCTGGTTCTAAATTTCTTGAATGGGGCATGCTTATTTAAGATGGTGAGGAAGGCATTTAAAAAAAAAATATATATATATATATATATTCTTTTACCAGGCATCCTCTACTGACGGGATGAGGTCAATATCCTTCCAGGATACCCGGGCCAGGTCGATTAGAAAGGCCTGCTCGCTGAAGTGTTTCAGGGAGCGTTTGACAGTGATGAGTGGAGGTCGTTTGTGGTCATCTGAGTTTTTGGGCTTGTTACAGCTTGCATTGAAGGGCTCCAGCTACATTGGGCTTCTGGAGAGAGACAACATCCACACCTGCAATGTGGATCACATTGTGGAGAGTCTACAGTAAGATAATAGGATTTTATTCAAGGATATTGTTGTGGTGTACTGTCTACAAAAGGTCATGAAGATGTGTGTGGCCACATGACCTTTGTGTGTCTCTCTGTGTTCCTTCTAGGAAAGGGGGGATTGAGGTGCGTGTGGTGAAGAGAGGGGAATATGATGAAGAAACAGTGCGATGGGCAGATGCCATTATCTCGGCAGGGGGCAACTGTTCCCGTTTTAAGAGTTTGAGAATAATATCTGATCCTTTACATGGTCACGTTCCCGCTGAGGGGTACAAAACAATTCAAAATAAATTGCGTTCATACAGTGCTCAGAGAAGGGTCAACTCAATCCATGAATAGGCCCATTTCACCCTGAGACCTAGTTGACATTAGCTCTGACAACCTCCCGTTCCTTTTGTTAGGGGATGGGACTATACTACTTGTTGCCAGTAAGGTTTTCAATAAAGACCAACCGGTTCTTGGGGTTAACACAGACCCTGAAAGGTAAGAACTCACAACAAAATAGGTTAGTGAATATAAAGTGGTGATATGGGTTTGGACAGGTGGTAAGTTTACTTGACTGGTAAGGTTCTTAGCTAGTTTAGAAGAGACAGGTTGGGGAATTCATTGTTGTGAATTTCAGCATTTTGTTATAGAATGAGAGGAGATAAATTACTTTATCTTGTTTGATGAAAAAAGTGCTCATATTATATATATATATTATTACAAGCATCTTTTTATAATTTTTTTTGCATGAAGGTCAGAGGGACATCTGTGCCTTCCTGTGTGTTACACACATGCCTTCCCTGAGGCACTACAGAAACTGTCGTGGTCAGTTCAGGTGGGATTTTCCCTTTCACTTCCCTGACCAGAATACTGCTGTTAGGAAGGCTATGTTTATGTGTAAAGAATAGTCTGATTTCTTTGCCACACCTCTAAAGTTTTGTTTCACATGCCTGGGGTGTATTCACTAGGAGCGAAACAGGGTGGGACCTACCTGAATTTGTCTAATATAAACTCTTGTTTCCGTTGCAAAAAGTTTTGGACTAATGATTATCGTTTAAGGACCAAACGGAGCGGGGATGTACATACCTGAATATGTCCAATAGAAAGTCTTGTTTGCGTTTTCAGTTTAAAGTTAACGGTTTTTATTGCATAGTGTTTGCAACAGACTAAATCTTTTGCTCTAGAATCGGCAAAACTATTACATTTACATTTGACATTTTAGTCATTTAGCAGACGCTCTTATCCAGAGCGACTTACAGTAGAGTGCATACATTTTATTACATTTTTTACATACTGAGACAAGGATATCCCTACCGGCCAAACCCTCCCTACCGGCCAAACCCTCCCTAACCCGGACGACGCTATGCCAATTGTGCGTCGCCCCACGGATCTCCCGGTTGCGGCCGGCTGCGACAGAGCCTGGGCGCGAACCCAGAGACTCTGGTGGCGCAGCTAGCACTGCGATGCAGTGCCCTAGACCGCCCTAGACCACTGCGCCACCCGGGAGATATTACACCCCTGGTCTTACTACTCTGCCCTCTAGTGTTACTGTTGCTGAACTGTCAGACATGAGTTTCTGATTCCAGGATCAGTAATGCGTATTAATATCATGGCATGTTTCACCACCCCCTCTTCTTTCTCCATATGTTCCTCTCCCTGTCTACTGCATATTCTACTACTTAACTCCTTTTGAATAATTTACTTCCCCATCCACTCCTCTCCCATTCTCTCTCCTCCACCCTGATCCCGGGGGTTTCCTGTCTACCTCATGCAGGTGGCAGTGGCGGCAGAGGATCCGTCTACACCTGGAGGGCACCGGGATCAACCCCATCCCAGTAGACCTACATGAACAGCAGCTCAGTCTGGAGCAACACAACCAGGCACACCGCATTACCCTCAATGGAGGCCCAGCGCAGTACGGACCCTCGGCCTCCTGTGTACCTGTATCAGTCTCTGTCTGGGCCCTTGAGACAAATCTAACACTTATTGAATGGACGGTGCACTGTATTGAATGAATAACATGTCTTCTTGACTTACAGCTGTGTGTGTGTGTTCAGTCTCTGTTGTCGTTCATTGACAATTATTTTCATGTAATTTGTCAAAAAGCCCTTCACTAACTGTCCCTCTATGAATTAATCTGTTTCTTTGATACAGGTGAGGTTTACCGGCTATCCAAGCCCTACATACTACCTGTCAGAGGACTGAATGAGATCTTCACTGGGGAATCTCTCTCCTCAAGGTACCCATGTCCTCCAACCAAGCCATAGCATCATGAACCCCCCCCCCCCCCTAAACATGAATGCCTGTTTTTCTGTTCATCAACCCCACCCCTGCACTACTATCACGCCCACCCATCTCGCTATGCACTCATCTCATTGGTGGATTTCTGTCCGTGACTCTTAGGATGAAGTGTAAATCCTTGAATCCCCATCTCACCCGCTTGCTCAATAGAGCTTCCTACTATGAGACCTCTGTGGATAACTGACCGTGGGGGAAGCAAAAGAGCTCTGGCCTCAGTATCTGCACAGGGACCGGATCTAAAGCCTGGTAGACATTTTACATGTACATTTTAGTCATTTAGTAGACCCTCTTATCCAGAGCGACTTAGTTAGTGCATTCATCTTAAGATAGCTACAGGTGTGTGACACAACCACATATCACAGTCATCCTAAGTACTTTTTCCCCCCTCAATTACGTAGTTATCAGCAAAGTCAGTGCTAGTAGGTAAAGACAAGTGCAAGTGTTAGTTCCCTTTATTTTTATACGTAGTGCCAACACAGGCCTCTATTTATTTTTTTGCTGATACTGGAAGAGCCCTGTCAATGCTGCATCTCATTCATGAAAGTTCTAAAATCTCTATCAATAAAAACTGTGATTGACAGCACAGCCTTTAGTGATCCTCCAGGGCTTGAATGTTAGCTTCATGGAATGTGAGCTTAATGAGAATCATTCTAGTTTGTCTCATCTACAGGTCATACAATATTAACAAACTGGTTGAACAGGCTGTGGAAGATGTCCTAAGGATAGGTATGTGGACTCCAACCTTTCCTCATGAACAGCAATGATCATGTGGATTTATTTTCTTGTTAAATCTGTCTAAATGTTTCAATTTCCAGCAGTAATTCCAATCTATGATTTTGGAGAACCTGTATAGTACACTGATAATTCAATCATTGTCCTGCCCTTATCTTTTTCTCCCCAGGAAAGGCACAAACGGGTCTTGATATTCAACTGAGTCAGGACTTTATTGAGAAAGGTGAGTTCCAAAATATGTACAGCTGAATGTGTTGTATGAATGGATGGATGCTCAAGGAAAATTCGTATACATGAATCTCACTGTCTTTTGTCAGTGACTGATGAATACAACGAGTGTCTGGTGTTTGGTCCGGAGGAAGGCTAAATGTTCTTCAGCATCAGAGAGCCCATCGTCAACAGAGTATTATCCAGCAGTCGCCAAAGAGGTTTTGCCAACAGGTCAGTTTATCTACAGTACCCATTCATTTTGTCTTGCAGTGGGGTTTGATGTACAAGATCACTTTAGTATTTTTGCTCTTGCTCTTCAGGGTGTGTGTGCGCTCACGGTGCTGGGACGCGTGCATGGTGGTGGATGGCGGGACTTCTTTTGAGTTCAACGATGGTGCCATAGCAACAATCACGATTAATGAGGAGGACCAGCTCCAGACTGTGCTCCTTGAAAACTGACTGACCGACCAATCATCCTTAGAGCTCATACAAGACCCTCAGCAGCAGTGATCTATAAAGGGAGTTGGGACTAGTTTCTTATTATGACCTGTGACCTCAAAATAAACTTGTCACATCTGCCATGTTCTACCATTGAGTTTGCTTAAGCATGATTTCATTTGTTACATGAGACGAAAGTAATTCTGTCAGGATGCTGTGAGTCGTTTGACCTTGCCTCAGACATTTACCGTTGCTAAACGCTACCCCATCAATCCTCTCCACTCATTGGGATATTAGGCCAAACTGAAGGACAGAGCGAACCCACAACGATGGTTGACTTACAGGGCTTTTTTTCCCTGGAAAAGTATAATTTGAATTGCTGTAAATGTCCTTTTCAGGTGATATGTAGTTTGCCCTCCCTCCCTGAGTAGTGCGTTTACTGCCCAGAGATCTTGCCATGTTAAATGCTTACTTTTACAACCGAGGATGAGGTACATTTCATAGTTTCTGTAACACATGACATTACCTGACTGAAGAGGATTTTAAGCATAGTTTGCGCTGCCATCAGCTTCGTTTGTAATTATATTAGTCGGTTAAGTACCAATTCCTATTAGAAAGAATGTTGATAGTGAATTGACTGCACAAAAGCTTATAGTTGGTATTGGTGGAACAATTGCAATTAGAGGTCGACCGATTAATTGGCATGGCCGATTTAAAATTTTAATAATAGGTAATCAGCATTTTTGGACGCTGATTGCATTGCAATTCACGAGGAAACTGCATGGCAGGCTGACAACCTGTTTCACGAGTGCAGCAAGGAGCCAAGGTGAGTTCCTAGCTAGCATTAAACTTACATTACAAAACAATCTTAACATAATCACTAGTTAACTACACATGGTTGATGGTTTAACTAGCTTGTCCTGCATTGCATATAATCAATGCGGTGGCTGTTAATTTATCATCGAATCACAGCCTACTTCGCCAAACGGGTCATTTAACAAAAGCGCATTGCCGGGGGGAAAAAACTATCTGCACACGTATCTAAACATCAATGGCTTTCTTAAAATCAATACACAGAACTATATATTTTTAAACTTGCATATTTTAGTTAAAATAAATTAATGCTAGCAGGCAGTATTAACTAGGGAAATTGTGTCACTTCTCTTGCGTTCAGTGCAAGCAGTCGCGGCATATGCATCAGTTTGGGCCGCCTGGCTCGTTGCGGACTAATTTGCCAGAATTGTACATAACATTGAAGGTTGTGCAATGTAACAGCAATATTTAGACTTAGGGTTGCCACCCGTTCGATAAAATACGGAACGGTTCCGTATTTCACTGAAAGAATAAATGTTTTGTTTCTGGATTTGACCATATTAATGACCCAAGGCTTGTATTTGTGTTTATAATTAAATCTGATTTGATAGAGCAGTCTGACTGAGCTGAGCGGTGGTGGGTAGCAGCAGGCTCGTAAGCATTCATTCAAACAGCACTTTACTGCGTTTTGCCAGCAGCCCTTAATAACTTCAAGCCTATCAACTCCCGAGATTCGGCTGGTAATACTAAAGTGCCTATAAGAACATCTAATAGTCAAAAGGTATATGACATACAAATGGAATACAGAGAAATAGTCGACTGTCATAATTCCTAAAACTTCGTAACTGGGAATATTGAACCACCAGCTTTCATGTTCTGAGCAAGGAACTTGCATTATTTCATTATTGAGCAGCTTGGCTTCAACCAGACTAGAGGACAATATGAAACTGAAGGCATTGTATTGTTCCCAACCTGCCAGGTCCTCAAAACAGAATGTGCCTGGGCCAATCTGACACTTTAGGAAACAGTTAAATATAGTTGGTTCCAGCCTTCACCATGGGGTCTGTTGGAAAACATCCTGGAGTTAACAGGAATGTTTATTTATAAATCAGTGTAATAAGATTAATATGCCAAAGGGGAAACTACGACACAGGAGGCATGTCTGATTTTTAAATGGTGTGAAAACAAAGGTGGCAAATCAACTAGTGATCACAACTTTAAATAAAACATTTATTTACATAAAATTGGTAAGTTTCACATTTTAGTATTTAACATAGTAAATCTTATTTTTAAAACACATGAATAGAAAGGAAAAAAAGTTTCTCAAACAAATGTGAGCAAGAACAGCAAACATGGCACCGATACATAACTACTGCTCCCTTGTGGCCAAGGCTACCATTTACTACATAGGTGTAGTGCACATTCTCATATCGTACCTAATTTAGGCACAAGATTAAAAATGTTAATTTCCGCAAAAATGCCAACGGCTCTAGCATATTTTATGTTAGAGCCGCCTCAGCTTTCATTCAGTCAAAACGGACATAGAGCTGGATTTAAAATGTAATACGAACAGCGTGGCTTCATTGATTTCTTATGGTTTCCAACTTTAAAATACAAAACAAAATAGATCAAGTAAATGACATCATTGTTAAAACTGGGCCTTAAAATGCAGATTGAATTAGTATTTTATAAAACACTGAAGAGGGAATTCCAAATCATTGCATCATGGAGGGAAAGATGCCAACTGCTAATGGTAGAGCACCTATGCATTAGTCTAACAGACCAATCTTCCTAGCTTGTCTTTCTGGCAAACCCGGCTTACAGTTGATAGACCTGAACTGAAATTAACTTTCCTATATCCAGCTAGTGAAACGTTACAGAACGAACCAACATTATCAAGATTTTTTCCCAACAGATCTGTCTTTGGAATGTTCGAAAGTCAATATATTGGACAGGTCATAGGATCCTGATAACGTATCCTATAAATCAGAATGTAATATTATAGCAAGTAAAAAATAAAGGCATTTGCCTTACGACTACACGCTCAGTCTTCAACATTATCAGGGTTAAATTGTCTAAAACAGGTACCCTTTTAAAATCTTAAGAATTCAGTTGCATGTTATTCAAGTAAGATTACTGTGGAGAAATGCAATCTACCGGCATTTAGAATTCCCACTACTGTGCATATGAAGGCCATGTTCTATTACTGACCTTAGAGTAACTTTGAACCAATGCCCCTCCATTATACAAAATAAGTGTTGCCAAAAGCACAACAAAACAGAAATCTTCATCAGCAGTGAGAACAATTGGTGTCAGTGTACCACAAATTACGTACGGCTCAAATTAATTTGCATACACACAACGGCGGACACAAAAAAATAGCTTACGTTCCTTGTATAGAATGACCACATCAGACAGAAATAAGTTATGACAGCGTTAGGAAGGCGTTGTGACTAGGACCTGAACACCAGGCGACAGGTCATACCCCACATGGCGCGGTCCCGCCGGGTGGCCTCGGTGGGACGGGCCACGCCCGAGAATGGACGGGTGTTGATTTGGAGACGGGGCAAACTTTTACTCAGGATTGGCAGGTAAGTGTCCTGGACCAGCCCGTACACCTCTAACGTCTGCAGCTCTGGGAACTTCTCAAAGTCACTGAAATAAACAGGTTTATTTAGTACTGCACAAATTATAAAGAGGACAATTTGCAGCTAAGAAGCATTCCTGTTATCACATAAAAAGATAAGTGTGACTTACGCTAAGGCAGCAGGGTGGATCTGGTAGCAACGGCTCAACGCTAAGTGTCTAAGAGACTGCAGCTGCTGGAGGATGGGGAAACTTGATGTCGTCATCAGAACACTGTCACTGTAACACAAATACAGTCAGTTATCATAATGAGATTATGGGATAGAACACAGTATCCATGTCAAATCACATCAGTCAAAGCAATCATCTGGATCCACAGTTCAGCCCAGGTCAAGACCTGTACTAGGAATTCCTCACCTTAAATCCAGATTTACAAGGTGAGGACATCTCTCCACCAAGTCTTTCAGATCTGAAGAGGCCATTGGTAAGTTTAACATCAATAGATATGTAAACATTCAATACAAATATGGGCATAGGGAAAATGTTCAATGCCACAGGCTTCCTCACCTTCCATAGTAAGGTTCTGTCTGTAGCCACTAAGGTTGAGCTGGGTGATATTGGAGGGGATGTTACTGACAACAGCCTTCACATGATCAGTACTGAAGTCACACCATGACAAGTTCAACTCTTCAAGCCTTGGTGTAGGAACGGAAAGAGACATTTCTGCATTAGTTTACCAATGCACAGATAGTTTAAACAGTGAGTTAAATACATTGATTATGCTGTCATTCAGAAATAGGACTTCAAAACAGAAATACAAATTGACAGACTCCAAGCTTACCGTGAGCATGATTTGAGCATCTCACCAAGCGAGTCGGGTGAGAAGCCAGAGCAGCCACACAGGTTGAGCCGTACCAGCTCAGTATTCTGGGATAGGGACCTGTAGAGTAACAATGTTAAGAATCGTGCCGAATGTTGTCTAAAATGACTGGTAACATTTACACTACATCATTTGACAGATCATTGCAAAAGAGCATGTTTTCTTTACTCACTGAATGATCCAGTCAGAGAGCTCCAGTCCCTCCAAGCTTAGATTCTCTAGTCGCCTGCAGCGGGAGATTATGTCATCTAGAAACACGGTTGAGACAGTGCAGCTGGAGAGATCCATGTGTTGGACACGCAGGTGTCTGAAGAAAAAAAACGTGACATACAGCACCACAACCTAAGTTGTCTGCGTTCACCTTCAACAGTTGGAAAAGAAAGCTCTGTATCCCCATAATAGGCATGAGTATGTATGAGGACTCACCGTGTGTGGGTGAAATGTGGTTCTCCAATGCAGGTATGGGGGCAGCGTAGTCCCAGTACTCCAGCCATAAGCACCTGCCCAAGAGCTTGATCCAGCTGGGGGTTCCCTACAAGATCCACACTATGCCACAGAGACTCATCAAACCTGACAGGCACAAAGGCATGCATTGACTTAATGACAGGTTTTGTTGACCCATTTGACTGTGTTAGGAGATCTGAGGGTGATATCTAATATTTATCATGCAGAAATACTGCAATGTAGTAATACATTTGAGTCATTTAGCAGATGCTCTTATCCAGAGCAACTTACAGTAGTGAGCGCATACATATTTTTTACTTTTTCATACTGGTCCACTGTAGGAATCGAACCCACAACCCTGGCATTGCAAGCACCATGTTCTACCAACTGAGCCCCACGGGACTAAGAACTTTACAAGTGCAACAGTATAACGTTAGTACGTCCCCTCGCCCCGACACGGGCGCAAACCAGGGACCCTCTGCACACATCAACAACTGACACCCACGAAGCGTCGTTACCCATCGCTCCACAAAAGCCGCGGCCCTTGCAGAGCAAGGTGCAACACTACTTCTAGGTTTCAGAGCAAGTGACGTAACTGATTGAAACGCTAGTAGTGCGTACCCGCTAACTAGCTAGCCATTTCACATCCGTTACACAAGCATGATTGAATGGTCGCAGACATACGCCAAGCGATGCCAGCGCTTGCAGACCCGGGACATCCGGAGGAGGTCCTGCAGGGGAAGGCAGGAAAGGATCCCCAACAGTAACTCATCTGGTAGTGTGTCCCAGGACAAGCCTATCAGAAAAACATAAATAACTCAAAAAAAGTGTGACTTCTCTGAAACATAATTCCATATATATTTATACAAGTGGTAGCAAGTCTTCTTCTGAGCTTATTGTATTCCTTCCAACACATGTATATCTATACACACCTGAGAACTCCCTCCTTTTCCTTGGTCGCCTGGCAAGCACAAACTGGTTCTCCTCATTCTCTTTGCCCTTGCAGACCACCCGCTGCTTGTGAGGTGGTGACCACTGGTGAATGAGCTCGTGTGGGGTGTTCTCTGTGTCCAGACCGTCTCCGATGCGTTCTCTCTTTTTCCGTTTGCTCTTCTGGGATATGGACAGCATTGATCCCTCCAAATACTCATTCAGACAGGGCAACTCCTGCAGAGGCCTAATACAAAAAAGGGGGACAATCCTTGTGTGTACGCATTATGTATTACCCGGGATGTAACGACTGATGTAGTTAAAACAAAACCTATTTTAATTCCCATCGTTACATGAAGTAACAATTAGCAAGCCAAATTAGGTAACGTTAGTTAGCTACAATGGATGGCCCGCCATAATGTTTGCAGGCGTTCCATTTTAGTAATCTCCAAAAAGATCGCGCCATATCACACCAACAAAGACGCGTTTAAATAGATAGGTATGTATGCAATACAAATAATACATTCGCTAGCGTTCCTACTACCTAGCAATAAAAAAAGTGTTTTTTTTATGTATAAATTATCGAATGCTGACGTGCTAGCTACCTCCCTGTGTTGGGCGCGCGTGATTTCGATTGCTCTGTCTTCCAATGCATTTGTGGTATTATTTGCTCGAACAGTACTTGTGTTCTCATCATCGTAATTAAAAATCAATAATTACTATTTTAATTTGAGGCTTGCATAGCACGACGAATCGACCAAATATGACTAGTAATAATATGTTTGGTCAATTCAAGCTGGAACCATCCGCACTGCATTCTAGAATGCGTCCACCCACACCATGCAATCAATAGCTAAAAAATCTAAAAATGGTTGTGAAGTTTTTTAAACATACCCTTCGTGTGACATCTTCCCGGGTATTTGCTTGAAATAGGAAACCTAAAAATCCGTGTTAGAAATCAATAGAAAATAAGTAACTAGACAACTTTACTCCTCTGAACCTAAACCAGACTGTTTAAACCTCCCGCAAGATCGCCCGCCCTCAGCTCTGCAGCGTGCTGTGATTGGCTGAAAGTGTTCGTGCAAGCGGAAGTGACGCAAACGTCCTCTTGAACAAATTTTATTTTTAATGTTTGAAGATTCGATTAACTGTTCCGGGTTGCTCCGGTGGTAGGAGTTTTTTTCGGGTGAAAATTATTTAATTCGTTTTGGAACACTGGGCTGCCTCCCAGGCGTAAACCAGGTGCACCGCTCTGGCCGACGGCGAAATCGGCTCAAACCAAAAGTGACGTACTTTAAGCACATGGAGTAATGAGTAGGATTCTGTGTTTTCAAATGCAAAAGTGATTGCTTTTGATAAAATTACTTTACCTGCCTTTCCACTGAAAACTAATTTGAAAAGTCGAACATATAAAATGTACTGAAAAGATATGTATGTTTCTGAACGATGCACCATATTGCCTTGTTGATAACGTTATCGAGAGGCGCAGATTACGGTTCGATTTGAGAAGATCACTCCTCCCATCACCGCTTTGCCGTACACGTCATGGTCCATACACCGGTCCACCGCGTTTCATTTTAATTGAACTACTATTTTTTTTTATGAGACTGCTAAGGAACAAAAACTCACGGCGTTCATATCATAGAGATAGATAGAGGACTCTGGTGTCCAAAAGCCTATTTTAGCATGGACAGCGCCATTGATGACGTGCACCATTTTGAAGTACCATAAGTATTTCTGGAAGTAGTCAATTGGGTGGGACTTCCTTTGGGTTAAGGAAGAATCACATAATTACCCCCAGGTCACCAGGAGGGAGCTAACGTTCCATAACTGCAGGTGGCAATAAATCGCCAACCATGGCTTTATACCTGTTAAAACAACATACTCCAGACCCCAGAGACTTTTATTGAATAAAGAGTCTAGCAACAAATTCAGCTACTTTTCCTGCCTTTTGGGAGTATTGACACCGAGGGTTTCTATCTATGATTTGTATATCATTTAATTCTGCAGCAAACGAAAGTAGTAAATACTTTCTTAATACTTTTTTTCTTAAAACTGCATTGTTGGTTAAGGGCTAAGGGCTTGTTAGCATTTCCTGTAAGTGTAACAGATGTTGATCGTACTCTCCTTGAGTTGTGTTTAGTTCAAAGAAATCACCCCAGCCAGTGGTACCAGTTGAGCGTTATTTATTATCTGTGATTAAATAGGAAACAGCACGTTAGATGTGCATGGCTTAATGATGTTGATGGTAAAATCCCTTGTATCACATTTTCATACTGGGGAGACCTGACGTTCGCGATCTCCCCCTATCTGCAAGCGGGGCCAATAACACGCCTTATTGTCATCGGAATTGAACCAACCAATAAGAGTGCTTGAACATTAAATATACATTTATTTAGATGCAAGTGGAAACATTTCCAACCCTGGTCTACACCTGTTCTTTTGGCGCATGTGACAAATAAAACATGATTAGATTAGCTTTTGATTTGAGAATCTGTGTCAGGTACCGTAGCTGTGCCGCAGCAAGGAAAATTGGTAAGGTGACATCATCCCAGCAACGGCAAATTGTAATCTAGCGACAAATCAAAAATACAATATGAATTCTCATCAGTGATGTAGTGGTAAAACAATTGGTCGCTAAATTCTGATCGCCGGTCACGGTGAAAAAAACGCTCCTATTCTTTCAATATTTTTTTCCTCAAAGGTGGGTAAACTGTTAGGCAAAATACACCACTGATTCTCACTGAAAATCTGGTTGGCAACACTAGTGGCAGAATGCACATTTTTAGCGAAGATACTGTTAACTAACCCAAGATATCTCATTGGCATCGTTTCCAATGGGAGCAAATTAAGTATAGTGGGCAGAACAAGCAACGACGTTTTATCACAGCGGACAACTTTATGACTCATTATTGTAGTCCGTATAAAAATGTGGGATGGACCTCTCTGTCTGTAAAAAGACAGCTGCATTCTCTTTTATTTATTTACAAAGCAATCTTAGCATTCAAACTCCCTTCATATGTAACTTAATTAATAAAGTTAAGAATGGTAAATCAATAAAATAAAATTGTATTTGTCACATGTAACGAATACAACGAATACAACACCTTACAGTGAAATGCTTACTTACAAGTCCTTAACCAACAATGCAGTTTTAAGAAAATACATAAAAGTAAGAGATAAAAATAAGAAAAGTAGTAGAATAAGAAAAATGTATTACTTCAAAATGGAGATTGCACTGCCCTGCTCTTACAGTCACCATAATGGGGCATATACAATGATGCGATATCTATCTAAGTCTATGGTTAATATACCTCAGTGGCGCAACGTCGCATCACAGTGTGGAAGTAGGGAAGTACTCCTAACAACTTCCAAATGTAAACTTGCGTCTTTGGCTGTACATAGGACAGGAGACACATTTCCAGGTACCAAAATCATACAAGAAATTTCAGAGAATTACAGGCCAGACAGAAACACAAGAAAAATTTGCCGAATTCCGGCTGTCATAAATCCACACTGTCCTCAAATAATGAATACACGAAATGTCTGGATTGCAAGGTGCAGACAGAGAGCACAGATGCAAAACACATAGATGTATATATTTGCTGCAAAAATAGTTTTTCTTTCATGAGACAACTGTGGTTGGGCGGAGAGGCAATGAGTGCGGGATTTCTCGCGATAATCCCTGTTGATTCCGATCCGGTTAGTGCTGAATGATTCTGGAAAGATGGCGGTCAGCATCCGAGGCCGTCCGAGCCGAAGCATTCGGATGCGAGGTGAGACAAGAGATATTGCAATCTGGACCAGAGATTAGCAACCCTCCAAAACATAAAGCTGAACTTTCATTGTGCCTGTTAGTTGTGGTCTCCTTGCTAACCTTTATTGGTTGTTGTGCTTGCTTTGCTTTGACAGGTCGGAATGACAGTGGGGAGGAAAATGTACCACTCGATCTTTCCAGAGGTGGGTGAATCAGATTGGAAATTGGATAGTCAGCATCCCATTTATTGAATCGTAGATAGCTATCCTATTATTAAAATGCTGCTAGCTAGTTAATAAATGGCCGAACATCCTAATGTATCTGCATACAACATCCTTGTTACTAACAGGGTTTCTTTCCCCTTTATTTACATTTAGCTAGTTAGCATAGCTAGCAGTAATTCATAACATTATCATCACATTGTTGTTTTGATGCATCTGATTTGCAGTAATAGCTAACAGTGATAGCGAAATAGATAGGATTCTAGCTAATGTCATTCATTGTTTCTACCTTACTGAATATGGCTTGTATAGCTACAATTCAACGCTAATTCAATGCCACTGGTTTTCAACTTGAGAAATGTCCCAGTCCGTTCATTGATTTTTGTAGAATAGGCCCATGCCTTGTATTGAAGCTTAATACCAGCAGTTAGGACTGTCCTACCTTATCATCATGATCCAAATGCTAAGGACCTTTATGCAGTGTTTCTGTTTTTACATCATGGGAGAAAATGTAACTGTCCTTTTTACAGAAATACACTGTCCCTGTGATAGCCTATATTTCCTCAGGGACACTTTACACTAATTCACTTCATGCTCCAAAGTTGAAGTCACTTGTCTGAAGCATAGAATAATACATTCTGACCATTGAAGAATTGTAATGTTTTAATCATTTATAGCTCTAATTTGTCTATTGCTACCCTCAGTCTGAATAATTGTTTACTTCAGGATAGAATAAACATGGCATGGTTGTTTTCAAACAGACAAACTACAGTGCTAACATTCTGAATTTTAGTTGAATAGATTTGATTAAACCCTGTGCCTCAAACACATGTTTTGCATTTATCCCAAGTAGTGTTGAAATAACAACATGGTACAATTTGTTGAATCATGACAGGGACCTACAAATAACATCCTACCATGTATATAGAACCTATGGGTACTTTTATTCACACTAGACTTTACAGTCGTGTGTCATTACAAACTCTTCTTTCGGTGGGGCTACCTTTTTATTTCGGTGTGCCCTGATCCCAAATGTGTTTCTGTTTCCAGTTTATTGCTGGTCACATTCACTAATGAGGCGTTGTCATGCTCATCTCACCTGAACACTGTGTGTTTTGTTACAGGAATGTATTGGAACAGAGTTGAGCCAGGTGAATAAACGTACTGACCACTTATTGACCTTGATGTATCATTTCAGATCCTTCAGACAACCTTCGGGAAATTCTACAGAATGTTGCCAAGCAACAAGGAGTCTCCAACATGCGCAAACTCGGTCACCTGAACAACTTCATAAAGGTTTGTGGGGCAACATCTCAGCAGACCATTAAAGCAGTGTTTCCCAAACTCAGTCCTGGGGACCCCAAGTGGTCACGTTTTGGTTGTTGCCCTAGTACTACACAGCTGATTCAAATAATAATCTCATCATTAATTTTTGATTATTTTTATCAGCTGTGTAGTGCTAGGGCAAAAACCAAAACGTGCACACCTTGGGGTCCCAAGGACTGAGTGTTGGAAAGACTGCAAAGGGATACTTTAGGATTTTGGCAATGAGTCCCTTTATCTACTTCCCCAGAGTAAGATGAACTCACAGATACCATGTTTATATGTTTACGTGAAGTTTGAAGGAAGTTACTAACGAGTCCTAGCTCAACTGCTAACTAGCATTAGCGAAATGACTGGAAGTCTATGGTATCTGCTAGCATGCCATTCAGATGCCCATAGACTTCCAGTCATTGTGTTAACTCTAGTTAGTATTGGCTTGTGAAACTACCTCTAACTTCCTTCATACTGGACACATAGACCTGAAGATGGTATCCACGAGTCCTCATTCCCAAAATCCCAAATAATCCCTTTAACTGGATGTAATGTTTGATTATTTGTGTTTGGATGTGTTCTTATCAGTTAGTTTTTCTCCATCTGTCACAGCTTCTCTGCAAGGTAGGCCACTCAGAAGAGAAGCTTGGGTTTACACATGAAGAGATCATCATTTGGTGAGTCTTTTGAGAAATGAATCTTCACCAGTGCTATATGTACAGTACTAGCTGTTTCTCTGGGTTGATTTTGGGATGTTTCTACTATACCATGATTTAAAATGCAGATTCATTGTTCCTCATTCAACTTTTCTCTCTGTCTCTACCTCTTTCTGTCTTTCTCTCTCTCTCTCCACTTTCCGTTCTTCCCCTGTTCTAGTCTCCGGTTAGCGCTGTTGAACGAGGCTAAGGAAGTGCGAGCTGCAGGGCTGAGGGCTCTACGCTACCTGGTCAGAGACAGCACTATTCTCCAGAAGGTCCTCCGTCTTCAGGTGGACTACCTGATCGCCAGGTGAGTGCTACATATATGCTGTGTGTGTGTCTTATGCCAATGTTGAGCCCACTTAACCTTTCAACCACTAATTGTGTATTTTCCTCTCCAGGTGCATAGACATCCAGCAAAGCAATGAGGTGGAGAGGACACAGGCTCTCAGGCTGGTGCGAAAGGTGAGACAGCCCAGCCTCTCCCTAACTAAATTGATTTAATTCGTAATGTACCGTTCAGTAATATGTAGAGATGTGACCAGTTAGATGTCTATCTGATAAACATAAACATCCCTCTATCACCCGAGTACTACTATGTGAGATGAGTGTGAGACATTGATCTGTCCCCTCTCTGCTGTCCCTCTACAGATGATCACTGTGAATGCACTGCTCTTCCCCTCATCTGTCACCAACTCCCTCATTGCCGTGGGCAACGATGGGCTACAGGAGCGAGACCGCATGGTTCGTGCCTGTATCGCCATCATCTGTGAACTTGGTAGGTTAGAAGAGCAAACACACACACTTATCTATACTATAGGTGGTGTTATGGTTAAACCCTGTGTGGTTCCTTTGTTCTGCAGCTGTGAAGAACCCTGTGGTGGTGGCCCAGAGGCGTGGTCTCAGCACCATTCTGAAGAACGTGATCGACTGTCAGCTGAGCCGCATCAACGAGGCACTCATCACTACCATCCTACACCTCCTCAACCACCCACACACACGCCAGTATGTGCACTCGGATGTGGAGCTCGAGGTACTGACAACACACATACACTCTCGCACACAAAGAGCAGCATTCATTAACAGGAATTTGATGAATTGGATTATTTCCTCATTGAATGAGATTGTTCTTCTTTTTCTGTTTCTCTTCCAGCAAATCCTGGCCCCTTACACTGACTTCCACTACAGACACAATGCAGACACGGCAGAGGGGCAGCTCAAGTCAGTGTGCATGATAGTGCAATATATTTGTGCAGTATATTTAATTATGTCCTGTGCAGTATATTTAATTATGTCCTATGCAGTGTATTTTATGGAGTGTTGTATTGACTGTTTCAATAATTTGGGAGATTTTAATCATGCATTTTGATGTCCACCCCAGGGAAGACAGGGAGGCTCGTTTCCTGGCTAGTAAAATGTCCATAGTTGCTTCCTTTCGCTCCTGGTCAGGTAAACTTTACCCCTTCATATTCAATGATATCTGAGTTTGAGTGTGTGTATATACCTTGATAGCTCTTATGTGATATTAGTGGTGTGGTATAAACAGGATGAACATGTTCCTATCTGACCCTACTGTCTACATCTCACTCCAGGCATCATTAACCTGTGCAAGTCAGGCAACTCTGGAATCCAGTCTCTTATTGGCCTGCTCTGTATACCAAATATGGAAGTAAGGGTAAGTATAGCATCAAATAAACATTATCAGCACCTGACAACTGAGGTGAAGGAGAATGCAGTGTCCTCCAGTTTACCTCAAGATTACTTTATGGTTGTGCTCAATAACATATATAACAATGTTACTCAGTGTAATGTAAGAATGATGTAGGGCACACCCCTAAAACTCATTATTTTCTGTCTTCTCATCAAAATGTTATAAAATGAATGAAGTCTCTATTAATGTGTGTAAACCTGGTTCCTTTCGACCTCCCACAGAAAGGCTTATTAGAGGTGATATATGATATATTTCGGCTCCCCGTGCCAGTTGTGACTGCAGACTTTATTGAAGCACTTATCAGTGTGGGTGGGTACAATGTCACTTTTTGTGTCTTTATTCAAGTTAAGAGCCATTATTTTCTTATCATATATCTCATGTACCATGTATTATTAGGTAACAAAGTATACTTGTCTATATTCCTCCTGTAGACCCTAGCAGGTTCCAAGACAATTGGAGGTTATCAGATGGCTTTGTGGCTTCTGAAGCAAAAGTTATCCTTCCACATCGAGCTCGATCAAGGTAAGAACCATCACTTATTTGAACTCTTTAACTCATGATTGAGGAAAACATTATCTGCATAAACTCCATTTGTTCTCTTACTGCTCTTAGGCCTGACTTAATGGATAATTACCTGGCGTTGGTACTGTCTGCCTTCATCAAGAGTGGCCTTCTTGAGGTATGGTCATCAATATCAGGATCGATAAGTTTGTCTATATTCAACCAATAATGGCAGTTGCATATCTGTCTATTGGTACCTAAAGATCCCACACACAAACCGCTATTGTCTGTCGTGTAAAGCCTGTGTACCTCTCAACAGGGTCTCGTTGAGGTTATCACAAGCACTGATGACCCCATCTCTGTGCGAGCCACCATTCTACTGGGAGAACTGCTTCACATGGTAACTCAACTCCCTGTTTGCTCAGCTGTTAACATTTTGTGAGGTCAGCGAACTGGACCAGAGGAGGAAATGCTCTAGGAGTTTTTGACACGTTTTTAGGGTCCCAGTTTTGAATTCGTTTTGCATGGTCCCCATTGTTGTTGTTGTAACTGTTTATTTCTGTTTCCCTCCCAGGCCAACACCATCCTCCCCCACTCCCATAGCCACCACCTGCACTGTCTGCCCACACTCATCAACAAGGCTGCCTCCTTCGACATCGCCCAGGAGAAGAGACTGTGAGTGACAGCTACCTACCATAGAGTACTGAGGACATTTCTTGGGGTCACTATAGACAGGGACCATTGTGAGAAATTGACTCTCTTGCAGACAGGAGAAAATACTGTATTACTAGTTACATAACTCTCTAACCTAATCCTCATTTAACAATATACACTGAGTGTACAAAACATTATGAACAGCTGCTCTTTCCATGAGATAGACTGACCAGGTGAATCCAAGTGAAAGCTATGATCCCTTATTGATGTCACTTGTTAAATCCACTTCAATCAGTGTAGATGAAGGGGAGCAGACAAGTTAAAGAAAGATTTTTAAGCCTTAAGACAATTGAGACATGGCTTGTGTATGTGTGCCATTCAGAGGGTGACTGGGCAAGACAAAATATTTAAGTGGCTTTGAGTGTGTCAACAACTTAAATGTTGCTGGGTTTTTCACTCTCAACAGTTCCCCGTGTGTATCAAGAATGGTCCACCACCCAAAGGACATCCAGCCAACTTGACACAACCGTGGGAAGCATTGTGGTCAACATGGGCCAGCATCCCTGTGGAATGCTTTCGACCCCTTGTAGAGTCCATGCAACTCAAATTAGGAAGGTGTTCCTAATGTTTTGTACATCCAATGCATGTGCTACAAGAGAGTTTCATATTATTAACACGGACACAACAGCTGTTTTCATAATTTTTCAGACGGGCGAGTGCAGCGGTCAACTACCTGAAACGTTTCCACGAGAAGAAGAAGAGAGGACCCAAACCCAACAGCCTGTACCTGGACCACATCATCCGCAAATCGAAGGCTTCTCACTACTGTAGAGATCAGCACTTTAGACCACAGAGAGATATCTTTGTCATTAAGGTACATATCAAACCATGCCCCTGTGTTGCAACACAAGCTTCTTGGATTTCTTGGAGTGGTATTTGTAATGCTGTCCTTGTTTGCATTGAAGGACACTGAGGATGCTCTTATGATGAACCTGAGAGACAGCCACATCCTCAACCACAAAGAGAACCTGGACTGGAACTGGGTTCTCATTGCAACAGTATTGAAGGTGAGTGGACTAAGACTGCAATAAATACTTATTCCAGTCAGTATCTTTTACAATACTGTCCTTTGTTCAAATTATGTTTGTTTTTTAATGTTTCCTTTTCCCCATCTGTAGTGGCCAAACGTTAACCTGCGGAGCAATAAAGATGAACAAATGCACAGGTAAGTACCATTATAATATGTCCAGTCTCTTGACAATAAGGTTGATGAAATCCGAGCACGGGTAGCATTCCAGAGAGACATCAGGGATTGCAACGTGCTCTGCTTCACGGAAACATGGCTAACTCAAGAGACGCTAACGGAGTCGGTGCAGCCAGCTGGTTTCTTCATGCATCGCGCCGACAGAAACAAACATCTTTCTGGTAAGAAGAGGGGCGGGGGGGTATGCCTTATGATTAACGAGACGTGGTGTGATCATCATAACAACACACAGGAACTCAAGTCATTCTGTTCACCTGATCTAGAACTCCTCACAATCAAATGTCGACCGCATTATCTACCAAGGGAATTCTCTTCGATCATAATCACAGCCGTATATACAGTGGGGAGAACAAGTATTTGATACACTGACAATTTTGCAGGTTTTCCTACTTACAAAGCATGTAGAGGTCTGTAATTTTTATCATACGTACACTTCAACTGTGAGAGAAGGAATCTAAAATAAAAATCCAGAAAATCACATTGTATGATTTTTAATTAATTAATTTGCATTTTATTGCATGACATAAGTATTTGATACATCAGAAAAGCAGAACTGAATATTTGGTACAGAAACCTTAGTTTGCAATTACAGAGATCATACGTTTCCTGTAGTTCTTGACCAGGTTTGCACACACTGCAGCAGGGATTTTGGCCCACTCCTCCATACAGACCTTCTCCAGATCCTTCAGGTTTCGGGGCTGTCGCTGGGCAATACGGACTTTCGGCTCCCTCCAAAGATTTTCTATTGGGTTCAGGTCTGGAGACTGGCTAGGCCACTCCAGGACCTTGAGATGCTTCTTACGGAGCCACTCCTTAGTTGCCCTGGCTGTGTGTTTCGGGTCGTTGTCATGCTGGAAGACCCAGCCACGACCCATCTTCAATGCTCTTACTGGGGGAAGGAGGTTGTTGGTCAAGATCTCGCGATACATGGCCCCATCCATCCTCCCTTCAATACGGTGCAGTCGTCCTGTCCCCTTTGCAGAAAAGCATCCCCAAAGAATGATGTTTCCACCTCCACGCTTCACGGTTGGGATGGTGTTCTTGGGGTTGTACTCATCCTTCTATTCCTCCAAACACGGCGAGTGGAGTTTAGAGCAAAAAGCTCTATTTTTGTCTCATCAGACCACATGACCTTCTCCCATTCCTCCTCTGGATCATCCAGATGGTCATTGGCAAACTTCAGACGGGCCTGGACATGCGCTGGCTTGAGCAGGGGGACCTTGCGTGCGCTGCAGGATTTTAATCCATGACGGCGTAGTGTGTTACTAATGGTTTTCTTTGAGACTGTGGTCCCAGCTCTCTTCAGGTCATTGACCAGGTCCTGCCGTGTAGTTCTGGGCTGATCCCTCACATTCCTCATGATCATTGATGCCCCACGAGGTGAGATCTTGCATGGAGCCCCAGACCGAGGGTGATTGACCGTCATCTTGAACTTCTTCCATTTTCTAATAATTGTGCCAACAGTTGTTGCCTTCTCACCAAGCTGCTTGGCTATTGTCCTGTAGCCCATCCCAGCCTTGTACAGGTCTACAATTTATCCCTGATGTCCTTACACAGCTCTCTGGTCTTGGCCATTGTGGAGAGGTTGGAGTCTGTTTGATTGAGTGTGTGGACAGGTGTCTTTTATACAGGTAACGAGTTCAAACAGGTGCAGTTAATACAGGTAATGAGTGGAGAACAGGAGGGCTTCTTAAAGAAAAACTAACAGGTCTGTGAGAGCCGGAATTCTTACTGGTTGGTAGGTGATCAAATACTTATGTCATGCAATAAAATGCAAATTAATTACTTAAAAATCATACAATGTGATTTTCTGGATTTTTGTTTTAGATTCCGTCTCTCACAGTTGAAGTGTACCTATGATAAAAATTACAGACCTCTACATGCTTTGTAAGTAGGAAAACCTGCAAAATCGGCAGTGTATCAAATACTTGTTCTCCCCACTGTATTCCCCCCCAAGCAGACACATCGATGGCCCTGAACGAACTTTATCTGACTCTTTGTAAACTGGAAACCACACACCCTGAGGCTGCATTCATCGTAGCTGGGGATTTTAACAAGGCTAATCTAAAAACAAAACTCCCTAAATTCTATCAGCATATCGATTGTGCTACCAGGGCTGGAAAAACCCTAGATCATTGTTATACTAATTTCCGCGACGCATATAAGGCCCTCCCCCGCCCCCCTTTCGGAAAAGCTGACCACGACTCCATTTTGTTGATTCCAGCCTACAAACAGAAACTAAAACAACAAGCTCCCGCGCTCAGGTCTGTTCAACGCTGGTCCGACCAATCTGATTCCACGCTTCAAGACTGCTTCGATCACGCGGATTGGAATATGTTCCGCATTGCGTCCAACAACAATATTGACGAATATGCTGATTCGGTGAGCGAGTTCATTAGGAAGTGCATTGACGATGTCGTACCCACAGCAACGATTAAAACATTCCCAAACCAGAAACCGTGGATTGACGGCAGCATTCGCGTGAAACTGAAAGCGCGAACCACTGCTTTTAACCAGGGCAAGGTGACCGGAAGCATGACCGAATACAAACAGTGTAGCTATTCTCTCCGCAAGGCAATCAAACAGGCTAAGTCCCAGTACAGAGACAAAATCGAGTCGCAATTCAACAGCTCAGACACAAGAGGTATGTGGCAGGGTCTACAGTCAATCACGGATTACAAAAAGAAAACCAGCCCCGTCGCGGACCAGGATGTCTTGCTCCCAGACAGGCTAAACAACTTTTTTGCCCGCTTTGAGGACAATACAGTGCCACTGACACGGCCCCCTACCAAAACCTGCGGGCTCTCCTTCACTGCAGCCGAGGTGAGTAAAACATTTAAACGTGTTAACCCTCGCAAGGCTGCAGGCCCAGACGGCATTCCCAGCCGCGTCCTCAGAGCATGCGCAGACCAGCTGGCTGGTGTGTTTACGGACATATTCAATCAATCCTTATCCCAGTCTGCTGTTCCCACATGCTTCAAGAGGGCCACCATTGTTCCTGTTCCCAAGAAAGCTAAGGTAACTGAGCTAAACGACTACCGCCCCGTAGCACTCACTTCCGTCATCATGAAGTGCTTTGAGAGACTAGTCAAGGACCATATCACCTCCACCCTACCGGACACCCTAGACCCACTACAATTTGCTTACCGACCCAATAGGTCCACAGACGACGCAATCGCAACCACACTGCACACTGCCCTAACCCATCTGGACAAGAGGAATACCCATGTGAGAATGCTGTTCATCGATTACAGCTCAGCATTTAACACCATAGTACCCTCCAAACTCGTCATCAAGCTCGAGACCCTGGGTCTCGACCCCGCCCTGTGCAACTGGGTCCTGGACTTCCTGACGGGCCGCCCCCAGGTGGTGAGGGTAGGTAACAACATCTCCACCCCGCTGATCCTCAACACTGGGGCCCCACAAGGGTGCGTTCTGAGCCCTCTCCTGTACTCCCTGTTCACCCACGACTGCGTGGCCATGCACGCCTCCAACTCAATCATCAAGTTTGCGGATGACACTACAGTGGTAGGCTTGATTACCAACAACGACGAGACGGCCTACAGGGAGGAGGTGAGGGCCCTCGGAGTGTGGTGTCAGGAAAATAACCTCACACTCAACGTCAACAAAACAAAGGAGATGATTGTGGACTTCAGGAAACAGCAGAGGGAGCACCCCCCTATCCACATCGACGGGTCAGTAGTGGAGAAGGTGGAAAGTTTTAAGTTCCTCGGTGTACACATCACGGACAAACTGAATTGGTCCACCCACACAGACAGCGTTGTGAAGAAGGCGCAGCAGCGCCTCTTCAACCTCAGGAGGCTGAAGAAATTCGGCTTGTCACCAAAAGCACTCACAAACTTCTACAGATGCACAATCGAGAGCATCCTGTCGGGCTGTATCACCGCCTGGTACGGCAACTGCTCCGCCCACAACCGTAAGGCTCTCCAGAGGGTAGTGAGGTCTGCAGAACGCATCACCGGGGGCAAACTACCTGCCCTCCAGGACACCTACACCACCCGATGTCACAGGAAGGCCATAAAGATCATCAAGGACAACAACCACCCAAGCCACTGCCTGTTCACCCCGCTATCATCCAGAAGGCGAGGTCAGTACAGGTGCATCAAAGCAGGGACCGAGAGACTGAAAAACAGCTTCTATCTCAAGGCCATCAGACTGTTAAACAGCCACCACTAACATTTAGCGGCCGCTGCCAACATACTGACTCAACTCCAGCCACTTTAAAAATGGGAATTGATGGAAATTATGTAAAAATGTACCACTAGCCACTTTAAACAATGCCACTTAATATAATGTTTACATACCCTACATTACCCATCTCATATGTATATACTGTACTCTATATCATCTACTGCATCTTGCCATCTTTATGTAATACATGTACCACTAGCCACTTTAAACTATGCCACTTTATGTTTATATGCCCTACAGTACTCATCTCATATGTATATACCGTACTCTATACCATCTACTGCATCTTGCCTATGCCGTTCTGTACCACCACTCATTCATATATCTTTATGTACATATTCTTTATCCCTTTACACTTGTGTGTATAAGGTAGTAGTTGTGGAATTGTTAGGTTAGATTACTTGTTGGTTATTACTGCATTGTCGGAACTAGAAGCACAAGCATTTCGCTACACTCGCATTAACATCTGCTAACCATGTGTATGTGACTAATAAAATTTGATTTGATTTGATAACCACTTATTTCACCTCCTGTTTGTAACTGTAGCAAACCAAATGTTCTCTCTCTGTCTGACACCGGGCTCTCTCTCTCTGTCTGACACCGGGTTCTGTTTCTGCAGGTTTGTACGCAGGCTGCTATTCTTCTATAAGCCCAGCAGTAAGCTGTACGCCAGCCTGGAGCTGGACCACAGTAAGGCCAGGCAGCTCACTGTGGTGGGATGTCAGTTCATCGAGTTCCTCCTGGAGTCTGAGGAGGTGAGAGGGTTTACTATGAGGCAAAATTTGAATAGACTACTGATATTTACACACAGCGGACGAGAATTGCACCATCCAGACCTATTAATGATAAGTACACAAAGTTAAATAACTTTATATTGGAACTCCATTGATAATCAAATATTGAGTTACATGACTTCACGTGACCTCTCTATCAATGTCCAACATTACCTAAACATTACCCCTGTCTGTGTGTCAGGATGGGCAGGCATACCTGGAGGACCTGGTGAAGGACATAGTCCAATGGCTCTCCTCTTCCTCTGGGCTCAAGCCTGACCGCGGTCTCCAGAGCAACGGGTTGCTCACCACTCTCAGCCAGCACTACTTCCTGTTCCTTGGCACTCTTTCCTCACACCCGCACGGTGTCAAGATGCTGGAGAAGTGCAGTGTCTTCCAGTGGTCAGTCTCTCACCGTCCACTAGTCTGTTTTTCCAAACATGTACTCTGATCGTACCTCTTGGGAGATCCCTAATATCTTGGAAACTGTCCCATTTAAAGATGCCTTTTTAAGCTGCTGCAGAGTTTCCTTTGTCCTCTTTCACACTCACTTCATCTTCACTCAAGTCATTGTGTTGGAGTGTGTATGGAGCAGTACATTGATTCTCTGTATCCTGTGCTCTCCTACTAGCCTGTTGAACATCTGTACTCTGAAAAATCAGGACCACCTGCTGAAACTCACTGTCTCCATACTGGACTACAGCCGTGATGGGCTGTCCAGGGTCATTCTGTCCAAGATCCTCACTGCTGCCACTGACGTAAGAACCCCACCACTAACACAGAAAACACCCAGATGGAATTAAAACATTAATTGATACATCTTGGTTTCCTAGAGGTGGTCGGAGTAGCTTGCACAGGTGTTTGGAAAGCAACATTATGAGCAATTTGGTTTGTTGTGTTTTCAGTGGAGCATATGTTAGTGTTTTTGAATGACAGCCTGTCCTCTTCCGCCCTCTGTTGGTGTGCCACAGAACTGCAGGTTGTATGCCACTAAACACCTGCGGGTGTTGCTTCGTGCCAATGTGGAGTTCTTCAGTAACTGGGGCATCGAGCTGCTGGTCACCCAGCTCCACGACCGCAACAAGACCATTTCCATGGAGGCGTTGGACATACTGGACGAGGCCTGTGAGGACAAGGTCAGGGATGAGGGGCCTGAGTGTCTGTTGTGGTGCCTTGCTATGTGCTGTTTCCTGGGCACTGTTATACCTTACAGTCTTGTACTTTAGTTTAGTCCAGCAGCTTTTGACTCCAGAAGTATATTAGCTGACATGTCCCTCTGGTGTTTTTTTTCCCTCTAGGCAAACCTCCATGCTCTGATCCAGATGAAGCCAGCTCTCACACACCTGGGGGACAAGGGTGTCCTGCTGCTGCTACGGTAAGCTGCTGGGAGAAAACTGAGCTATTGTTTGCTTTTCTGTATTAGGTCCCTTTGGCTCTGACCGCTGTGATTCTTATCTCCAGGTTCTTGTCCATTCCAAAAGGCTTCTCCTACCTAAGTGAGAGGGGTTACGTCACCAAGCAGCTAGAAAAATGGCAGAAGGTACATTTATACTCAACCAACAATGCCATAAATGATGATTTGCATCTTTTCGCTGTCACATGAAAACATAGAAAACAAATTTTTACATCATTGTGTTTTGCAGGACTATAACCTGAAGTATGTGGACATGATAGAGGAGCAGCTTAACGAGGCTCTCACCACGTACCGCAAACCTGTCGATGGAGACAACTATGTACGCCGAAGCAACCAAAGGTTACAGAGGCCAAATGTTTATCTTCCTGTTCATCTGTATGGCCAGCTTGTCCATGATAAGACAGGCTGCCATCTACTGGAAGTCCAGGTAACTGCATCTACTTGAACCATTCACTATTACACTAGTCGAGTAGCAATTACAAGCATAATGCGTTTAAAGATATACTTCTCCTTAATGCAACCGCTGTGTCATATTTCAAAAAAGCTTTAAGGAAAAAGCACACCATGTAATAATCTGAGTAATCAGCGCTCAGGCACCAAAACAAGCCATACAGATACCCACCATGTTGTAGAGTCAACAGAAGTCAGAAATAGCATTATAAATATTCACTTACCTTTGATGATCTTCATCGGAATGCACTCCCAGGAATCCCAGTTCCACAATAAATGTTTGTTTTGTTCGATAAAGTCCATTTATGTCCAAATACCTCCTTTTTGTTCGCGCATTTAGTTCACAAATCCAAATTCAAGAGGCGCAGACACTTAGTCCAGACGAAAAGTCAAAGAAGTTATATTACAGTTCGTAGAAACATGTCAAACGATGTATAGAATCAATCTTTAGGATGTTTTTAACATAAATCTTAAATAATGATTCAACCGGACAATTCCTTTGTCTTTAGAAAGGAAAAGGAACGCAGCTAACGCTCACGGGCGCGCACCTGACTCATGGCATTCTGCCAGACACCTGACTCAAACAGGTCTTATTCTCTCCCCCTTCACAGTAGAAGCCTGAAACAAATTTACACTGTATATTGGATAGGCAAAGACTTGAAAACCTACAAACCTCAGATTTCCCACTTCCTGGTTGGATTTTTTCTCGGGTTTTTGCCTGCCATATGAGTTCTGTTATACTCACAGACATCATTCAAACAGTTTCAGAAACTTCAGAGAGTTTTCTATCCAAATCTACTAATAATATGCATATCTTAGCTTCTGGGCCTGAGTAGCAGGCAGTTTACTCTGGGCACCTTATTCATCCAAGCTACTCAATACTGCCCCCCAGCCATAAGAAGTTAAACCCTTTTCATCTTTCTCTTCAGAATGTGGTTCCTGACCTAAGCTACACTGTCCGTTCCCCAATGCTGGACAAGTGGGAGGGCATCAAACAGCTAAAGGCAGCACTTTGGGCCTTGGTCAGTATAATTAAGCAATAAGGCCCGAGGGGGTGTGGTATATGGCCAATATACCACGGCTAAGGGCTGTTCTTATGCACGACGCATCGCGGAGTGCCTGTATACAGCCATTAGCCATGGTATATTGGCCATATACCACAAACCCCTAACGTGCCTTATTGCTATTATAAACTGGTTACTAAAGTAATTAAAGCAATAAAAACAAGTGTTTTGTTATACCCATGCTATACTCTCTCATATACCACGGCTGTCAGCCAATCTGCATTCAGGGCTGGAACCACCCAGTTTAATAATGGAGAATGACTAACTACCACATCTGTTGTCATCATCAGAGTTCCACAGTTATGTGCCAATTATTGATAAGATTCACACATCGTTTACATAATAACATGAGTATTAATGTTGTTAAACTGTTTGTTTCCAGGGTAACATAGGGTCATCAAACTGGGGGTTGAACCTCTTACAGGAGGAGGGGGTGATCCCTGACATAGTGGTTCTGGCCCAGCACTGTGAGGTTCTCTCCATCAGGGGGTAAGACACATTGATATTTGCAACTCCAATATTCAAGGTGCTTCTGACGAAGCAGCATGCTTGTACTGTCCCAAAAGAGTACTATATCTCTGTCCAGGATCTCTCTATAATGTTTGTCTGCTGTCTCTGTGTAGGACGTGTCTGTACGTGTTGGGGCTGATCTCAAAGACACGTCAGGGCTGTGACATGCTGAAGCAGCACGGCTGGGACGCTGTAAGACACAGCCGGCGGACGCTGTGGCCCGTTGTCCCAGACGACATGGAGCCCCCCCCCAACCCGCCCAGCCTGCTGTCCTCTGTCCCCTCCACCCTCAGCCTCGCCTCTGACTCCACCAGCTCTAGACACAACAGTGAGAGTGACTCCACACAGCCCAGTAAGTCTCAGCCCAGTAAGTCTCAGCCCAGTAAGTCTCAGCCCAGTAAGTCTCAGCCCAGTAAGTCTGTAATCATAGTACTGGTATTAATTTATTTTTAACCTGTACAGTATCGCCAAATGTTTACTCCATACTCCTAAGAGTTAACCTTGAGTGGTCATTTCCAGGTATGTACATCATGGACGATGAGCGGCTGGAGAACTGTGACCTGTCGGACGATCCTCCCATGTACATGAGACCCAAGTACAAGGACCGCAGCCCCTTCACCCTCCTGGCTTCCAGCCACTTCCGCAACCGCCTCCTCCACTCTCTGTCGCTCTCCGGGAAGATGCTGCGCAGCACCAGCGACCCCAAGGGCACCACCAGGGACCACGGAGGAGGGATGGAAGTGGAACAGGGGCGCAAACGCACCGTCACTGAACCCAGCTATACCTTTGGATCTTCAGATGTCTTCCCAATCTATAATGACGGCCACCTGCCCAAAAGCCCCTCTGCCAACCTGGGCAGCAAGACCTCTGAAAACCAGGGCAGCACCCCCAGCTTCGGTGAAGGAGATGGGGAGGGGAGGCTGCCAGGCCGGTCAGTGGGGGTAGGAGGGTCAGGGGTGGGGGAGAACCAGAGAGAGCAGACTAGCCGGGAACGCCTGGCCGGGGATGGCCCGTCCGGAGGGGGCGGGGGGGCTCAGTTTAAATCGCGCAGTCAGAGCTTCAACACGGACACAACCACCAGCGGCATCAGCTCTATGAGCTCCAGCCCCTCCAGGGAGACCCTGCCCTCCACCATCGACACGGACGGTGTCAGCCTCAACAGTGTGATCAGCGCCCAGACCATCCAGACCCTGACCTCCCTCACCCCCCAGCCCCACACTGCCCACCTCTCCTCCCTGTCCAAATCTAGCTCTGCCTCCCTGGTGCCCCCCGGCTCCTCCCACACCCTCCCCCGCCGCGCCCAGTCCCTCAAGTCACCTTCGTTGACCACCCTGAGCGGCCTGACGGACTGCAGCCTCATGTACTCAAACTCCCGCGACGCGCTGGGCTACGCCACGCTGAAGTACGCCACTTCCTGTGACACGTACGCCAGTCAGCGTGATGCGCTGGGCTACGCTACTCTGAAGAGGCTGCAGCAGCAGAGGATCCACTCGTCCCTGTCCCACAGCGAGGCTCTGGCCTCCCCAGCCAAAGACGTGCTCTTCACTGATACCATCACCATGAAGACAGGCAGCCTGGATTCCAGACTCACCCCACGGCGGTAACACACACACACATACACATACACACATACACACTCACTCAGTCCCCCTTGACTCGTACTTGTCCACACGCACACTCCCTTAAGAACTCCTTTCCTAGAATCTCCCATGACTACTACTGACTACTACTTCTCTGAATATTCCCCCCTCCCTCTTTCTCAGATCTTCAGTTGCCCTTTCTCTTACTTCCTCTTGTTGCTCCTCTTTCTCTTTAGAGGCTTCTCATTCTTTGATGACAAGATCAACTGAGTTTGACCTCTGCTCTGGCTTGAATTAGGTTTTGCTTCTGTAATTTCCTGAAATATTGAGTGTTGTTTTCCTGAAACAGGAAAGGGCCTTCCCCAAACTGTTGCCACAAAGAATTGTATAGAATGTCATTGTAGGCTGTAGCGTTAAGATTTCCCTTTTTTTTCACTGGAACTAAGGGGCCTAGCCCGAACCATGAAAAACAGCCCCAGACTATTATTCCTCCTCCACCAAACTTTACAGTTGGCACTGTGCATTCGGCAGGTAGTGTTTTCCTGGCATCTGCCAAATCCAGATTGGTCCGTCGGACTTCCAGATGGTGAATCGTGATTCATCGCTCCAGAGAACGCACTTCCACTGCTCCAGTCCAATGGCGGCGAGCTTTACACCACTCCAGCCGACACTTGGCATTGCGCATGGTGATCTTAGGCTTGTGTGCGTCTGCTCGGCAATGGAAATCCATTTCATGAAGCTCCCGACGAACAGTTATTGTGCTGACGTTGCTTCCAGAGGCAGTTTGGAACTCGGTAGTGAGTGTTGCAACCGAGGACAGACGATTTTTACGCGCTTCAGCACTCGGCGGTTCCGGTCTGTGAGCTTGTATGGCCTACCACTTCATGGTTGAGCCTTTGTTGCTCCTAAACGCTTCCACTTCAACAGCACTTATAGTTTACCTGGACAGCTCTAGCAGGGTAGAAATTTGATAAACTGACTTGTTGGAAAGTGGCAACCAATGACAGTGCCATGTTGAATGTCACTGAGCTCTTCAGTACGGGCCATTATACTGCCAATATTTGTCTATGGAGATTGTATGGCTGTGTGCTCGGTTTTATACACCTCAGCAACAGGTCTGGCTGAAACGGCTGAATCCAATAATTTGAAGGGGTGTCCACATCATTTTGAATGTATAGTGTATTTGGTTTTTGCACGGGCTGTGTCTCAATCCACTGCATCTTCCTATGTCAGCCTAGTGCATAGCGGTGGAAGGTTGCTGAGCTACAGCGGTGATTATCAGACCACGAGACACCGGAAAATTGGTATTCTCACGAAAACATCTGTAGTGTCAGAATGGTTTGGCCTACAAACTAATATGATTTTGGAATGAGGTGTAAGATGAGCAGGTAGACCTTTCCTGCCTCCTAACTCACTGAATGTTTATTTTATCTCCAGGTTCCTGAAGGCTCTGAGTTTTGCCTCCCTGGACAAGGAGGATCTGCTGAGCCCCATCAGCCAGAACACTCTGCAGCGGTCCTCCTCAGTGAGATCCATGGTGTCCAGCGCCACCTACGGCAGCTCTGATGACTTCATCGGCCTGGCGCTGCCTGTGGACATTAACAACATGTTCCAGGTACTGACCATCGTATGACCCCTCTCTCTGAACCCTCTCATCCCTTATCTATCCTTTTATTTTACTTCTACTCTAGATATTTTACAAGAAATTGAGTTTGTTTACCAATCTATTTAAGACCTCTATTTAAACTTGTGTCATAACTCCATGTTAATATTTGGATAAAGTTGTGAGTGTTTTGTTCCTAGATAAAAGAAACACCATATTTCCTGAAAAGGACCAGCCCTCCCTCTGAGGACAGATCTGCCAAATTCTTCTCTGGAGACTCAGATGGTAAGAAACAGCCCGGGGCCAACACAATCTGTTTTCTTCAGTAAGGAGTTGTATAACACTGAGTTTAGCACAGGAGGAATGATGGCTTTGCTACTGATAAAGGAGGCCCACTCAGGACCAACAGGCTTGAATA
The DNA here is from genome assembly GCF_045679555.1 of Salvelinus alpinus. Lineage (NCBI taxonomy): Eukaryota > Metazoa > Chordata > Actinopteri > Salmoniformes > Salmonidae > Salvelinus > Salvelinus alpinus. The sequence goes on from NC_092086.1 coordinate 100,933,199, forward strand.
AAAAGCGGGGAAATGCATGATCATGTGGATATGTGCCCCTTCTCCCAGGCCCCAGCCCTCACTCCAGGCATGCAGTGCTTCGCTCCCAGCTGAGCATCACAGAGCTGATGGGGGTGAGCCGGGCGGAGCAGCAGAAGTTGCTGGGCTCAGAGGAGACTGGTTTACAAGAACACAATGATGACAACTGCCTCTACTGCACTGGGCTCTCTGTGCTCGGCTTCAGCGCTTCCAATAGCAGCCCAGGTCAGCGGCAGATACAAACACAAAACAGGACATTATGCTGTTTATCAATTTGTGCCGTTTGCATCCTTGTACTTCCTTGTATGTTTATATTATTAGCATCAGCAACCGATAGATAAACAACGTAAACTCACGTTTCTCCATCAGACTTGACAGAGGAACCCCCTTTCTCAGAATGGTGCGGTCCGCCTGTGCAGAACCACCTGGAGGTCATGGGCCAAACCAAACTGTCAGGGGTGTCCGGGTGCAGTGATGCTGTGTCTCAGGGCTCCCCAGGAAGCACCCGCAGCACTGAACTGATTTTGGGTAAATGTCATGTTTTTGTTTTCTCTCATATCATGCTTTTGTCCAAGCGAAGGGTTTTCTTTTGTTGTTGAAGATGGATGGACTAAACCTACTGGCTCTCTGCGGTCTATCTCCCCCCTCAGGAGTGAAGTCCATCCCAGAGGAATCTCCGGCCGGCAGGGTTCTCCTCAGGAAGGAGGTCCTGCGTCTCGTGGTCAACCTCAGCTCCTCAGTGGGGATCAAAGGCCACGAGACTAACCTGCTAACGTAAGACACACACACACACACACACACACACACACACACACACACACACACACACACACACACACACACACACACACACACACTCAAACCGAGGTTGATATCCCTGGCTGTGTCTGTTGTCTTGACAGGATCAAGGAGAAGTTCCCCTATGCATTCGATGACATCTGTCTCTATTCTGAGGTGTCTTACCTGCTTGCCCACTGCATGTTCCGTCTGTCCGCACGCCGCTTCATCCAGGAGCTCTTTCAAGACGTGCCATTCATTCCGGTAAACAACACACACATTCAAAAATAATAAACATTTCATGTTGGCTGTTCTTCTATTCACTTCTGTCTCTTCCTCAGATGTACGAAGAGGCAGAGGCCATCCTCTCCAAGCCCCCAAAGAATGGACCGGCCGACCCTCCCGCTGAGCCCTGAGTCAACCCTACTGCCCTTTCCTTCTGTCTCACAGCCTGTCAAACCCTGAGTCACCACTACTGATCTTCCAGTCAACCACAACCCCTAAAGCATGAATCACACCCCACCCCCGGAACCTTCAGCTAACCCTCAAACCTCAACCCCCACCCCCGGAACCTTCAGTTAAACCTCAACCCCCGGAACCTTCAGTTAACCCTCAAACCTCAACCTCCACCCCCGGAACCTTCAGTTATCCCTCAAACGTCAACCCCCACCCCCGGAACCTTCATTTAACCCTCAAACCTCAACCCCCACCCCCGGAACCTTCAGTTATCCCTCAAACGTCAACCCCCACCCCCGGAACCTTCAGTTAAACCTCAACCCCCGGAACCTTCAGTTAACCCTCAAACCTCAACCTCCACCTCCGGAACCTTCAGTTAACCCTCAAACCTCAACCCCGGGAACCTTCAGTTAACCCTCAAACCTCAACCCCCACCCCCGGAACCTTCAGTTAACCCTCAAACCTCAACCTCAACCCCCACCCCCCAGAACCTTCATTTAACCCTCAAACCTCAACCCCCCTGAATCTTCAGTTAACCCTCAACCCACACCCCCCTGAACCTTGGACTTTGTAGCCCTCAAACTTCAGTCAACCCCCACCCCTGACGTGTGAGACAACCCTAACCCCTTAACCACAAACCCTTGAGTCACTACCAACCACAGCTCTGTAGGGTCTGAGTCACCTTTCGCCCCCACATCCTCCCTTACCTCTCCATACCAGAGTGCACTCACTGTATGTCCTCCTGGGATTTGAACAAAGATGAAAATATGGAGAAGGAGGGAAGAAATATGTTCTTCCTATTGACTAAGTTTGAGATATGATGGATGATAACGCTGGATGAACAAATATTCCGTTTTTTTTATCTGATCAAATGATGGCAGCCAGCTGTGAGCGTTTTTAACAGAGCTCATTTTGGGAAATTCATCACAAACTGAGCTTGGATCACAATCAAATCCAAATGACTTAAAACGGTCCATCATTCCTGAGGGTTTCCTCAGTTTAAAAAAAATATATGACTGCATCCCAACCACTGGTGTGAAATACCACAGCATGTTGTTTTTAGCTCGGCTTCTCCCAAAGTGGATCCATTGACTTTGACTAAAACACTAAGAGTAGGGTTCCTCTGCATAACACTAAAACCTCTGCATCTGGAGAGAGGACCATGCCATTGTGAAAATCACTGCACCTGAACAAAGAACAGTGAAGGAGAATAGTGATGAAAATACTTTTGGTATTGCTCTATTTAATGACGGCAGATACAGGTCAGCCAAACGATCATCAGTCACTGATGCAGTTTGGTGGTTGTCTCTCTTATTTGTTGACGTGCTAAAGAGGAAATGTTCCTCCTTCCCTTTGCTGGATTGTGTTTTGTTGTTTTGTTTAGGATTTTGTTTGTCTGTGTTTTTAAGCATTTATATTAAGAACTGAACAACTACATGTAGGAGTGAAATCTACCAAATCATTGCCATTGAACGTCTGTGTGTTTCAGCACAGAGGCGTTATTAACGGTCAGTTACTCAACTGATGTTTGAAACTACGGCTGCATTTATTTTTGTTTACGACCTAGAAATTTCAACCCTAAAGTAAAAGTGCAGGGTTGAAACAAGAGATTTGGTTCTCATTAAAGTGGAGGAAGACATGTATGATTGCTACCCTTTCTGTCATAAATTTCTTTAGAACATGGTTCATGAAAACAGTCCCTATTTGATGGCAATGTAGAGTTGCTGCTTCATTCCACAGTCATTCAGTAGCCATTCCCGCCAGTTTCCATTCATTCCCGCCAGTTTTCATTCATTCCTGTCAGTTGCCATTCCCGCCAGTTTCCATTCATTTCTGTCAGTTGCCATTCCACAGTCAGAAGCCATTCCTGTCAGTTTCCATTTCTCAGTACTGTGTTAGTTGCTGTTCCTTAGACAGTGTCCTTGGGAGTCACTGTCTGCTTGTTCTTAATCTGGTAAAACTGGGGAATAATGAAACTGGAGTAAACGTTTTGAAGTGGAGCTCAGGTCCAATAAGAACACTCATTTAATTGGAAAACTCAGCCACTTCCGGGTCGAAATCTAGCTACATGTTTGTAAAATGACGGTTTAAAACAGTCATTGTACTGGGGGTTTTTGCTATGCAAGATGCCTGTTAATTGTGAGTCCAAATGTACATGTATAGGTTATTAACTGGTTTGATATATTTCATCTTTTGTTTGAATTTTGTTTAGCTGTTGACTCATTGTTTCATTACTGTTTTAAAGAAGTGGTGGCTACCATTGTGTGGTCCTTTCCAACATGATTCACTTCGACTGAAGATGGTACTTGCTGCACTGAATCCTTCAACAACATGCACATATGACTATTATGACAATGGAAGTGTTTAGGCCTACTGTTGAAAATGGCCTTGGTTAAGTGATGAATTGGTTAGCTAAATGGACTGGTGAAAAGAGGATTGGGGTGCACTGCAATTGCACTTAGCAATCAACATTTAACTAAGTATGCAATTACTACAGAAAATATTTTTCTGTATAAATGCGTAATGTTGAAAAGTTTCCACTCAACTATACCTTCATATAACCTTATTTTGCATGTTTGCATTCTAAGAGGCCTCAGTTCACCTTTTCAACGAACTGCAACGAAATTCTAAATAGTGGTAAAATGTTTTTTTTTGTCAAGTCTACAGTACATTTCATAGTTAGACACATTTGAACATAATACTGATGTTTCAGATATATATTGAAAAAGGTCAATTATTTGGGAACATAATTGTACTACTTTCTGTTGGGGACCAAAAAGCTAAACTGAAAAGCCAAGAATTATTTGTTATCTAGCAATTGTTTGAAACAACAGGAAGTAGTAACTTAAATATTTAACTTTTGTCTACATTTGAATGATTTGAAGTGGACTTGTGTTGATAAAGCACTGTATGGGGATGTGAAAACAAAGCCTTTATGTACCTGGACCGTTTAGGAACAGAGAGACAACGATAAGAGAAGTGTTATTTATATTTTTCCTCAAGTGAAAACAAGAAGATGTGTATAAGTCTGTGTCGTCCCCCCCAATTTGTGGTTTTCCTTGTACAGAACCATGTATGTTTTTGGCATTTTATATAGGCCATTAGAATCAGTCTTATTAAAGGGATGCATTGATAATAAAAACATAATCTACTCACTTATGTCACTGTATTTCATTGTATCAATGTGTCTTCAACTATGAGTTTAGATTTTGGTATGGAGTCAGATCATCCAAAACCAGTGTGTGGGAGTTAACTTGTTTATGTGTAATTTAAGCAGTCTGGCCCATGACTTTCCTCTGTTGCATGGAAATCAGCCTGGAGAAAAATGTGCTTATCTGCCAAATGCATCCCTTTTATTATTATTTTTTCAACACTGCTTTACAGGAAAGACATCCCCTAGCAATGCCTCACATCTCCAGTTCCAAAAACATTAACACTCTTTGTAAGAATACTGTGTCATGCCCTGACCATAGAGATCCCTTGGTTCTCTATGGTGTAGTAGGTCAGGATGTGACTAGGGGGTGTTCTAGCTCAATATTTCTATGTTGGTGTTTTGTATGGTTCCCAATTAGAGGCAGCTGGTAATCGTTGCCTCTAATTGGGGATCATATTTAGGTAGCCATTTTTCCCACCTGTGTTTGTGGGATATTGTTTTGTGTTTGTTCATGTGCACCACTACTTTTACGTTTCGTTATTGGTTTTTTGTTTAAAGTTTCACAGTAATAATGATGTGGAACTCTACACACGCTGCGCCTTGGTCCACTCATTACGACGATCGTGACAGAATATCCCACCAAGCAAGGACCAAGCAGCGTGTGACGGAGGTAAAGGAGTTTTGGACCTGGGAAGAAATTATGGGAGGTTGTGAGACCCTTCCTTGGAAGGAGACACCAAGGAAGGTGGAAGGACAGCAACGACGCCGGGGACCGCGGCCACAGAAACCCCAAGATTTTTTTTTTGGGGGGGGCACGAGGGGTGGTCGGCGGAGCAGCGGAGAGTGGAAGAGCGGGTCATCAGTCTGGTGCCATCTGTGCCAGCTCCACGTACTCACCATGAAGAGCCAGAGACCGTCAGGGAGGCGATGGAGAAGTTGGGAGAGAGAGAGATGAGAGAAATGTTATGTAGGTGTGTTCTGCACGGCATCCGACCTGAAGAGCCTGTCAGCAGTCTGGTGAGTCCTGTGCCAGCTCTCCGCACCCTTCCTGAAGTGCGTGTCACCAGTCCGCTGCCACCTGTGCCGGCTCCACGCACCAGGCCTCCAGTGCTCCTCCCCAGTCCGGTACGTCCTGTGCCAGCTCCCCACACTCGCCCTGAAGTGCGTGTCACCAGTCCGGTGCCACCTATGCCAGCTCCACGTACCAGGCCTCCAGTACGCCTCCCCAGTCCGGTACGTCCTGTGCCAGCTCCCTGCACTCGCCCTGAAGTGTGTGTCACCAGTCCGGTGCCGGCTCCACGCACCAGGCCTCCAGTGCGCCTCCCCAGTCCGGTACGTCCTGTGCCAGCTCCCCGCACTAGCCCTGAAGTGCGTGTCACCAGTCCAGTGCCACCTGTGCCGGCTCCACGCACTAGGCCTCCAGTGCGCCTCCCCAGTCCGGTATGTCCTGTGCCAGCTCCCCACACTCTTCCTGAAGTGCGTGTCACCAGCCTGGTGCCACCTGTGCCGGCTCCACGCACCAGGCCTCCCGTGCGTCTCCTCAGTCCCGCTCCAAGGCCGGAGCCTTCCTCTGCGCCGATGCCCAGTCCAGGCACGGCGGCCAACCCAGCTCCATGGCCAGAGCCTTCCTCTGTGCCGGTGTCCAGTCCAGGCACGGCGTCCAGCTCAGCTCCATGGCAGGAACCTTCCTCTGCGCCGGTGTCCGGGCGCGGCGTCCAACCCAGCTCCTAGGCCGGAGCCTTCCTCTGCGCCGATGCCCAGCCCAGGCACGGCGTCCAACCCAGCTCCAGGGCCGGAGCCCTCTGCGCCGGTGCCCAGTCCAGGCACGGCGTTCAGCCCAGCGCCATGGTCAGATCCAGGGTCTGGGGGGAGGCTACGACCCGGAGTTCGCACCTTTTGGGGGTGGGGGTACTGTCACGCCCTGACCATAGAGAGCCCTTGGTTCTCTATGGTGTAGTAGGTCAGGGCGTGACTAGGGGGTGTTCTAGCTCAATATTTCTATGTTGGTGTTTTGTATGGTTCCCAATTAGAGGCAGCTGGTAATCGTTGCCTCTAATTGGGGATCATATTTAGGTAGCCATTTTTCCCACCTGTGTTTGTGGGATATTGTTTTGTGCATGTGCACCACTACTTTCACGTTTCGTTTTTGTTTAAAGTTTCACCGTAATAATGATGTGGAACTCTACACACGCTGCGCCTTGGTCCCGTCCTTATTATGAATGTGACATACAGCCTATCTTGGTCAACCTAAATGAACCACGCTTTAATTTAGATTTAAATTCTGAAACAAAACTCATAGTATGGGCAAATCAAACAATTACAATGACCAGAGACTACTGAGGCTCACTCTATAAACCAACACCTCACCAAAATATATCTTATGGGATTAACATGTCGGATTTCCTGCTATGGGCTTCACTGTTCCTCTCAAGCGTCCAAGAACAGAACTGTCAGGATGATGAGTACAAAACTTTATCGTTACAATACTTTTGACTGATACAGTACTGTATGTCATGTTGAATTGTATTATGAGACTACACCTATGTAGCTCCAGTGGTCCTGCTGTCTGGACCTCTGAATGTGAGGGTGGATTACAACCTACAACACCAGAGGATCTCTGTAACATGGGAAGATGGCCCTTCTACCTACAGAGTACCGGACAAACGGATTTATGATGTGGCGGTTCTCTTAAAACACAATATGAAAGAAGTATACAATGTGAGTGTTTGTTAAATCAAGGAATAATATGCAATTTACAACAATGGAAGTTCTTACTACAACTGGTTGCTTTTGCAAGATTATTATAAGTAAGTATAGTACCAGTGACTGGGTGTCCTCAGGAAGCTGTGGATGTCACACCAGACCAGGTTGGCAGTAAACATCACTGGAATTGGACTTCTGCTTTACCCCTAGAGTGCACCTCCCACTCAGTCAGGCTCTGCTCCCGATACCAGAGCTATGCCAGTCAATGGAGCCCCCTACAGAACATCACTGGTTAGTGTTTGTATTTCACGTCACAGACACACGCACACACATGATGTTGGTCCTTCACATCAGTAACCTTATTTTCTACAGGGATAGCCTCGTCATCACACCCACAGGTTTACCCAAAGAGCAGAGTGGTTAAAGTCGATAGCAACTTCACCTTCTGCTGTGTTCTTGGGCCGGGATAGAGACTTGAACATTTTGACAGCAAGCTGTCTTCGTCAGGGTGGGGCGGCAGGTAGCCTAGTGGTTAGAGTGTTGGACTTGTAACCGAAAGGTTGCAAGATTGAATCCCCGAGCTGACAAGGTGAAAATCTGTCGTTCTGCCCCTGAACAAGGCAGTTAACCCACTGTTCCTAGGCCATCATTGAAAATAAGAATTTGTTCTTAACTGACTTAACTGATTTTCTAGTCAGTTATTTTTTAAATAAAGGTCAAATAAAATAAAAGGGTAAAGCTTTTGTGCAGTTATCACTGGAGGTGACATTCTCCGTCCATGTACTTTTCAGAGCTTGTCCACACGATACAGTCTCAAACTGCTACCAAACAGTACGTGTGGATCAGGGGGAGAGGAATTGGACATTGACTCCCAGAAACCCGCTCTGGAGCTCAGAGACACAGCTGACCTGAAGAAGAGAGGTAGAGTAGTGTGATCGCTACTCCTCACACCACATAAAAATCTGTTCTTTACTCTCAGTCTATTTATTTACAAGGCCATTGAATGTTGTGTGGTTCTACATTCCAGTGAGTTTACTGGCTCCCATGGAAGTGGTAGCTTCAGATAAGAATGCCAGAAATGCCCGTGTTCAGTGGGGCTGGGATAGGCAGCAGTACAATATGCTGTTAATGGTTTGTAAAGTACAGCTGAACCACAGTGGACACATATGCATGGTGAGTTACAGTAGGACACCTACAGTAGAATGGTTCACCCATTCACAAAGTCTGAACAATAGAGTTATTAACTAGGCATTACTAATGCCACACCCATTTACACTCTATTCACAGAGGAGATTTTCTGGCATAAATCTTACGTCAGTAGTTTTACGTGACCTAGCACCTGCCCAGACATACAAAGTGCAGGTGCTTTGTGGATTAAAACAGAACTTCTGGAAATGGAGCGACTGGAGTAGAGATAGTACCTTCCAAACCACGGAGGACAGTGAGTATCAAATCCCTATGCAACTACATACACACACCTTTTCAAATAAGAGTAAAAAGGGAGACAGATTACACACACACAGTGTGTGTAAAGATTTCAGTGTGCATTTTATTTGAATACATACAGTTCACAATTTTTATGTCATTGTGTGTGTTTTTTTGTCCCAGTTCCTGAAGCGTTAGATATATACTATACTATGGAAAGTATGTTTTGAAGATTGTGTGCACACGATATGTGCTATTGGTCATACAGCACATTAGAGGACTGGGCTGATAATCAAGATTTTAATTAGACATAACATTAAACAGTTTGTGATATTCATTCTTCCTCTTTAGCCCCTTACAGTGAAATAGAGTCATGGGCAGATCAAGGACTATGAGGTGACCTGGGGTAGGCAGAAGACCATTGTCCATCCACCTCAGCATTATTTTCTCCTCGGTGATCAATTTACCAATGAGGGACATAGTCACAGTTACAGCCCAAAACTCTGCTGGCAGCTCGATCGTCACTATTCCCAGGCTCCCTCACAGAATGAAAAGCTCCATGAAAATTGTTGGCCGTGATGGTGGGTTTGACCTATCCTGGTCCGCTAGCCCCAATGCTAGCTGTGGCTACATGGTGGACTGGTGTCCCACATACATTGAATGCAGACTGGAGTGGAAGAAGGTACCACCTGGTATTACCAAGGCCAGAATCCAATCAGGTAAGAAGGCACATCTTTGATGAACCTTAGTAAGGGGGTGGTGTGTTGAAAATGCTCAAACAGCATGTCACAAGTTAAGTTTGGTTTGTGAAAAATGTGTAAACCTTCTTTCCCTCGTCCCGGTTTCTCAATCCCAGATAGCTTTAAAGAGAGGGTGAGATACACACTCCATCTATGCCTGTACTCCACGGGTCCCAGAGCTACTGGAGAACAGGGATGGCTTTGTGAAAGAGTTAGGTAAGGATCCACTCTTCTGACTTAATAATTCAATCCAGAATTCTTCATTCACTTTCCTTTTGCTATAGTATTTGACCCATCCCTCTCCATCTTTGCTCATTATTTCCAAATGGACAGGTTCAGGGTTTGGCTGCAGAACAGCATGGTTCAGACACAGTTCTGATCTCCTGGACTGGTATTCCCCCTGAGAATCAGACTGCGTTCATTTGTGGTTACATCATATAATACTCTGATACCTCCCATCCTTCCAGCATGAGAGCTTTCAATGTCACTACAGGTATGATGACACACATACCCAGAGAGAGGATGTATGGTATTCAATAACAAATTGAATACATTAAAACATATCTTGTTATGCTTTCTTTTTTTAAACTTTTTTTTTGTCTGCTCTGATGGCCAGATGAGGCTGAGGCTAAGAACCTGACAGGCCTACCTATCAGCCCCTACAGATTCATAGTGAAGGCCCTCACATCAGTAGGGGATGGCGGAGAGTCTTCACCAGTCTTTGTCCAAATGGTCCCGCAGAGTATGTCCTGACCTATTCAAGTGATGTGTATTTTGTATTGCTGCTGCTTTGTAAAAAGCTGGAACTTTCTGACTCCATTCCACAGCTGATCAGTAGATCACAGCGATCGTCATTTCCCTGAGTTCGGCTGCCTGTCTCCTCACGCTGGTCACGATCTTATGCTTCAGAAACTGGAAATGGTAGGAACGTGTTTACTGTCATGTTGTCAAATGCTGTTACAAAGACAGCTCCAACTCCATTGGTGGCTGTTTTTCAGGACCTGTCCATTTTACTGTTTTATCAACTATTTATATTATTGTGTCAACAATGTGAAAGAGAATCTGTATCCTACAATTCCAAAGCAAGTGTGGAAGGCGGAATGGTTGACACCACCGGTAGGTCCTCAGTCCCACTCCATCTTATTTTTGCATATACAGTGCATTCGGGGTTCCCGAGTGGCGCAGTGGTCTAAGGCACTGTATCTCAGTGCGAGAGGCGTCACTACTGGTGACGCCCCCTGGTTCGATTCCAGGCTGTATCACAACCGGACGTGATTGGGAGTCCCATAGGGCGGCGCACAATTGGCCCAGCTTTGTACGGGTTAGGGTTTGACTGGAGTAGGCCGTCATTGTAAATAAGAATTTGTTCTTAACTGACTTGCCTAGTTAAATAAAGGTTACATTCAAAAAGTATTCAGACCCCTTCAGACCCCTTCCGTTACAGCCTTATTCTAAAATGGATTCTTCACACAATAACCCATAATGACAAAGTAAAAACAGGTTTTTAGAAATGTTTGCTAATTTATAAAAAATTCTAACTGAAATATCACATTTACATAACTATTCAGACTCTTTACTCAGTACTTTGTTGAAGCACCTTTGACCACGATTACAGCCTCGAGTCTTCTTGTGTCACGACTGTGGCGTTCTGCAGTGACTTAAATTGGGACATGTTTAACAACCCGGCCGTCTTACAATCGAACCTAGATGCCCTCAATCTCACACAAATTATCAAGGAACCTACCAGGTACAACGCTAAATCCGTAACCATGGGCACCTTCTTAGATATCATCCTGACCAACTTGCCCTCTAAATGCACCTCTGCTGTCTTCAACCAGGATCTCAGAGATAACTGCCTCATTGCCTGCGTGCGTAATGGGTCCGCGGTCAAACGACCACCCATCATCACTGTCAAACGCTCCCTAAAACACTTCAGCGAGCAGGCCTTATCGACCTGGCCCGAGTATCCAGGAAGGATATTGACCTCATCCCATCAGTAGAGGATGCCTGGTTGCTCTTCAAAGTGCTTTCCTCACCATCTTAAATAAGCATGCCCCAAATAAAAAATGTAGAACTAAGAACAGATATAGTCCTTGGTTCACCCCAGACTTGACTGCCCTTGACCAGCACAAAAACATCCTGTGGCGTTCTGCATTAGCATCGAATAGCCCCCGCGATATACAACTTTTCAGGGAAGTCAGGAACCAATATACTCAGTCAGTTAGGAAAGCTAAGGCTAGCTTTTTCAAACAGAAATTTGCTTCCCGTAGCACTAATTCCAAAAAGTTTTGGGACACTGTAAAGTCTATGGAGAATAAGAGCACCTTCTCCCAGATGCCCACTGCACTGACCATAGGAAATACTGTCACCACCGATAAATCCACGATAATCGATCATTTCAATAAGCATTTTTTTTTTTTACGGCTGGCCATGTTTTCCACCTGGCTACCCCTACCCCGGCCAACATCTCAGCACCCGCTGCAGCAACTTTCTCAAGCCCCCCTCCCTCCGCTTCTCCTTCACCCAAATCCAGACAGCTGATGTTCTGAAAGAGATGCAATTTCTGGATCCCTACAAATCAGCTGGGCTAGACAATCTGGACCCTCTCTTTCTAAAACTACCCGCCGAAACCCCTATTACTAGCCTATTCAACCTCTCTTTCGTATTGTCTGATATCCCCAAAGATTGGAAAGCTGCCGCGGTCTTCAAAGGGGGTGACACCCTAGACCCAAACTGTTATAGACCTATATCCATCCTGCCCTTCTAAAATCAGATCACTGACCATTTCGAATCCAACCGTACCTTCTCCACTATGCAATCTGGTTTCCGAGCTGGTCATGGGTGCACCTCAACCACGCTCAAGGTCCTAAACGATATCATAACCGCCATCGATAAATGACAGTACTGTGCAGCCGTCTTCATTGACCTGGCCAAATGACTGCCTCGCCTGATTCACCAACTACTTCGCAGACAGAGTTCAGTGTGTCAAATCAGAGGGCCTGTTGTCCGGACCTCTGGCAGTCTCTATGGGGGTGCCACAGGGTTCAATTCTCGGGCCAACTCTTTTCTCTGTATATATCAAGGATGTCGCTCTTGCTGCTGGTGATTCTCTGATCCACCTCTACGCAGACGACACCATTCTGTATACATCTGTCCCTTATTTGGACACTGTGCTAACAAACCTCCAAATGAGCTCCAATGCCATACAACACTCCTCCCGTGGCCTCCAACTGCTTTTAAAAGTGCATGCTCTTCAACAGATTGCTGCCCGCACCCTCCCGCCCGACTAGCATCACTACTCTGGACGGTTCTGACCTAGAATATGTGGACAACTACAAATACCTAGGTGTCTGGTTAGACTGTAAACTCTCCATGCAGACTCACATTAAGCATCTCCAATCCAAATTTAAATCTAGAATCGGCTTCCTATCGCAACAAAGCCTCCTTCGCTCATGCTGCCAAACATACCCTCGTAAAACTGACCATCCTACCGATCCTTGACTTCGGCGATGTCATTTACAAAATAGCCCCCAACACTCTACTCAGACTACATCCAGTTTGCTATCACAGTACCATCCGTTTTGTCACCAAAGCCCCATATACTACCCACCACTGCGACCTGTATGCTCTCGTTGGCTGTCCCTCACTACATATCCGTCGCCAAACCCACTGGCTCCAGGTCATCTATAAGTCTTTGCTAGGTAAAGCCACACCTTATCTCAGCACACTGGTCACCATAGCAACACCCACCCGTAGCACACGCTCCAGCAGGTATATTGCACTGGTCATCCCCAAAGCCAACACTTCCTTTGGCTGCCTTTCCTTCCAGTTTTCTGCTGCCAATGACTGGAACAAATTGAAAAAAATCACTGAAGCTGGAGTCTTGTATCTCCCTCTCTAACTTTAAGCATCAGCTGTCAGAGCAGCTTACCGATCACTGCACCTGTACACAGCCAATCTGTAAATAGCACACCCAACTACCTCATCCCCATATTATTACTTACCCTCTTGCTCTTTTGCACCCCAGTATCTCTTCTTGCACATCATCATCTGCACATCTATCACTCCAGTATTAATGCTAAATTGCAATTATTTCGCTTCTATGGCCTATTTATTGTCTACCTACTCTTCTGCATTTGCACACACTGTACATAGATTTTTCTGATTTTCTTTTCTGTTGTGATTTTGACTGTACGTTTGTTTTATGTGTAACTGTGTTGTTGTTTTTGTCGTTGTTTTTGTCGCACTGTTTTGCTTTATCTTGGCCAGGTCGCAGTTGTATATGAGAACTTGTTCTCAACTGGCCTAACTGGTTAAATGAAAATAAAAAAAATAAAAAATATTGTTGCGTTTACATTTTGGTTCAGTATAGAACCCTGCACTAGAAAGCAGTTCTTGCTGCAGTTATATCCTGATTAGTGTTGCAAAATTCCGGTAACTTTCCCCCCTGGTTTTCCAAAAATCCTGGTTGGAGGATTCTTGGATTTTTTCCTTATTTCCTCTTAATTCCAGGAATCTTCCAACCAGGATTTCCTGGAAAACCAGGGGATTTTGGGAAAGTTAACGGAATTTTGCAACCCTGTCTTTCTTTACCTGTTTTCCAGGAGGACCATGGCTGCCAAATCCTCTATGTGTATCATTGTCATCACAGTGAGATTGATATAGTGCTTGACCCAGTGCAGTCTGGTGAAGCTGCACCAGAGAATGATGCTGGAAACTAGATAGAGGAGGGTGCCATATCCAGCATATACTCAGATGTCCCAGCTCCTCATGTATACTACAACCAGCGCCTGAGCAAAACCCCCCCAGTACACTCCACCACATCCTCTCCTCACACAACAGGGTCTCCATCCTCTCCAAGCTCTGGCACAGCAATCCAGAACCCCTCATACAACCTAGCAGTACAGACTGTTTTAGATATGATGAGCCGTATATTAACTGTCCCTCCTGTCCAAACCCTGTACCACACAATGCCACATCTTATGTGCCCTGTGAGATATACTTCAGGGGTTTCAGTATCACATAGAAACCAGTTCTCCAGGCAGTCTCATTTCCATCAGCTCCACTCACTTCTTGCTATCAGATTCATGAACTTAGTACATACAGTCAATCCACATTTTTGTTCCAACGAGCACTAACACACCTAAGAGGACAACACGATTTTGATTGGGCCATGATTGCACTGCTCCCTGAAATAAAATGGGCTTATTAAACCAAAAGAATAAACAACTGTACTTCAATTTATTTAAATGCACTTCTCTCTGCTTACTTGATATGTTGCCATTATGTGAAATATTTAGACGACAGAGAAAATGTTTTGATAGGTATTGTACAGCATGAGCAAATGCCTAAGCACTAAGCCTCCAGTAGAGATCTTTCGAGATCAAAGAATCTTCTCCTATCCACTCCTGCAGTATGTTTTGTAGTTTTCATGGTAACATTTTACTTGTTCCATCAACAAATCCGAATGAGACTTCTCATAAAGGTCACTATGAAACAGTTCCAAAACGTTTTCATTTATTTAACTAGGCAAGTCAAATAAGAACAAATTCTTATTTACTATGATGGCTTACCCCGGCCATCATCGGACGACGCTGGGCCAATCGTGCGCCGTCCTATGGGTCTTCCAATCACGGCCGGATGTGATGCAGCCTGGATTCAAACCAGGGACTGCAGTGACCCCTCTTGCACTGAGATGCAGTGCCTTAGACTGCTGCGCCACTTGAGAGCCCAAATGTTTTAGTTAAAGCAAATAACTAGGGCTTGGAGGATTCCTTGGCCAGGTCACTTGTTCAGGAGAAACAGCTGGCCCACATAACCATGATTACTTAACCTCACTACATGTTCCAGAGTGCGATGTCAGTATTTGCCAATGTTAGTCTATGGAGATTGTATGGTCTGTCAGGTTGGATGGGGAGTGTTACTGCACAGCTATTTTCAGGTCTCTCTAGAGATGTTCGATCAGGCTCTGGCTGGGCCACTCAAGGACATTCAGAGACTTGTCCCGAAGCCACTCCTGCATTGTCTTGGCTGTGTGCTTAGGGTCGTTGTCCTGTTGGAAGGTGAACCTTTGCCCAAGTCTGAGGTCCTGAGCGCTCTGGAGCAGGTTTTCATCAAGGAACTCTCTGTACTTTGCTCCGTTCATCTTTGCCTCGATCCTGACCAGTCTCCCAGTCCCTGCCGCTGAAAAACATCCCCACAGCATGATGCTGCCACCACATGCTTCACCACAGGGATGGTGCCAGGTTTCCTCCAGACGTGACGCTTGGCATTCAGGGCAAAGAGTTCAGTCTTGGTTTCATCAGACCAAAGACATTCAGAGACTTGGTCTGAGAGTCCTTCAGGGGCCTTTTGGCAAACTCCAAGTGGGCTGTCATGTGCTTTTTACTGAGGGGTGGCTTCCGTCTGACCACTCTACCATAAAGGCCTGATTGGTGGAGTGCTGCAGAGATGGTTGTCCTTCTGGAAGGTTCTCCCATCTCCACAGAGGAACTTTGGAGCTCTGTAAGAGTAACAATCGGGTTCTTGGTCACCTCCCTGACCAAGACCCTTCTCCCCAGATTGCTCAGTTTGGCCAGGCGGACAGCTCTAGGAAGAGTCTTGGTGGTTCCAAACTTCTTCCATTTAAGAATGATGGAGGCCACTGTGTTCTTGGGGACCTTAAATGTTTTGGTACCCTTCCCCAGATCTATGCCTCGGCACAATCCTGTCACTGAGTTCTACGGACATTTCCTTTGACCTCATGGCTTGGATTTTGCTCTGACATGCACTGTCAACTGTGGGACCTTATACAGACAGGTGTGTGCCTTTCCAAATCATGTCCAATCTATTGAAATTACCACAGTTGGACTCCAATCAAGTTGTAGAAACATCTCAAGGATGATCAATAGAATAGAGTTCAAATTCAATTCTCATAGCAAAGGGTCTGAATACTTATGTAAATAAGGTATTTCTGTTATTTTTTTTAAATAAATTTGCTAAAATGTATAAAAACCTGTTTTCGCTTTGTCATTATGGGGTATGGTGTGTAGATTTATGAGGAAAAACATTTATTTAATCCATTTTAGAATAAGGTTGTAACGTAACAAAATGCAGAAAAAGGGAAGGGTTCTGAATAGTTTCAGAATGCATTGTATTTATTAGTCGTATTGCTTGGGAATAGAAGCTGTTCAAGAGCCTGTTGGTGTCAGACTTGATGCACTGGCACCTCCTGCCATGCGGCAGCAGAGAAAATAGTCTATAGCTTGGGTGGTTGGGGTCTTTGATGATTTTCCGGGCCTTCTTTTCACACCGCCTGATATAGAGGTCCTTGATGGCAGGGAGCTTGGCCCCAGTAATGTACTGGGGCTGTCCGCACAACCCTCTATAGCGCCATGCGATCGAGGGCGGTGCTATTGCCATACCAAGCAGTGATGCAACCAGTAAATATGCTCTCAATGGTAGAGCTGTAGAACCTTTCCAGGATTTGAGGGCCCATGCCTAACTTTTCTAACCTCCTGAGGGGGAAGAAGCACTGTTGTGCCTTCTTCACGACTGAGTGTTTTTGGACCATTTTAAGTCTTTAGTGATTTGGACAGCGAGGAACTTGAAACTGTCTATCTGGTCCACTGCCGCCCCGTCGATGTGGATGGGGGCGTGCTCACCCCCTTGTTTCCTGTAGTCCACGATCATCTCCTTGGTCTTGCTGACATTGAGGGAGCGGTTGTTGCTCTGGCACCACACTGCCAGGTCACTGACCTTCTCCCTGTAGGCTGACTCATCGTCACCGGTGATCAGGCCTACCCCCGTTGTGTCGTCAGCGAACTTGATTATGGTGTTGGAATCGTGTGTGGCCACACAGTCATGGGTGGACAGGGAGTACAGGGCGGCACTAAGCACACACCCTTGCGGGGCCCCTGTGTTAAGAATAAGCATGGTGGAGGTGTTGTTGCCTACCCTCACCACCTGGGTCAGCCTATCAGGAAGTCCAGGATCCAGTTGCAGAGGAAGGGGTTCAGTCCCAGGGTCCTAAGCTTGGTGACGAGCTTAGAGGAGGCAATGGTGTTGAACGCTGAGCTGTAGTCAATCAACAACATTCTCACATAGATATTCCTCTTATCTAGGTGGGTGAGGTCAGTGTGGAGAGAAATTGAGATTGCGTCATCTATGGATCTGTTGGGGCGGTATGCAAATTGGAGTGGGTCTAGGGTGGCTGGGATGGTGGAGTTAATGTGTGCCATAACCAGCCTCTCAAAGCACTTCATGATTACAGAAGTGAGCTGTACAGGGCGGTAGTCATTGTGGCATGATGTCTTAGAGGTCTTGGGGACAGGGAAGGTTGTGGTCATCTTAAAACGTGGGGATTACAGACTGGGACAAGGAGAGGTTGAAAATGATCGTGAATATGCCTGCCAGCTGTTCTGTGCATGCTCTGAGAATGTGCCCTGGAATGTGGTATCATGGTGTGTGTGTTTGTGCTTTTACCTTAGTGGATCTGAACATGCAGAAACAAGCCCAGCTGGCCAGGGAGAGAGTAGAGCTGAACAAACTGCTGGATGAGGAAGAGAAAAATATTCTGACAGTTGTCCTCACAGCAATACACATACAATTTTTTTCTCTATATATCTAACCCTCTTTTATACACAGCTAAAGTCTTCCCAATCAATACATACCTCTGCTTTTCTTTCCCGGTCTGAGACGGGGCTGTCAGGAGTTCCAAGCAGACCTGCTGGCCCAGCAGCAGTTGAGTGATGAGGGAAGGGTTCAGACAGAGCAGGAGCACCAGCAGGGCCTGTCTACCAGGAGCACCAGCAGGGCCTGGTCTACCAGGAGCAGTACAACAGGAAGATGCAGGAGATCTTCCCCATGCTTACTTGGAGCAACCTGTGAAGTAAAGCAAATGCATTTATGGCCTGGCTCGGCAGCGAACACATACTCAGATACACATCTCATGCACACACACCATTCATTACTCAGCTAAAGTACACAAACACTTATCTCTAACTATCACACACCCACATGCACACACACCTAACCCTGTTTAACGATGTCTAACCTCATAAAAACACATCTCTGGCAAACGCGTTACGCTGTAATCCTCTTAAGATAAATTAGCTGTCCATGTTTCTCTGAAAATGGTATAGTGATATAAAATGCAAATAAAATACGTTTTCTCATGATGCTTACTCATGAGTTCAGGAAATAAACGTTCTACTTTGCTCATTGGCAGATTGCTATTGCATTCATTGATGGAGGATTTGCCCAGGAATTAAGCTGTTTATATTTTGTGCAGTAACTAGAGCTGTAAATAAAAAATGTCAATGTTAAATTTTAGAAACTCCTATTTGAGCACATTGTTGGAATATTAAATTTACCTATTTAAGGATAAATCAATTTGCAATTGCATAATCATAAAAATTAGATTTTTGTCACATGCGCCGAATACAACAGGTAGACCTTACTTACGCTTACTTACAAGCCCTTAACCAACAATGCCGTTTTAAGAGAATAGAGTTAAGAAAATGTTTACTAAATAAACTAAAGTAAAGAAAAGTAACACAATAAAATAACAATAAAGAGGCTATATACAGGGGATACCGGCACCGAGTTGATGTGCGGGGTTATATTACTGTGGAGTTGGAGGCCTGCCTGCATGTACATGAATAAAGGAGTGTCTGTCTGGATTTCATTGTACTGTAATGTAATCTCACGTGATGATGGCAAGCAAAACATTGTTGGGTAATACAGGGATAAAGTGTGTGAAATACATTGTGTCATGAGCTTAAGTGCTCTTGTATTTAATTAAGTTGCATTCTCTGGATATATCAACAGCGAGTGAAAGCAGAGAAAGAAAGACAATCTTGTAGAGTGTGTGTGTGAGATATTTAAGATAATGCATGTGCTAATACAGTGCATTCAGAAAGTATTCAGACCCTTTCCCTTTTTCCACAATTTGTTATGTTACAGACTTATTTTAAAATGGATTAAATCGTTTTTTCCCCCCCTCATCAATCTACACACAATACCCCATAATGCAAATTTATCAAAAATAAAAAATGGAAATATCACATTTACATAAGAATTCGGACCCTTCACTCAGTACTTTGTTGAAGCACCTTTGGCAGCGATTATAGCCTCAAGTCTTATTAGGTATGACGCTACAAGCTTGGCACACCTGTATTTGGGGAGTTTCTCCCATTATTCTCTGCAGATCCTCTCAAGCTCTGTCAAGTTGGATGGGGAGCGTTGCTGCACAGTTATTTTCAGGTCTCTCCAGATATGTTCAATCAGGTTCAAGTCCGGGCTCTGGCTGAGCCACTCAAGGACATTAAGGGACTTGTCCAGAAGCCATTCCTGTGTTGTCTTGGCTGTGTGCTTAGGGTCGTTGTCCTGTTGGAAGGGGAACCTTTGCCCCAGTTTTCATCAAGGATCTCTCTGTACTTTTCTCCGTTCATCTTTCCCTCAATCCTGACAGGTCTCCCAGTCTATGCCGCTGAAAAACAACCCCACAGCATGATGGTGCCACCACCATGCTTCACTGTAGGGATGGTGCCAGGATTCCTCCAGACGTGACGCTTGCCATTCAGGCCAAACAGTTCAATCTTAGTTTCATCAGACCAGAGAATCTTGTTTCTCATGGTCTGAGTCCTTTAGGTGCCTTTTGGCAAACTCCAAGTGGGCTGTCATGGGTCTTTTACTGAGGAGTGACTTCTGTCTGGCCACTCTATCATAAAGGCCTGATTGGTGGAGTGCTGCAGAGATGGTTGCCCTTCTGGAAGGTTCTCCCATCTCCACAGAGGAACTCTAGAGCTCTGTCAGAGTGACTATCTGGTTCTTGCTCACCTCCCTGACCAATGCCCTTCTCCCCAGTTTGGCCAGGCTGAACATGAGCTCAATTTCAAGTCTCATAGCAAAGGGTCTGAATAGTTAGGTAAATAAAGTATTTCAGTTTTTTTCATACATTTGCAAAAATGTCTAATTATGGGGTATTGTGTGTTGATTGATGAGCATTTTCATTTATTTAATCAATTTTAGAATAAGGCTGTAACGTAACAAAATGTGGAAAAAGTCAAGGGGTCTGATGTGCCAGTACTTAGCATGTTAATTAAGGTGTGAAACAGTGGTGCCAGAAATAAGAATTGGACTAAAAGCTTATTGTATCACCCAACTAGACTGACTGAATTTTAGTGCCATACTGCCATTGAGGCTATTGTTATGCTTAGACTCATCACATGACACATACCTTTTATGAAATACCAGTAGGCAGTTGAGCAGATGATAGGACTTCAGCGGTCAGTCTGACCTATCAGAACATGCTGTTAGTGGCATGATCAGGAAACACCCTTTCAAAGCATTGAGTCATACTAATTATCAGTGACGTTTCCCAAAGCAACCCATGGTGTTAGCCCCAACATTAGGATCACCTGCTGTTGATGTGGAACGAGTTTTGTATACACACCTCTCCAAATGGATTGATGTGGAAAACATTTCACAAGTACTGACTGAGTAATATCTATCCATCTTGGTAACTAACTGTTTTAGGCCTATTTCATAATAACACAAACCCTTGTCCTTATAAGTACGAGTTATGTATACTAGTTCCATATGAACTTCAGTAGAATGCATACAAATTGTAGAACGTAAAAAAAATATATGTATTCCGGTACAAGACCTGGACTGAATTTTTGGAAACCACATTGACAAATAACACGTTTTCCTTTTGACCTGTTCCATCTGTGATCGTATCTGTTCTCTTTAATGATTTTGATGGGTGGAATGTATTTTGTCTAATTCCATATAGCAGCTTGGCAGGTGAAGCCAGTCAACACCCCACCCCATACCTGCAGAAGGAGTGGTTTGGGAGTGGAGGAGTCATGGCCTGCTATTGGAACAGAGTGTTTTGTTCTGTCTTCTGCTCAGGCAGGCTTGAAATATTGCTCAAGCGAAGCTTCAACTCCCAGATAGCCTACTGGCAAGAATGTATTGAGACCAGTATGATCTGGAACATGGAATAATCACAGCTAACTCTGAATCGAGTAGCAGAATCTTCTAGTACATATCTAAGGAATATAACACCATCATGAAAAGGCAACAGAAAGAACCTAACACCATAGCGAAAAAACAAGAGGAGAAGATTGACTATGAAGTTTACTGCCAGGTAACATACTGCTTTAGACCTACGTTACATGTTGTATTTTGTGATGTTGTTGATCATAGTGGGACTAAATGCGGAAGAGGAGGTATCAATTATGCTGTGTTTTATAAAGTCTAATGTCCCCAAATGTGTGTAATCTTTCAACGGTCACCAATATCAAAGTTCAAGCATTACATTTTCATAGGCTTCAGGAATCAGCCTAGTTCAAGTCACATATTGTACTACAATCAATTAGATAACACTTAGGACTTGTCAATGCTAGCCTTGAACTAAGTTACTGTCCACTGAGTTCAGGAAATCATAAAAAAGTATTATCCATACCTTGGCTATTCAGGAAATATCTAATTAGATTAAATTATGGCATGAACTAAGGCTATATGAAGATGTTTCATTATTAGTTACCCCTCTCCAACATAACTATAGGCACATCATGTTTATTAAGATTTTGTGGAGGAAAAAGGTTACATTTAATTAAGATCCCCCCCCCCACACACAAATAAAATGTTTCTTGTGTCCCGGTTATCCCCCCACTGGTCTTTCTAATTTAGAATGTCGAATACACTGTAGTGCGCTGATGAGCCAGATGGGGTCTCGTGCGGACTCTGAACGTGCATGAGGCTCTGTAAATTACCAGTCAACATGACTGAGTCCATGGGTATAACGGCGATTAACTAAAGGGAAGCTATTATTAAACTATTTATAGTGTATGTATTTGCACTTGTAGCCTACATTGGGCTGGGTAGCATACCCATATCAAGTCGTAAATCTTTGGCGTTTTTCATTTTTGAGGAATATGAGGGTGATCAAGCAAAACTGAGTTGTTCGACAACTCATCCAAGGAAGACACCTGCCGTCACCAGGAAAGGGGTCAGAAGTGGCAAACACATTTAGCTCAACTCTGGAATTCGGGAATATGACAATTCTAATTAGATGAAAAAACTTTGAGATTATCAACAATTATGAGATATTATCGTTTATAAATAGTGCGGTGCTTCTCCATGCTCCCGTAGTTTCGGTGATATTGTTGGAGAGTGCTCTTGTTGTTGGACCATGTCCGTAAACGAGTTATATTCAAAGGTGAGTGATTTGTACAATCATTGGTTCTCTATACATTTGTTATCCTATTGCTATAGCTACAGTTTGATTTCTTGTTACATCATTGATACATAATTGTAACATTTTGGGCCATCATATCTATAGTGACAATAGGATTGAATTGTAGAATTCGCCATTGTAGCGAATTCCCCGCTGCGATGTCATGTATTTCAATGCAGGTGAAATGACAAATGTTAAAAAATAAATCGAGCCTCGAGCGCAGTCCCAGTGAGTCTTTGCTCAGATGTGACATTGCAGCTTGTTTGACAGGTGCACGAGCAAGTTTCGTTCTGGTATCGGGCCGTAGTCATTAATCAAACAGGTTTGCACCTAAAACGAGCGTTTCTATTGGACAAATGCAGATCGGTCTCTCCCTGTTTCGTTCCGCATGCTCCCGTTTAAGAAACGTTTAGCAACAGAATTGGCGTAATGAATACGCCCCTGTTGTACTGGCTTGTCTTCTAGCCCTGTGGACTACTGCATGACCTAGTTGTGTCCATAATAGTCAAATAAATATGTTTCAATACTGACAAGTCTTTAGCTAGAATAACTACATTTTATTATTTTATGAATGGAAAAATGAGCTAGCTAAATCATTCATAATCTGTGATTTGATCTCTCAGGCAACAGTGAGTCTTGAACATTGGGATACTTGCAATTTTTGCTGAAGTTGCTTTGTGAAGAAATTGGGTTGTGGTAATCATGAATTATGTGGATATTCTATTTCTGGAGGTAGCATACTGTATGCAGTAACACATTAAACAACACTAGTTATTCAAACATGGGGCCCCCACAGTTGAATGAACATGCAACAATTACTTGAGCTGACACCAATACACAAATGTGGTCCTTTCAGATTCCCACTTTTCACTCCTAGTACTTACCCATTTCATGCATCTTTGGCTATCCTTGATTTTCATTGAGATTGAATGAAGCATCTCCCGATGATATACTCAAAAGCATAGAGCCTTTAGGACAAATGCTGACCGAAAACTGCTGATACCCTTTGTGGAATTTGTGATGTTTACAGTACAGACAATAGATATGCTACCGGCATGCTCTTTGACTTTGATTGATGTGTTTAAAATAAGTATTATGAATATTATGCCTAAGCAAAGAAATTGTATTTTGTTACCATTGTTATTATAATTCCTTGTGGTGTAGGCCTATGCATTGATTAACCTAGGATATTTGTGTGCAGCATCACCGGAATTACTCGTTTCAGGAAGAAACCTAGCCAAATTGTTGAAAAAGAGATGTCTTTGAAGTTATTGGATTGAGAAGAACAGAATCAGGTTACATACATTATTTGTCACTAATCCTCTAGTCTACATGACTCAAAATCCAGTTCCACATTCCACTGCAGAAATTACAAAAATAGCTGTTGTTTTCTTTAGAACTCTTTAGAAACGTTTTACTTGTTGAGGAAATGGCTTTTTCAGTTAAGTCTATTGTCTAAACATGCAGGTTACACCTTTTCCTCAATATTGTTCTACTTATGTAGTAGTTACTTCCAATGTTCCTTCTCTGGGACATTGGAAGTAGTTAACACTATCTACGTTTCCCTTTACCGTGGGAATTGTGATCGAATCAACGCAATATTAGCCATTTTCAATGCAACATACCAAAACAAAACGATTTATGCAAGATATTTTCTTGTAGGCAGAGCGCATTGGAGAAAGATTCTATTGCATTGACAGGCACTACTCAGGCCCATACTCTACACAGACCAGTGCACCATAACCAGTCAGAGCTGCTGTATCCCTATCTGTAAATAGACCATTGCCATATGGATCTGTGCCATTCACTTTGAACTGGACTGTGTTACAACATGAGTGGTCGTGAGTAGATGCGCTTGTTTTGAGATCTAAGTGAGAGCTGCATGTAGCCACGTGCACATTTGTTCATATTCTTTGCTAGTAAGTGAGTTATTAGCCAAGTTAAAGCAAATTTCTAGTTAGCAATGGGGGAGTTGTTGCTTCCTACAAGAGCACAAAATGTGTGCGTCTAGCCATCTTTGAAAAACAAGTCAGATAAAGAGCCTTTTTTATTTCTTAAAGGGGCAGTGTTGTATTTGGAGACGGGCTTGAATAAACTAAGTAGCCAATAAACATGCAGAGGGTAGCATAATTTGTCTGATTCTCTGTAATAATGGTATGGGAAGAATAATTAATTTTATTTTGTAAAGTGGTTTCTTACATCAAACAACAACATGTTCAGTCACCACCTTGTCTGAAGGACAAGTGTACAGGTGAATGTCAATCCCTACTGTACATGTTTGTTTGTTTTTTATCTCATGGAATGTTGGCCTACATTGAACACTACACATTGGCAGCTACTGTAGGCTAAATGATAGAACAGCTATTTCCATGTTAAAATGTTATGGGATGCATTTTCTCCATTGTTTTGTATGGTAAGCCACTCTGATAGGCCTACATTATGATCAAATAACCACAGTAGTACTTGGACACTGTGTT
Organism: Salvelinus alpinus; assembly: GCF_045679555.1. Taxonomy (NCBI): domain Eukaryota; kingdom Metazoa; phylum Chordata; class Actinopteri; order Salmoniformes; family Salmonidae; genus Salvelinus; species Salvelinus alpinus. The sequence continues at coordinate 100,958,177 of NC_092086.1, forward strand.
ATAACTGTAAGTTAAAGCATAACAGCCTCAGTGTTCAAAGTAAATGCGCACCATGTGCATGAGATGAATGAAATCATACCTTGAATGCAGAACTCAGTGTGTCAGAGTGAGCAATGAGCTGTCGCCCACTCTTAGCTATGATGTGGGTGTGCCCCAAGGGTCAATACTGGGGCCCCTCCTGTTCAGCCTGTACATTAATGATCTGCCTTCTGTCTGTACTGGGTCTGAAGTTGAAATGTATGCAAATTATACAGTGATATATGTGCATGCAAAGAGCAAACAACAAGCTGCACAAGAACTCACTACTGTAATAGCCCAGGTTACAAAGTGGTTCAGTGACTCTTGTTTGCATTTCAATGTGAAAAAAAACATGCATGTTCTTCACAAAGAGGGCAACAGATGCTACTGAGCCAGATGTCTATGTGTCAGGGGAGAAGCTCCAGGTGGTATCTGATTTTAAGTACCTTGGCAACATACTTGATTCCAACCCCTCTTTTAAAAAGCAGGTGAAAAAGGTAATTCAAATAACCAAATTCAACCTAGCTCATTTCCGATTTATACGAAATTGTTTGACTACAGAGGTAGCAAAACTGTACTTCAAATCTATGATACTCCCCCACTTAACATACTGCTTGACTAGTTGGGCCCAAGCTTGCTGTACAACATTAAAACCCATTCAGTCTGTCTACAAACAGGCTCTCAAAGTGCTTGATAGGAAGCCCAATAGCCATCATCACTGTTACATCCTCAGAAAGCATGAGCTCCTGAGTTGGGAAAATCTTGTGCAATACACCGACACATGTCTTGTATTCAAGATCCTAAATGGCCTGGCTCCCCCTCCACTCAGTATTTTTTTTTAAGCAGAAAACCCAAACATATGGCAGCAGATCCACAAGGTCTGCCATGAGAGGTGACTGTATAGTTTCCTTAAGGAAAAGCACTTTTAGTAAATCCGCTTTCTCTGTGAGAGCTTCCCATGTCTGGAATACACTGCCATCAGACACACATAACTGCACCACCTATCACACTTTCACAAATAACATGAAGACATGGCTCAAGGTCAATCAGATTTGTGAACATAATCCCTAGCTGTGTATTGCCGCTTTCTATGTTGTCTGTTGTCTGTAGCTTGTGAGATGTGGAAACACTTTGTTGCTTTTATGGATTTTGTCTTGTTGCTTTTTGTGCTATGTTGCGCTGTCTGTATGCTATGTCTTGCTTGTCCTATATTGCTCTGCATGTGCTCACTGCTCATTGATAGTCTGTATTGTAATTGTTTTTAATAACCTGCCCAGGGACTGCGGTTGAAAATTAGCCGACTGGCTAAAACCAGCACTTTTACTGAAACGTTGATTAATGTGCACTATCCCTGTAAAAATATAATAAACTCAAACTCAAACCAGAAGTGACACAGATTTTTCAGAACTTGAAGTTTGCTCTTAGCTGAAATTGGCTCATTGCTGATTTTTTTTTGAGGGAACATTGGTTACTTCCCTCTCTCTCAAACTGTACTCCGGGACAGACCAGTCAAGCTTTGTCATGTGAATAAATAACTAAACCTTTTGTAAACATTTTCCTTTTGTGGATTGGTAGTTAAAATAGGACTGTGACATTGTAAAACACTAAAGATACACCTGTATGCATTGTCATCAGAGTATCTCTCCTCTCTAGTTATTCCTGCTCGGTGCTCTCATCCATGACCCTTTGCCTTGCGGAACATGACATCTCTATGCAATATTCTACCCTGTCTGTATGATATTTTATACGAAGATTCGTCATAATTTTTTCTCGCTGGGCCAGTTCAATGTCAACCAATTGGCAATCCATCTAGCTTTTATGTTTAGTTTTGGTACTAGATTGCAGTACATTAACAGTCCTATATGTGTGTTCTCAAACTGCACTCCTCAGTTAATAACCTATAGTGCTGAGCGATTAACCAAATGTTGGTTATTTTTCAGTTTTTAAACAACTAATTGACCAACGTCGGTTCGATTATTTGAATTCCAAATCAGATCAAGCCCGAACTGTGCGATGTTGTGGTTTCTACCTATTTTAGCACAGAAAATGTGGTAATTAACTACAATGACCATAAACCATTGCACACCTGCTTACTTGTCCGGTCTTGATCTGTGTGGAGCAGACACAGAGACTCTTTTGTCTGTGACTTGCGATGCTTTATCTACTTGAAAATACATGATCTAAGTGATTGGATAGTTGGTATTCAGCAGTCAAAGTATGCCTTATTTACATTGAAGAACTACATTGAAGGCAGCAGCTCTACAGAGATGAGATGGCCTCCCAAGTGGCGCAGTGGTCTGGTTCGAGTCCAGGCTCTGTCGTAGCCGGCCGTGACCGGGAGACCCATGGGGCGGCGCACAATTGGCCCAGCCTCGTTCGGGTTAGGGGAGGGTTTGGCCGGCAGGAATGTTCCTGTCCCAACACACTAGCGACTCCTGTGGCGGGCCGGGCACAATGCATGCTGACATGGTTGCCAGGTGTACAGCGTTTCCTCTGACACATTGGTGCGGCTGGCTTCCGGGTTAAGTGGTTGTTGTGTTATGAAGCAGTGTGGCTTGGCTGGGTTGTGTTTTGGGGGCTTCGCCTCTCCCGAGTCTACGGGAGTTGCAGCGATGGGACGGGACTGTAACTACCAATTGGGGAGAAAAAGAGATGAAATGATGACTTGGAATGAAATCAAATAAAACAAATATTTGATTGAAGTGATGTGAATAAATTATGCTGAATCTCTACGGGATTGGTGTCCCTAAACCGGGACGGTTGTTGCTAGCGTGCGCTAATGTTGTAAATAACCGCCAACTTTACAGGACATGTCTTATATGGGCAGAAAGCTTAAATTCATGTTAATCTAACTGCAGTGTCCAATTTACAGTAGCTGTTACAGTGAAAAAATAGCATACTGCTGTTTGAGGGGAGTGCACAACACTTTTAGCACGGCAACTGGTTTGATACATTCACCTCTGAAGGTACAGTTGAAGTTGGAAGTTTACATACACAAAATACATTTAAACTCAGTTTTTCACAATTCCTGACATTTAATCCTAGTAAATGGGCCTTGAAATACATCCACAGGTACACCTCCAGTTGACTCAAATGATATCAATTGGCCTATCAGAAGCTTCAAAGCCATTACATAATTTTCTGGAATTTTCCAAGCTGTTTAAAGGCACAGTCAACTTAGTGTATGTAAAATTCTGACCCACTGAAATTGTGATACAATGAATTATAAGTTAAATAATCTGTCTGTAAATATTGTTGGAAAAATTACTTGTGTCATGCACAAAGTAGATGTCCTAACCGACTTGCCAAAACTATAGTTTCTTAACAAGAAATTTGTGGAGTGGTTGAAAAACGAGTTTTAATGACTCCAACCTAAGTGTATGTAAACTTCCGACTTCAACTGTAGATCATTTACTTACATTCAGTAATCTTGTTCTGATTTGTCATCCTGAGGGTCCCAGAGTTAAATGTAGCATAGTTGTGTTTGATAAAATGCATTTTTATATTCAAATGTAGGAACTGGGTTCTTCAGTTTGAATCCCTGCTGTCTTTTTGTCATTTAGCAGACGCTTTTATCCAGAGTTGCTTACAGTTGCAAGATGTCGAAAGCTATGAGATAATGCGGTAATGCTGCTCCATACCTTATTTTTTAGACATGCCAGCAGTACTTTCCTGTCATAATTGGTAATAGGGTGGCTGTCAATGAGCCACTTGCTTTCAGAGCCAACTTAGAGACATGCATATTCTAAAGGCTCTTTCATACTCCCACACAGACATTTCATTGTAGACACCAGAAGACAGTGTTTTGGTCCGATTTGTATCGTAGCTGAAGGGAAGTTAACCATAAATGTACAGTAAGCCACACATTAAAGAAGCAGTGGAGAATTTTGCCATGAAGCAGACACTTAAATAATAATTAGTTGGGTACTTACATTTTTCCTATTTCACACATGAACAAATTGGACATTTGTTTTTTTGCATATCCCACTCCCCCTGAGAGGGAGGAGGCAAGATCAGATGGGACCATTCTAGTCAATGAAAGGGCAGATACACATGTGAACAGGCACGCCTTTGATATAAGTGGCCATTCCATTTTTCGTTGACCAAATTCAACACTCTCATTGACCTCCATACAAAAACTCCTTATTTTTTAAATAAGGAAAAACGCCACTTGCTGGAGAAGACAGATTTTGGGCCCTCTCAGGTACTAGTCATTGTGCTGACACACATCATAGCAGGGCGGGACATTAGCAGCACTGGAACGGAAGGATAGAACACTGTAGTTCTATTCTCAGGGTTTTCATCTTACCTGTGTGTGTTTACTTCACCAGTTATAAAGTGTCTTTTAATGAACCCTGAGAATAGTCTGTTCAGGTTAACCTTCTCTCTCTCTACTCACGTCTGATTTTCATTACCAGTTCTCTCATTTACTGCCCTCAGAGTCCAACTTATCCCATAGATAAGATGATTTTCACCTACTGTACTGTTACAAAACACATTCATAATTCACAGAAAAGGCCTAATGAAAACATATTCTTTCAGCAATGAAAGTTTGAGTACAAATTTTTGTCGACAGTCCAAAGGTTAGCCTAGCTGTAATTTAGATTTAAAATAAATAAATCATAAGTGACATGTTTGTAATAATATGATGGCAAAATATCCAGTCTTATATTCGCTGGTGTATTGTGGGGTAAACACACATAAACGGCTATTACGCACCATTTTTATTTTGAGCGAGTGTTTACCCACCTTTTGCAGAAAAATGCATTGAAAGTATAGGTAGCGTTACTTTACTCACCGCGAATGGCAATGAGCGTTTACCAACATATTTATTTTACCACTAGTATGGTTATAGTAGTGCTATAACCTCTCAATCTCATGAGTTTAATCAGTGTTACTGTCAGTGTTGCTGTTGAAGTCCAGGTTGGTTGACTGACATGGATACCGGTAGTATCAAAAAGGCAAATCCATTTTAAAACACTCATTGTTAGACGTTACACAAAAAACATTACTTCATCAGGGTCACAAGGGAAACCGGTAGTGCAACTTTTTCTCAATGTTATTCTCTGCTTCTCCTCCCCCCTATTTCCCTCCTTTCACCCACCTATACAGGTGGAGCCTGCTTCCAGAAACGTACCACCTATCTGGCTGTTGTTTTTAAAGGTTGTTTTATGTCTCTCTTTAGATTATCAGTATTGGTTGGAGAAGGCTGCCTGAATTGATGTGATAACGATAAATAGAACAACACATTTGTAACATTAATGTGCACCAGTTTAAAATGATAATTTCAACTACTACTATTTTGATTGTTGAAGCGGTCAATTGTCCCATTAACAATCACACATATTAGCAAATGTATTTCATTTCAAACTTCACATTTCTCTAGTATAGGCTTCTTATTGTTCTGACCGTAATCAGCAAAATGCCTGCGATAAGTGATCGGTATGGTCAGTGTTTTCCGGTTTATCATGCCGGCTCTACTACTATTGCATCCAGTGTATTATTGACTATTCTCACTGTTATGAATCAGATGTCTGACGTTCAGCTCTGATCTATGGCTATGTGTTAGTTTTTCTGTCTCTTCTGTTCTGCATAGCACAGCATAGCACAGCATAAGGTACCATCCTGACGACAATTCTGTCAGTCCATGGCCATGCGTGAGCGTAAACACACGCACACACTCATTTGAATAATGAAGTTAAAAGACGGATCATCCATGTTTTTAACGTTCTTCGTCGGGCGAAAGAGAGGAGGACCAAGATGCAGCGTGGTGAGTATTCATTTTAATAGAATACTTGAACAAAACAAAAACAAAAAACCAACAAACAAACGATGACGAAACAGTCCCGTAACGTGAGCACAAGTACACATAAAACAGGAACAATAACCCACAACCCACAATACAAAACAGGCTACCTAAATATGGCTCCCAATCAGAGACAACGACAAACACCTGCCTCTGATTGAGAACCATATCAGGCCAAACGCATAGAAATAGACAAACTAGACAAACAACATAGAATGCCCACTCATATCACACCCTGACCAAACAAAACATAGAAACATACAAAACAAACTATGGTCAGGGCGTGACAGTACCCCCCCCCCCCCAAGGTGCGGACTCAGGCCGCAAAACCTAAACCTATAGGGGAGGGTCTGGGTGGGCATCTGTCCGCGGTGGCGGCTCTGGCGCGGGACGTGTACCCCACTCCACCATAGTCATTACACGCTTCAGTGGCCTCTTAGGAGTGGCGACCCTCGCCGCCGACCTTGGACTGGCAACCCTAATAAAGGGCCCCACTGGACTGAGGACCGCGTCTGGACTGAGGACCGCGTCTGGACTGAGGGGCGCCTCTGGACTGAGGGGCAACTCCGGACTGAGGGGCAGCTCCGGACTGAGGGGCAGCTCCGGACTGAGATGCAGCTCCGGACTGGCGGCTTTTGACTGACTGGCGGATCTGGCGGCTCCTGACTGACGGGCGGCTCTGGCGGTTCCTGACTGAAGGGCGGCTCTGGCGGATCCTGACTGACGGGCGGCTCCTGACTGACGGCGGCTCTGGCGGCTCCTGACTGACGGGCGGCTCCTGACAGACGGGCGGCTCAAGCGGTGCTGGACAGACAGGCGGCTCAGGCGGCGCTGGACCGACGGGCGGCGCTGGACAGACGGGCGGCTCAGGCGGCGCTGGACAGACGGGCGGCTCAGGCGGCGCTGGACAGACGGGCGGCTCAGGCGGCGCTGGACAGGAGGGAGACTCAGGCGGCGCTGGACAGGAGGGAGACTCAGGCGGCACTGGACAGGAGGGAGTACCTGTAGAGAGGAAACGGAGAGACAGCCTGGTGCGGGGGGCTGCCACCGGAGGCCTGGTGCGTGGAGGAGGCACCGGATAGACCGGACCGTGGAGGCGCACTACAGGTCTCGAGCACCGAGCTTGCCCAACCCTACCTGGCTGAATGCTCCCCGTAGCCAGGCCAGTGCGGCGAGGTGGAATAACCCGCACTGGGCTGTGCTGGCGAACCGGGGACACCATGCGTAGGGCTGGTGCCATGTACCCCGGCCCGAGGAGACGCCCTGGAGACCAGATGCGCTGAGCCGGCTTCATGGCACCTGGCTCGATGCCCACTCTAGCCCGGCCGAAACGAGGCGCTGCTATGTACCGCACCGGGCTATGCCTGCGCACCGGGGACACCGTGCGCCTCACGGCATATCACGGTGCCTGCCCGGTCCCTCTCTCTCCACGGTAAGCACGGGGAGTTGGCTCAGGTCTCCTACCTGACTTAACCACACTCCCCGTGTGCCCCCCCCCCCCCCCCCCCCAATACATTTTTGGGGCTGCCTCTCTGGCTTCCAGCCGCGCTTTCGTGCTTTCTCCTCATACCACCGCCTCTCGGCTTTGGCTGCCTCCAGCTCTTCCTGAGGGCGGCGATATTCTCCAGCCTGTGCCCAGGGTCCCTTGCCGTCCAGAATCTCCTCCCAGGTCCAGGAGTCCTGCGATCGCTGCTGCTGCTGCTGCTGCCCGTTACCACGCTGCTTGGTCCTTTGGTGGTGGGTTATTCTGTAACGTTCTTCGTCGGGCGAAAGAGAGGAGGACCAAGATGCAGCGTGGTGAGTATTCATTTTAATAGAATACTTGAACAAAACAAAAACAAAAAAACAACAAACAAACGACGACGAAACAGTCCCGTAACGTGAACACAAGTACACATAAAACAGGAACAATAACCCACAACCCACAATACAAAACAGGCTACCTAAATATGGCTCCCAATCAGAGACAACGACAAGCACCTGCCTCTGATTGAGAACCATATCAGGCCAAACACATAGAAATAGACAAACTAGACAAACAACATAGAATGCCCACTCATATCACACCCTGACCAAACAAAACATAGAAACATACAAAACAAACTATGGTCAGGGCGTGACAATGTTTCCTTGTAGAGATCATAAACATCCTTGTGTATCTCTTCTGTGTTTTCGGACACCTACAAAGCAAGCAAGACCAACTCTTGCTTGATTGTATCGACCCAGTGCAGCAGCCGATGGTAATAAAAAAAAGCAATTTCATTAAGTCTGCTGGAAGTGTGATGGAGTGATCAGAAGGAGAGAAAGAGGCAGGGAGAGAGTAGTGCTCAGCTAATTAGTAGTCAAAGCCATTACTAAGTGAATGGATGCAGGGTTATAGTCTTATTCTATCCTATCCTCATTGAGCCTGTGTTTTGTACTCAACAATAAGCAATGGCATCACTCTTTCATGACCACGGGCTACATTGTCAGTTTGCTAAATAGCACTGATTGCATGTATTACTCACAACAACAGCTGTTGGTGGATAGCAAATATAGCAGTATTGCAAAAATAAAAACACGAAGCAAACCTAACCCTTTGATCCTTTAAAAAGCTGCTGAATGTAAAATATTGTGTGCTATAGCTTGGAAAATAAATACATTTGATTCTAGATGACAACATAATGATGTCTGTTTGCGACATTAGGGCTGTTTTCCTAAATAACTAATCTGCTTTGTGTTTTGTTTCTTTGCCACGATACTAACGAGTATCGCAATACTGCTATCGTCCCGGCCCTACAATCACTCCAGGTAATGCTTTGACTACCCTCTCTGTACCTCATGTCATGACAAGATGAGCTCTTAGCTATTGTGTCTCTACTAGGAAGAATCATGGTGCTACTATGTCCTCGTTTTGTTGATGTCTCCTATTATTTAGGCTGATGTCTGAGTGCAGAATCCCTTCTTTTTTGCTGAGCTAACTGCTTCTTTGTGATTGAATTCTGATGAACTGTAGTAATGTGGTCTGTGATGCAAAACATCACAAGTCATGGGAGTTTCATTACCATATATGGTCCTATTTTTTTTATAAAACATTTTTTATTTAACTAGGCAAGTCAGTTTAGAACAAATTCTTATTTACAATGACGGCCTACCCCGACCAAACTCGGACGACCCTAGGCCAATTGTGTGTATTTTATAAAAATTGGGAACAATATTTCTAGGATAAACTTCTTTCCGCCCAATATGCAGTTGTGTTTCTTTTTGTTTCACAGTGGAAAAGGAAGGACTGGGAGAGAGGAGCGTAGAGGTACACATACTCAGCTGAGTGTCATTTAAAAACGTGTCATTCAGAGACATGCTTGGGGCTCATTACGATCAGTCTTCACTAAAGTTTCACCACAGCAGTATTTGACATGGCAGAACAGACCAAATTTAAACAACTGCCTCCAAAATGAAATTCTCCCCAAATATGGTCACATTCATTAACAGCATACAATTTAGAGAAGACCTATAGAATACATTACAGATATGGGCCTATCTGAACACCACCACAATATCCTATCAACAAGGATTAGTTGGCCATTAACTGTTGTTGATTGTGATTCTGATGACTTCTGTATGAACCACATCTAAGGGCAGAGAGGATAGATTGGCTTGGTTTAGGAGGGTGATGTATATGTTGAGACAGAGGAAAGGAGTGGCGTAATTGGCCTATGGGAGGTCACTTCAGGGTAAATGATGCTCGTGCATTCGGGTTTGATGTTGGTTTCTCAGGTGAAGAATGGCTTGGCAAAGTGTGTGGGTAGGCTATTGTATGTATACTGGTGTGTTTTTAGGGGGTGGGTGGGACAGGGTGTGGCATCAGAACAGAAGTATTAAGCAAAAAGACATCTTCAGATCTGTCACAAAGCCACTGCAGCTTTCCATTCATCTAGGTTCCGCATTCATTTAGCACGGTCTCCTTGTCCTCACTTCAAATGGCGATGGGCCGACGTTAGATTGCACCCACGGCACTAATTATAAAGTTCTTCATTTTGCATTTCAACTCGTTTTTTGAAGAGTTTGAAATCTGGAGAATGGTTAATCATGTCCATGTTTAACAAGAACCACAGATTCTAACTAATCCCAGTTTAATCAGTGTGGAAATGGGTCTGATGTAGGCTGTCTTTTGTTCACATTGGCAGAGGAACTTGGCTTTCCCCCTACTGTGTTTGGGCTATCAGTGTTGGTCCATAATTAAAGATGGTTTGATCGGGAACTAGCAAGGACAACTTGCAATGCCTCAGCACACCATCTGAGAAACATGATTTGGAGAGAACCAACTGCAGAGAGAACACCTGCCAATCAGTGCCCTCACTGCTCTGGCATCAAAATAGATTTTTTTGCCAAGTGAGCTCCCCTTAGGCTTTTATATAAGTCACGGAAGAAATGATTACTTGCATAAATATGTTCTAAAAAAATCCCTAATGTTCAATATTTCCCTAAATGCCTTAGCTTATGAAACAAACTCATAATTCAAATTTGAGTGTCAGCTCATAACTCATAATTTTTCTTAGCTATGGGCTAAGCACCAGGCTTCTTAATAAAGGCATACACTACAGTACTAGTGTGGCAGGTAGCCTAGTGGTTAGAGCTTTGGGCCAGTAACCGAAAGGTTGCTAGATTGAATCCCTGAGCTGACAAGGTACATATCTGTTCCTAGGCCGTCATTGTAAATAAGAATTTGTTCTTAACTGACTTGCCTAGTTAAATAAATAAAATAAAAAAGTACTACTACAGTACTCAGTAAGCATAACTTACATACCATAAGTACCGTATGTTTAGGTTGCTTTGTTTTGTTGTTTTTTCTAAGCCTTGCCGTGGGACATGTAGAGGTCCATTGTGACACTAATTGAATCAAAACATTTACGTATCAGGAGGAGTATCAGCCAAATCAAATCATATTGTATTAGTCACATGCGCCGAATACAACAGGTGTAGACTTCACAGTGAAATGCTTACTTATGAGACCCTAACCAACAATGCAGTTAAAAAAAATACGGATAAGAAATTAAAGTAACAAGTCATTAAAGATCAGGCTGTTGATTGTGGCCTGTGGAACGTTGTCCCACTCCTCTTCAATGGCTGTGCGAAGTTGCTGAATATTGGCAGGAACTGGAACATGCCGTCAATCCAGAGCATCCCAAACGCAATGGGTGACATGTCTGGTGAGTGTGCAGGCCATGGAAGAACTGGAACACTTTCAGCTTCCAGGAATTGTGTACAGATCCTTGCGACATGGGGCCATGCATTATCATGCTGAAACATGAGGTGATGTCGGAAAATTAATGGCACGACAATGGGCCTCAGGATCTCGTTATGGTATCTCTGTGCCATCGATAAAATGCATTTGTGTTCGTTGTCTGTAGCTTGTGCCTGCCCATACCATAACCCCACCGCCACCATCAGGCACTCTGTTCACAACTTTGATATCAGCAAACCGCTCGCCCACACAACGCCATATACGCTGTCTGCCATCTGCCCGGTGCAGTTGAAACCGGGATTCGTATGCAAAGAGCGCACTTCTCCAGCGTGCCAGTGGCCATCGAAGGTAAGCATTTGCACACTGAAGTTGGTTACGACGCTGAACTGCAGTCAGGTCAAGACCCTGGTGAGGACGACGAGCACTCAGATGACCTTCCCCAAGATGGTTTCTGCAAAACAACAGTTTGTGCAAAATATTTTTGTTTGTGAAAATCCACAGTTTCACCAGCTGTTCAGGTGGTCGGATGTGGAGGTCCTAGGCTGGCGTGGTTACATGTGGTCTGCGGTTGTGAGGCCGGCTGGACGTAGTGCCAAAATCTCAAAAACAACATTGGTAGAGAAATGAACATTAACATTCTCTGGCAACAGCTCTGGTAGCCATTCCTGCAGTCAGCAGGAATGCTCCCTCAACCTGAGACATCTGTGGCCTTGTGTTGTATGACAAAACTGAACTATTTTAGAGTGGCTCTTTATTGTCCCCAGCACAAGGTGCACCTGTGTAATGATCATACTGTTTAATCAGCTTCTTGATATGCCACACCTGTAAGGTGGATGGATTATCCTGGCAAAAGATAAATGCTCAATGACCGGGATATAAACACATTTGTGCACAAAATATGAGGAGAATAAGCTTTTTGTGCATATGGAATATTTTGGGATCTTTTATTTCAGCTCATGTTGCGTTTTATATTTTTGTTCAGTATATTTCAAAGTTCTTAAAATGTCCAGGCCTGCAAGAAGAAATTATACTCAAATGGGCACAGGGAGGAGTTGACTTAGGATGACCCTGTTGCACCCTTAAACTATTTCTCAGTCCGATGTTCCATCTATGACATTTGAGAGGCAATTGTGAATATTGTCACAATTAGGAAGAGAAACAACAATTCCACATTATATCTAACTACGGCATGCTGTGATAACTGTGAACATTCCTTCTCACTGTGGTACAGTATGTGCTTGTAATTCTCTAAAAGGATTTTGGCTACTTGATTAATGATGATTGTCCAAACTTGCAATAAACATTTGGAAATAGTGTTGTGATGGACTGTTTGATAAGATAGACTAATGGTTTGATGCAAGTTTGATGCAAAAGCTGCATGCATGCATACTGTTGTTGCCTCTGTAGAAGATGATTTATGCCATGTTACAGGGCTTTCATCTTGTTTGTTGTTATTTCGACCTGAAGAAAATCACACAGCAAAGAGCGGAGCGAAGGAAGGAAAATGCCGGAATGCCAGTACCAGAAATGGAATGTAACGAGTGAGAGAAAGAGGAGGAGTAGAGGGTAGAGGGAGTTTTACAGTACAAATCAAGTCAGACTCAATCAATGCAGCTGATTTACTTCAGCACCAGTGAGCTCTACTTATAAAGGTAGCTACTGCTGTTATTCCTAAGCATTACTGTTGCTTACACTGCTACAACAGGGGCTGCTGTTATGGCTGGCACAATTACTGTACAATTGTGTAACCGATGATTATGGATGAAAACCATCATAAAAATAAAATAGCCATCTTAACAGTTTTTTGGGGGGGTGGAATGAACAGCTGACTGAAGACAGGACAGCAGCAGTGTCAGCCCAGTGTCACGTCATCTGGTTTGATGGCAAACAGTTGTAGCGCTGCAGCAGCCCAGTCAGTCTCTCTCAGCAGTGTAAACATGACAGTCACATACAGTATGGTGTCCGCCCCTAGAATGTTGCCCAGCCTGGGTAAAGGCAAAGACCACTGAGAGAGACTGACTGGGCTGCTGCAGAGCTACAACTGTGCCATCAAACCAGATTACGTGACTCTGGTCTGACACTGCTGCTGTGTGATTGGCCCGAGCAGCCAGGGGCCGAGGGAGGTGAAAAGGGCCGCCAGCAAGTTTGAGGTTTTGATCATTTTTATTATGTGTCTCCATAATTTCATGCAGACAGCTGACTAATGGATTGGTAGTGGTGGAAGGATGTACTGATAAAGGCAGAGTAGATTAGGTGATGGATGATTATACTGTACATTCACAGTCAAATTAATTTATTCAGGAAGGGAGGTGATTTCAGAAATTTATTTTACAGTAAGTGTCAGTGTTCCCGCAATTACTGTAAGATCAAACCATGATGACACAGCAGGCATCTAGGCAGTTACCTGATAAATCGATCTCCCCTATAAAGTAACTATGTTCCCAAGAGGCTGTGGATTGAAGACTGAAATGGATGGACCCAGCATTGGTTTTGTGGAGTCAGAGTTGTTTCCTTGAACTCTGTTAGTCTGTGTCCTCCTGTAGGCCTCATGGCAAGTTTCTTGACTCAAAGCAAAAGACAATTTACAGAGCTCTATGACATAGCTCCCAAACCTTCCATTGTGGCTTGTCATTCACCAACCTATCCCAAACGCAACTGACTTTGAGGTTTGAACAGTAAATTGTTAAAAGTTTCTCCCACCAGTATAGCCTAACCATTGATCAAATAGTAACGTTAGTAGGTTGGTTGGGAAAATATTACATTTTGAAGTCATCAGTGATGCAGTAGTAGTCTCTCTAGAGTCCAGACAGACTGGTTGCATCTCATAATGTGCCAATGTGGTCTGGGATTTCAGAGAATAATACAGTAGTTGAAGGAAGCCACTGAAGCAGAGCGTTAAGACTCTTGTTAGGATCAAAGTGAAATGACTCAGATGTGTCCCTGAAATACCTTGTGGTCTTTGAAAGGGTGTGTAACCTGGAGCTCCGGGCCTGATGATGACTCTCCTCCGGGCAGATCCATCCTCTAGTCGACACCATCCAATAGTGGACTGAGAGAGGCTCTGAACTCTGAATCACGTCCTCATTGTGTCAGTCTGAATCTCACACACGCTCCCGGTGATGGGCTGAGTGGAGCATTCGGCTGTCTCAACTCAAACCCACAGAGGCAGAGCCAGGAATAACTGCAGCAACCGCTGTGGACTGTATGTCTGCTCTGTTTTACAATCACATGGTCCAAACGTTCAGGTCTTCATCCAATCTGTAGGATAGTCAAATTGCCAGTTCAGTGGCACTTTGTCAAAATCCAGAGAGGGACTGAGCCTTTTCGTTCATCCTTTCACTTAGCATCATCGTGCTATTTATAAATTCTTCTATTTAGTCTATTTTGTAGGGCCACTGTAGTCACTCAAGACTGTGTAGTGGTGGATTCTTGCATTTCAGTGACAGACAAGTGTGATTTGGATTAGGAGGTTCATATGCACAGTAATGCTGAAGTAAGTTATTTGCATCAATGAGTGACTGAGATGGGGTGCTTCAGTACCGCTTTGTAATTATTTGTCAGTTTTAGATATTGTTTATATCCAATTTCATGGAAAGGCCTACTAAGGACGAGCACTTAGTGAACGTTTGCCATGGGATTTGAAATATGGGACTATATCTCTAGGTACTTTGTTCTTTCCTTTTCAAAGAAATAACTTCATAACTAGCTTTTAATTCAACAGTATCAGAACAGGACTTATGCAGTAGCCTAAAGTCCTGCTCTGATACGTCATTCAATTTAGCTAATAAGTAACACTGACATTTGAAACCCAACCTTAGGGAATGGCACTGCACAGTTACCCTTTCCCTTTCCAAATCCTTTCTTTTCTTGATGTGCAATTAGTGTAATAGCCTCTCATATGAAGAAACAGTGTATGAAAAGAGTAGGCTAGTAAGAATTCGTCTTGCAGTATATGCCTATAGTGGTGCCCAAAATCTCCTCAATCATTCTGCCAATAATGATTCAATGGACAAGTGTCAGGATGTCACAAATGCTTACAAACATTTTGCATTGACTAAACATCTCCCCCTTCCTCCCTCCCTATCTCCCCCATCCTTCTTGCGCTCTTCTTCCCTAGCTCCATCCCTCGCTCCCTCTCATTCTCTCATGTTTCCTCTATTGACTCCTCCCCTGGAGATGTTATGTAACTGAGGAAATATTTGCTCACAAATTAAAATTTGTTGGAGCAGACTGGGACTGTAGTATTGTCGTTTAAATGCCAAATTTGTGTATCTTCCGGTGTTTAGTTGCACATCAGCATGGGTCTTAGTTTCTTAGCAGTGAGCTAGTTTGTTTCCTTCTCTGATGTGTCCACCTGGGGCCTGAGGCTGGCGCTGGGATGTAAATAATGTACTGTATGAGTTCGTTTGTTCTGTCATAGTCTGTGAGGAGGAACATTTCACAGATTGTTGCAGCTCTGCTGGATACTCTTTCCAAGGACTCTGTTTTTGAAAAGAAGAACTCTGTGGAAAGGAGATGTATTGTAACACATGAGCGTAAGCTTGCAATCAGGAGAAAAAAGAAAGCACCTTTGTGAAATGTCATCAATCTCTATAAAGTCAAGGTGTGTGAATCGTTTTTATGTCCCAATACACAGCTAAATGGACTGTTGGTAAGTGAGTGCTGTCCCTATTAGTTGCCGTCTTTATTGGGCTACTATCTATGTAGCCTAATAGCTTAGTAATAAATAAGGTATTGATATGTAGCCTAATAGCTTAGTAATAAATACGGTATTGATCAAGTCAAATAAGCTAAATATAAGCTAAAATATTTCCTACTACTGGAAGCTGCAAAATAGTTCTCCCAGTAGAATAAGATATTCCCTAGGGTTGTGTGAGAAAGTTTCAGACTTTCAGACAAACCTTCACGTGTGCCTAGAGTCGAAACCCATGTGACCCTTGCTGAAACGTGTGTAATATTAGTGATAGCACAGTTGATTGCAGCACTACACAAGGTTATTTTATATCGCTACATCTCCCCCCCATTTATCTGCCCGCCCACTGCCTCCTTATTAAAGTGGATTAAAAAGCACTGCTGTCAGCTCGCCTGCCGTGATATGCTGTGACTCTGTGTTGCCTGGGGGGAAGACAGCCAGCGCTCAAAGTTGAATCTCTCAGCCTCCCAGTCATGGCTAACATCAGTAGGTGTCTAATCTGTAATGCATTTCTACAGGGGAGTTGGCCCACCACTTGGTTAGGGGGTGTGACGCCTACGCTTACTGCTGTTTAAACATGAATGGGCCCTCTGTGACTGAGTCTAGATGCCAGGTTTAACCTCCTGGGGAGAGTGTCCTCTGCCTCCTCACTGTGTTGATATCAGGCTGAGATTCTAGTGTGAAGAGCACAAACTCATGATGACACCAATCCGAGATAGCCAGGCCCTCCTGTAACAGTAAACACAGACAACTTGTTAAGAAGTTTCCTATGAAGTTGTGAAGGTCGTACAAAAAGAGTTTGTTCTCCATTTTGAGACACACCGAGCTCAGCTGTTGAAAATCCACTTGACTTACACACAGAGGACATTGCAGAGTACAGGGCTGATAACACTGTATAAACTGCATCCCCCTGACTGCTTTTATTCAGTCTGCTGATATGTGAACCATAGCCTACACATTATTCCATCCTCTCACCTTTTCAAATGTGGCCCAATGGAGGGAAGATGGTGAGTCAGAGCATTCATTAACATTTCGGATTTAGTTATTTTTACCACCCTTCCCCCCTCTCCTCCTCTGTAGTGTTTTCTCTGGGGTGATATAAAGGAGATGATGCAGTTATGCACTGGAGGGATGTTGCTGATCAGCCTAAATCCTGTGCAGAGTCAGCTGCTTTATGACTCACAGCCCTCTGCCCTTCTGTTCCGTCAGCACCTCATGCTTTGTTTTGGCACTCTTCCTCTGCTAGCAGCAAATTGACATGAATCAACTTGCGATCTGCTGTACTTATGTATGTACACATCGATCTTTCTTGGTGGTCAGTCACCCACAGTGAACCCTATGTAGTTTAGCTGTCTGAGGTTGGCCTACTCTACTGTACTATGTTTCTATTGTCTGTAGTTTTAGCCTGGCCTGTCTCGTAGATTTCAGAGAAAATATAGCCATGTTTTTGATGAGCTAATACATCTCAACAGTAAGTTTCCTTTTCTCTTTTGTCTGTTATTTCCCCCACATACAATGCACTGCTACAAAGTAATAGGGAGTAAGGCTGCTTCATATCTGTTGAGGAATGGGAAGTCAGGAGGACTGTTTGGATAATTTGTTGAGCAGACCATGGCTTTTATTTTTGCCATCATTTGCATCTCCAGTATAGGCCTAAACGTCAGTGAAGTGAAACGTATGTGCTGAGAGTGGAAGTGCAATAGTAAACAAAAAATATTGTTCTGATCTTGAATGAAATTGATAATGCCTCATTTCATGTGATTTTTTTCAATTTTCTGAAACTAATAGTTGTATTTTCAGAATGCAATTAGTGGTAGCCTAATGGTGTGTATAATCACATGCAGGAACTCCCCGAATTGGGGGGCACAATTGCACCCTTCTCTAGAAAGCTAGCTAATTTAGAAACATGGGATTGTCTTTTTTCTTTCCTTTTTAACATTACACGTAACAGTGGAAATCGACAACTGTCTCAATCTTTTTCTTTCTTGTAAGTATTTTCCCATCCTAGAGTCTGAGACCTTGTGGTAATCTGTGGTAGAGAAGAAGAATGTATGACCATTTAGCATAGACACTTTACATTGCCCCTAGTTATCATAAATCACGACTTCTATAGTTTAGGCATATAGCTAGCTAAGCATAGCTAGATAGTTGTTGTATTATCCAGCTAACAATACTAGTGATTGTGTTGACACAGCTAGCTCGTTAACTTCTTATGGCTGCAGGGGCAGTATTGAGTAGCTTGGATGAAAGGTGCACAGAGGTAAACGGCCTGCTCCTCAGTCATAGTTGCTAATATATGCATATTATTATTAGTAATGGATAGAAAACACTCTGAAGTTTCTAAAACTGTTTGAATTATGTCTGTGAGTATAACAGAACTCATATGGCAGGCAAAAACCTGAGAAGTTCCACTTCCTGTTTGGATTTTTTCTGAGGCTGGTAGATTTTCAACCATGATCCCATTGAAATTACAGCGAGATATGGATGAGTTTTCACTTCCTACGGCTTCCACTAGATGTCAACAGTCAATAGAACTTTGTCTGATGACTCTAATGTGAAGGGGGGCCGAAGGAGACAGGAATGATTCACCACTGCCATGAGGTGACCACGCATTGAACACGCGCGTTTACGTGAGAGGCAACTCCGTTCCATCGCTCAACTGAAGTCAATGTAATTCTCCTGTTGGAACGTTATTCAAGATGTATGTTAACAACATTCTAAAGATTGATTCAATACATCGTTTGACATGTTTCTACTGACTGTTACGGAACTTTTGTACATTTCGTCATGTTATAGTGGACGCACTTTGTGACTTTGGAATTGTTTACCAAACGCGCTAACCAAAGTAGCTAATTGGACATAAATAACGGACATTATCGAACAAATCAAGCATTTATTGTGGAACTGGGATTCCTAGGACTGCATTCTGATGAAGTTCATCAAAGGTAAGGAAACATTTATCATGTATTTTCTGGTTTCTGTTGACTCCAACATGGCGGCTAATTTTACTATTGTTCTGAGCTCCGTCTCAGATTATTGCATGGTTTGCTTTTTCTGTAATTATTTTGAAAAATCTGACACAGCGGTTGCATTAAGGAGAGGTATATCTATAATTCCATGTGTATAACTTGTATTATCATCTACATTTATGATGAGTATTTCTGTTGAAACGATGTGGCTATGCACTATCACTGGATGTTTTTGGAACTAGTGAATGTAACGCGCCAATGTAAACTCAGATTTTTTTATATAAATATGAACTTTATCAAACAAAACATGCATGTATTGTGTAACATGAAGTCCTATGAGTGTCATCTGATGAAGATCATGAAAGTTTAGTGATTCATTTTAGCTATATTTCTGCTTTTTGTGACTGCTATCTTTCGCTGGAAAAATGGCTGTGCTTATTGTGGTTTGGTATGACCTAACATAATCGTTTGTAGTGCTTTCGCTGAAAAGCATATTTGAAATCGGACACTTTGGTGGGATTAACAACAAGATTACCTTTAAAATGGTATAAGACATATGTATGTCTGAGGAATTTTAATTTTAATTTGGCGCCCTGCACTTTCACTGGCTGTTGTCATATCATCCCGTAAGCGGGATTGCAGCCATAATTTAACATCCTGGGTATGTCTCACTTAATACCCTTGGGGTATGGATACCCTGAGAACAAGGTTCAGGGAAGATAGGACCATCGACCCCAGCTAACGTTACTGTAGTTAGATAGCTAGCGAGTAGCGACCATAGCATGTTTTCCAGCTTTAGGTAGCTAGCTAGTCAACGTGAGGAAACTAGCTACATAGCGTGCTAGCTAATACCAAAAAACGAAACAGATTGCATGGCAAGTCTTTTCTGTAGATGGTAACTAGCTAGCTAGCCTAGTTGGTACCCCCAACAAGAATGCCAACTAGCGTTAGCCAGCTATCTAGCTAGAGTTAGCTTGCCAACACTAGGCTAGCTAGCAAACGCTAGCTAACTACCTATGCAAATCATCCAGCAGAATTCATGTATCCAATAAAGAAAAACCAATTGCATGGGAAACATACCTTCTCTCTCTTGTGTTGGTGTTTTCGACCTACAACACTGTTTCTTTCGCGGCAATCTATCATGTCTGGATTTTGCACACTGACTTTGACCCTGTTCTTTGCACACATGATGTCAGATTGGTAACGTTAGCCTAATAGTCTGTATAATTCATCACAGGGAGTAATTACTCCCACCATCCTGATAATAGATAGAAAAATAAAAGCTTTATCTACAACAGCAGGCCAAACTTCTCTCATAATAATTCCATAAAGTTATTAAATTATCTTTTTTTTTTTGAAAGATGCAATTAATACTTTTAGAAGATGGAATAAGTTGCTGAATGTCTCTTCAGGATAGGATTTGGGATCCCATTAGAGTAAATGTCATTAACGCTAAAATAATCTTGAAGTAAATTTGGATGTGATCCTAAGTTATGTAATCAAAAAGGTAGGCCTAAATAAGAGTTAAGAAATTATCTGTCAGCATTTTCACCTCAATATAGACCTATCTGGGATATCTCAAGGCTGGTTGTGTCACAAACACAACCTCAATATTGCCACTGTGCCACATCAACCTATTGGCACTGCATTTCTTCATTATAGCATTTGTTGAAACAATTACTACTTTTCTTTTTCATTGCATTATCTTTGTACATCATTTGAACATCCCTAGAGTATTCAGCAGTTTACAGTCTCTTTTTTCCGATTGACAATAAGTTACACAACATCGTCTATGAACTTGGGCAAATGGGGGAGGAATGTTATCTAACTGTTCAAACAATAATCAGAGTAATTGATGAGTTGATTTAGTTAAATTAAATATATTTGTATGTGTTCTTGTTTTCCAGTACACTCGGGTGTGGATCCCAGACCCAGAGGATGTGTGGAGAGCTGCAGAGATCATCAAAGACTACACGGAGGGAGAGCCCATCCTGTACCTCAAACTTGAAGATGAAACGGTAATATACTACCCACTGGATCAGACCACAGTTATTAGATCCATATCCTTTTTTGGATAATATAGCCTTTGCCTCAAGACTCAATATGCTTTAGTCTATTTTGCTGTGCTGTTGTACATTTAGCGTTTTACATCATGCTGTATTAAAGCAGTTAATGTGTGTGTGTGTGCCCAGACACATTCATAAACTTAAGTGCCATAAATCATTAATTGTGTTTTTTAAGGGAAAACTGCAAACTCTGAGAGTAAAATATACAGCTATTAAATTACAGTGCACTGTGCCAAGAGTAATTTCAATACGTAAGCATATAATGAGATTTTCATATCACCTCATGTAGCAGCAGTATATTCCACTACATACCTACTCATGATCACAATTCCTATTTAATACTCCTCGCAGGGTGGGATTGTCAGGTATGATTCATACACACCTAGATGCCGTCATATCCTTTAACATAAAAAAAATATTATTTCTCTTCTCAGTAATTCAATATGCTGTGTGGATTGTAATATTTGTAATATTCTTATGGATGGTGCTGCAATATGATTTAAACTGATAAAGGGAAAAGGGTCTTACCCTTACAACAGGTACACATGCAAACACTTGGCTGTAATAATTTTTTGTGACATTTTTGCTTGAACATCTGTCCCAGCCATTGGAATACCGCATCGGACCCAAAGACAACGCTCTTCCCTTCCTCCGGAACCCTGATATCTTGGTGGGGGAGAATGACCTCACAGCTCTCAGCTACCTGCACGAGCCTGCTGTGCTGCACAACCTCAAAGTGCGCTTCACCGAGTCCAATCACATCTACACATACTGTGGTAAGTCTCTATACCACCTCTCTTAACAGGCAACATACGATGGGGTGAATCTACATACGATGTGGTGAATCTACACTACCGTTCAGAAGTTTGGGGTCACTTAGAAATGCCCTTGTTTTTGAAAGAAAAGCAAATTTTTTCTCCATTTAAAATAACATCAAATTGATCAGAAATACAGTGTAGACATTGTTAATGTTGTAAATTACTATTGTAGCTGGAAACGGCAGATTTTTTATGGAATATCTACAGAGGCCCATTATCAGCAACCATCACTCCTGTGTTCCAATGGCACGTTGTGTAAGCTAATCCAAGTTTATCATTTTAAAAGGCTAATTGATCATTAGAAAGCCCTCTTGCAATTATGTTAGCACAGCTGAAAACTGTTGTTCTGATTTAAAGAAGCGATAAAACTGGCCTTTTTTAGACTAGTTGAGTATCTGGAGCATCAGCATACTTTCTCCTGAAACTCGTCAATCTATTCTTGTTCTGAGAAATTAAGGCTATTTCATGCGAGAAATTGCCAAGTAACTGAAGATCTCGTACAACGCTGTGTACTACTCCCTTCGCAGAACAGCGGAAACTGGCTCTAACCAGAATAGAAAGAGGAGTGGGAGGCCCCGGTGCACAACTAAGCAAGAGCACAAGTACATTAGTGTCTAATTTGAGAAACAGACGCCTCAAGTCCTCAACTGGCAGCTTCATTAAATAGTACCCGCAAAACACCAGTCTCAACATCAACAGTGAAGAGGCGACTCCGGGATGCTGGCCTTCTAGGCAGAGTTGCAAAGAAAAAGCCATATCTCAGACTGGCCAATAAAAATAAAATATTAAGATGGGCAAAAGAACACAGACACTGGACAGAGGAAGATTGGAAAAAAAGTGTTATGGACAGACGAATCTAAGTTTGAGGTGTTCAGATCACAAAGAAGAACATTCGTGAGACGCAGAAAAAAATTAAAAGATGCTGGAGGGGAGCTTGACGCCATCTGTCAAGCATGGTGGAGGCAATGTGACGGTCTGGGGGTGCTTTGGTGGTGGTAAAGTGGGAGATTTGTACAGGGTAAAAGGGTTCTTGGAAAAAGGAAGGCTACCACTCCATTTTGCAGCACCATGCCATACCCTGTGGATGGTGCTTAATTGGAGCCAATTTCCTCCTACAACAAGACAATGACCCAAAGCACAGCTCCAAACTATGCAAGAACTATTTAGGGAAGAAGCAGTCAGCTGGTATTCTGTCTATAATGGAGTGGCCAGCACAGTCACCGGATCTCAACCCTATTGAGCTGTGGGAGCAGCTTGACCGTATGGTACGTAAGAAGCATGGGGTGCTTCAGGAAGCATGGGGAGAAATCTCTTCAGATGACCTCAACAAATTGACAACTAGAATGCCAAAGGTCTGCAAGGCTGTAATTGCTGCAATTGGAGGATTCTTTGACGAAAGCAAAGTTTGAAGGACACAATTATTATTTCAATTAAAAATCATTATTTATAACCTTGTCAACGTCTTGACTATATTTCCTATTCATTTTGCAACTAATTTCATGTAAGTTTTCATGGAAAACAAGGACATTTCTAAGTGACACCCAATCTTTTGAACGATAGTGTACATATGATGGGGTGAATCTACATATGATGGGGTGAATCGATCCAAGTCTTCAAATCTTATCTTGCTATCTATTACACTGGTTTATGCAGCGCCAACTAACATCAATTAGATTTATCCAATGTGGCCTGTGTTGCTTCTCTTCTAAAAGCCCTTGGCCTGACCTTTTGCTACAAAGTCCTCCATGTTTACTAGTGTAACTGGTCTATTATACACCATGTAGGGTTGAGGCTTTTATTGACCTTACTGGTTGACTTGTCCCAAATTTTACAAACCTGTCCTTCCAATCCCCAATCAACTAGGGTTCCATTGACTAAAGCAACCAATGATTGCTCTGTAGTCGTGTGTGGAATTCATCCTAAACAAAGCAGACAAAAGGAAATGAGCAAAGACAATCTGTTGAGTATACACTGGCCATAGATATCACCACCATCTTTTATTAGGGAGATCTGTCCCCATAGTAACCCTGCCAGGGCATGCTTGGGTGAACATTCTACATTCCTCTGGCCATCTAGATGTTGTGATATGGTTTATGTAGTATTTACCTATCAAAGGTAGTAGTTAAAACGACTAAGGGTTGTTATCAATGTGTTTTTAATTACAATAGTATTTTGTTCTGTACGTACAGTATGATAGGATTAACTAAATAAGAAGATTAGTTTGTTTGTCACAGGACAAACAGAGATTAGTCTTTTTGCTTTATCCCAACCCCCGGAGACACACAAATACACACATCCACATGGGTATATGAGATATATTACTAAATATAGGATTAAGTAACTACCGGTTACAGTATCACTGTTGAGTTATAGTGATTTTAGAGAGTTGAATGTTTTACTTGACTGGCTATACTGTTCTCTCTATCCTCCTTTCCCTCACTCCATCTCCCCTCCAAAGGCATTGTGCTGGTGGCCATCAACCCCTACGAGCAGCTGCAGATCTATGGAGAGGAGGTCATCAATGCCTACAGTGGGCAGAACATGGGAGACATGGACCCACACATCTTTGCTGTTGCTGAGGAGGCATACAAGCAGATGGCCAGGTGCTGTATGAGCCTCTGGGTACAGCTAATTGGTTATAACACAGGATCGGGATACTGTTACTGTATCAGACCTGGTACAGTTGCCCGTTTCATAAGCACATTTGATGTATTAGTCTGCTTTGGGAAGTAATTGATTTGTTACTGTGTGGCACATAGCTGCATATCAAGCACTTGATTAGACCCCTAATTCAATTTGCTATGTAATTTGCTAGTGTTGGTGTGGGACTGAGGGTCTAAATAAGCAGTCCAGGCAGAGACGGTGTCTTCAATGGAAGGTGTGGGTGGATAATAACAGTGCTCAGGTCCACATTAACTGTCACCCTCCTCAATACCATGTCCACATTAAGCTGTAGTCGCTGCCTACGTAAAGGCCCACTGCTATATTGTCCTGGCAACTCCAATCATGCAGAGTTGATTAGCATTGTGCAACTATAGGATTGATCCACTGTATTACTGTAGCGTTATTGCAATATCTGATATTGTCTGATGGTCAGTTACCTTTTTAACTGTAAATAACTTACAAAAATTTCTCCAATGTCTTTCTCAATCCCTTCTTCCTGTAGAGATGAGAGGAACCAATCCATCATAGTAAGTGGGGAGTCAGGGGCAGGGAAGACCGTCTCTGCTAAGTACGCCATGCGGTTCTTCGCCACTGTGGGAGGGTCGGCCAACGACACCAATGTTGAGGAGAAGGTGCTGGCCTCCAGCCCCATCATGGAGGTGAGGATGGGCTGATGATCCCATACTGTAGACCAGCCCAGGCCAGCTATATGGCATATTAGTAAGGGAAATCGAGTGCAAACCGGAAGTTGTCTAAGTATATTGCTGTCCAGTCAGGTTGTTACTAGTTACCATACCCACAAAGTCATAAACCCAGCCTATTTCTACAATGTCTCTTCTTAAAATGTTATTTTAAACTTAACTCTAACCTTAACCACACTGCTAACCTTATGCCTAACTCTTAAAAATAAATAATTTTTGTTTTCGAGATTTTTTACGATAATATTGCCAATTTTGACGTTGTGGCTGTGGTAACTATTGAAAATCGTCACGTTTTATGAGCGCATTTCACATTACTTTTGGGTTGTAATCCTATTATAATGCTCACATGAATGTCATGCTGAATATATGTTCATGTCATCACAAAAAAAGTATTCAAATTTAGTTGCTAGTAGAATAACGTTACAATGCAAATATTATGTGTAAAATAGTTGTTTATGTTGTTTTGGAGCTAAACCTTCCTTGCACTGCACTCCTTTCTAGCACCTTTTCAAATCAAATCAAATCAAATCAAATTTATTAGTCACATACACATGGTTAGCAGATGTTAATGCGAGTGTAGCGAAATGCTTGTGCTTCTAGTTCCGACAATGCAGTAATAACAACAAGTAATCTAACCTAACAATTCCGCAACTACTACCTTATACACGCAAGTGTAAAGGGATAAAGAATATGTACATAAAGATATATGAATGAGTGATGGTACAGACGGCATAGGCAAGGTGCAGTAGATGGTATAGAGTACGGTATATACCTATGAGATGAGTACTGTAGGGTATGTAAACATAAAGTGGCATAGTTTAAAGTGGCTAGTGGTCCATGTATTACATAAGATGGCAAGATGCAGTAGATGATATAGAGTACAGTATATACATATACATAAGAGATGTGTAATGTAGGGTATGTAAACATTATATTAGGTGGCATTGTTTAAAGTGGCTGGTGGTACATTTTTACATAATTTCCATCAATTCCCATTTTTAATTTTTGCTTAGTTGTTTCGGTGGGCTGGCCCTCATTTGACCTGTAAGCAAAGTATTCCCATAGTTCGCTTCTGCAGCCAGTTTTGTCAACAAGCTGCGGGTGTGGAGGTATGATGTTTTTGTTAGAATAAGTTGTGCTGTCTGCATTTTCTCTCTGTCCTCTCACTTGGTTCTCGAAAGTGGCTCGTGCTGGGTCAGCTTCAAGCGCAATTAGCTTGGATAGCTACGGCCCCCCTGAGAAGATTCAGAAAAATGACTTGACAGACTCGATCCTCTCAATCCGTATATAACGTGAGACGCATTTGACAAAAGTACCGAAAGTAACACAAATTCTAGTACCGAACCATTTTTCATGTTCTAGTATTGAAAAAGTACAGGAGTTTTGGTATAGCGTGCAACACTATTAGGTTGGTTCTTGTTAAAACGTGATCGTGTTAACTTTCTCGGCACACAAAAAGTATAAGGAACTCCACATCTTCAGTTGTAACTTTGGAGAGTTCAGGCTACGGAAAAGTACTTGTATGGGGAATCATTTTGAAAACTGTATGTGAAGAAGCTAAGCAAGCACAGCAGGAGTCCATTACCCTCTCGTGTTCTGAATCAGCAGAAACCTTCCTAACAGCAAAGTCCCTCAGCTTGTGTGGAACGATAAGACCAGGAAAGGCTGCTAGCTAGAAAGTTCTCAGTCTGTCGTTCAGGAAGTTCAGGAGAAGGGCGGTCAGACATTTCTGTCTGATCTAGCTGACCCGAGGCTGGTAATGGACTCAGAGTGAAGAAACAGAAACAGGACTGATCTGTATGCAAGGACCGACTGGCTCAAGCCCCATCTTGGCAGGTGTCACAGCTCAGAATTAGGAGCATTACGACTGTCAGGGTATATTACAAGCAGTAAGGAGACTCTAAAGGTTTTTTGTGTGGTATGAATTACAATATGAGAGGATAGAAATATATATTTTACAGTGGTTATGATTTTCCTTTGATCTCTTTTGAAGATTTTCTTTTGAAACTCTCACACTTTTTCCCGCTCCGTTCTTCTCTTTAAAGGCTATTGGAAATGCGAAAACCACTCGCAACGACAACAGCAGTCGTTTTGGGAAGTACATCCAGATTGGTTTTGACAGGAGTTATCACATCATAGGAGCCAACATGCGCACGTATCTGCTGGAGAAGTCAAGGGTAGTCTTTCAGGTACGTGTAACTCCATGCTGTTCAGTCTGGGAAGAAATTGGTTTCACTCTGTATTACTACTGCAAGTCCATGCTTCCTTCACATTTACTTTCCTTAGTTTAAATAAGCATTTGATTAAGCCCTAACTTGACACATTTTTCCAGGCCTCGTTAACTCTTTATCAATAATATATTCTGAGTGAATGAAAGACTTGGGTAGTTTTGTTAGATCAGGAGTTCCCCCGGGCTGTAATTTAATCTTGTAGCTCTATTCATTTATTTTTTTAAGTACTTTGATAAATTCATAATGATATTTGATTATGAAAATATGATTTTCCTGTGTATTATATATATTTCCACAGGTTGAAATAATACTGTGAAATTGTGAAAATTCTGATAATGTCCTTTTATTGTAAGAGCTGTTGGAAAAGACTGAAATTGCAGCTTGTTTTGCAAGGATGATGTTTTGGACTCCCTGGTGACATCACCAGGTGGAATAAGTTAATAGACCAATAACAAAGTGATTTTGCCCTCCTTTCTGCCAATAACAGCTAGTTTTTAGGTTATATGTCTCTCCCATTAGATTCCTCCAATTAGGACCCTCGCTCAGACCACTCCCAGACAGTTGTAGCAACATTTTTGCTTGAGAAATTGCTTTTTTGACAATTTAATTGAAAACAATCACAGTAAAGTATTTACTTGTTACCCAGAAATAATTTAATATTGAGGTAAAAATGGCTGCATTGGTCCTTTAAGTGATATAATATCTGTAGTATATTTCTGCTTTTTAGGCTGAGGATGAGAGGAATTACCACATCTTCTACCAGCTGTGTGCCTCGGCTAGCTTGCCAGAGTTCAAAGACCTAGCCTTGAGTAAGTGTCACAGATTAATTCAATATTCCACTATCTATCTGTTTCATAAGCAATTTATTCTCTTTATGTCATGTTTACTAGAGGCAATTATTTCTCATACTAAAGGATTCAGAGAATAATGGAATGCCTATCATGCCTGTCAAGGCCTCCTAATAAGAACACTGGTCTTATACATTAATGTATATCGCTACTTAACTGCTGCTTTCATCCTGAAGCCAGTGCAGAGGACTTCATCTTCACATCACAAGGAGAGAACATCTTCATTGAGGGGGTTAATGATGCTGAGGACTTTGAGAAGACGAGAGAAGCCTTTACGTTACTGGGTAAGTGTCTGACTGCATGGGTACGTTCTAAGCAACAACACATCTACATTAGAACAGGCGTAAAGACTGATTGGAATTTTGTTCTAATCACACAAAAGAGAAATAGAAACATGTTATTTTTCCATCTCCCGATGGAACAACTGTTAACATGCACCTTACTCTGGTTGTTTGACAGGTGTTAACGACAGCAATCAAAGCAGCATATTCAGAATCATAGCTTCCATCCTGCATCTGGGAAACGTGGAGATCTGCTCGGAGAGAGACGGAGACTCCTGCCACATATTAGTATGTCACTATCCAGTCTTATCCAGCTTAATTCTGTTTGAGTTTCTAGTTCCACATCACAATCCCAAACCATGTATCTTCTCTATACCTCATACCTAATTTGTTGATTAGATGTGTGTGTGTGTTTGTAGAAGAACGACCCTCACTTGGCGCATTTTTGCCAGTTGCTGGGGGTGGAGCTGGAGCAGATGGAGCACTGGCTATGTCACAGGAAGCTGGTTACCACGTCAGAGACCTACGTCAAGAACATGTCCCGCAAACAGGCGGCTAATGCACGCGACGCACTCGCCAAGCACATCTACGCCCACATGTTTGACTGGATTGTGGAGTACGTCAACAAGTCTCTGCACACCTCCTCCAAACAACACTCTTTCATTGGTGTTCTGGACATCTACGGGTAAGACTGTCCACCTGTGCTCCCCAAAACCTCTAAAAACAAAGCTCAACAGTGGGTTGGTTTGAATTGTGAGAGAAACTTGACTGTGTGAGAACTGATTTTCTTGCCAGCGCCAGGAATGAAATCTCAGCCATGGTGAATGGTAAAGTAATCCCAGGCTTGCAGTAAATTAACACACTGTGACAGCAGGCACACAGAACAACATCATCTCAATCCCACATTCTTAATTTTGTCTCACAGTTCTGTCACACCATGTTCTTTGTACTAGGGTACGAAGAAGCTTGATATTTGATGAGTAGATTTCATAACTACTCAGTGTGTGTGTGCCCTCGAGTCTGCAGATGTGCCTCTGTGTCGACGCATATGTGTGAGCGCTCTGCGTTTCTCCAGCTAAATATCTCCATCCACTGTGTTTTAAGTGCATATTCTCATTACAGTATTCTAAGTGTATAGAACCATATTGACTGGGGGAGCTGCGCTCTTCCTCTCCTTGACCCTGTCTGACTGAAGGCCTAATTGGTTCCCTGCTGTGGGTTAGATTATTGATAAGGCTGGCTGCTGGGGCAGGGAGGGAAGAGATACTGAGCTACAGTGGAAACCTCTCCCCAAATAAGACATTCAGCAGATACAGCAGCCTGGTCACTATTTTACATGCTTTTCACAAGCAGTGACTCAGAAGACCAGTTTTCCATGGCCTCTGTCTATTCAGCATTGTATTTTCAGCTATCACATCAGGCATACATTTACATTTACATTTTAGTCATTTAGCAGATGCTCTTATCCAGAGCGGCTTATAGGAGCAGTTAAGGTGAAGTGCCTTGCTCAAGGGCACATTGACAGATTATTCACCTCCCTACATACGTAGGATCAATAAACATCTCAGTCCTGAAGTCCTGGATTTGAATGACAACTCTAGCCTTGAATGCGTGTTGATTGTTTGGTGCAGTTTTCCTCTCGGCCCTAGATTTGAGAATCACTATATCCACAACACAGGATGACAGGAGACCAGAGACTTCTGACTCATTAATCACTTGAATGTTTTCTCTTCATCTGAACAGATTTGAGACCTTTGAAATAAACAGCTTTGAGCAGTTCTGCATCAACTACGCCAATGAGAAACTTCAGCAGCAGTTCAACCAGGTGAGTTTGAGACTATATTGTAATCTAGCTACCTACCGTTTTTACTTAGATTTTTTTTGGGGGGGTAGATCAGCTTTGATATTGCAGATAGATTGTAGCTTCCATAAATGTAATTGTCTGCATAATTTCCAATCCCCCATATATGTTTTTGTAAATATATATACAGTACCAGTTTAGACACCAGCTCTGTCAGGCGGAATGGGACAAAATTCACCCAACTTATTGTGGGACTCTTTCGGAAGGCTACCCGAAACACTTGACCCAAGTTAAACAATTTAAAGGCAATGCTCCCAAATACTAATTGAGTGTATGTAAACTTCTGACCCACTGGGAATGTGATGAAAGAAATAAAAGTTTAAATAAATCATTCTCTCTACAATTATTCTGACATTTCACATTCTTAAAATAAAGTGGTGATCCTAACTGACCTAAGACAGGGAATTTTTACTTGGATTAAATGTCAGGAATTGTGAAAAACTGACTTTAAATGTATTTGGCTAAGGTGTATGTACATTTCCGACTTCAACTGTATATGTGTGTATATATGTATGTGTTTTTATATAAATATATATATATATATATATAAAAACACATACATATATATATATATATGTGTGTGTGTAGAGGTCGACCGATTATGATTTTTCAACGCCGATACCGATTTTTGGAGGACCAAAAAAGCCGATACCGATTAATCGCCCGATTTTTTTATATATATATTTGTAATAATGACAATTACAACAATACTGAATGAACACTTACTTTAACATAATACATAAATAAAATCAATTTAGTCTCAAATAAATAATGAAACAAAGTGTTGGAGAAGAAAGTAAAAGTCCAATATGTGCCATGTAAAAAAGCTAACGTTTAGGTTCCTTGCTCAGAACATATGAAAGCTGGTGGTTCCTTTTAACATGAGTCTTCAATATTCCCAAGTAAGAAGTTTTAGGTTGTAGTTATTATAGGACTATTTCTCTCTCTACCATTTGTATTTCATATACCTTTGACTATTGGATGTTCTAATAGGTACTTTAGTATTGCCAGCCTAATCTCAGGAGTTGATAGGCTTGAAGTCATAAACAGCGCAATGCTTGAAGCACAGCGAAGAGCTGCTGGCAAATGCCGGAAAGTGCTGTTTGAATGAATGCTTACGAGCCTGCTGCTGCCTACCACCGCTCAGTCAGACTGCTCTATCAAATCATAGACTTAATTATAATATAATAACACACAGAAATACGAGCCTTAGGTCATTAATATGGTCAAATCCAGAAACGATAATTTCGAAAACAAAACGTTTATTCTTTCAGTGAAATACGGAACTGTTCCGTATTTTATCTAACGGTGGCATCCTTAAGTCTAAATATTGCTGTTACATTGCACAACCTTCAATGTTATGTCATAATTATGTACAATTCTGGCAAATTAATTACTGTCTTTGTTAGCGAAGAAATGGTCTTCACACAGTTCGCAACGAGCCAGGCGACCCAAACTGCTGCATATACCCTGACTCTGCTTGCACAGAACGCAAGAGAAGTGACACAATTTCCCTAGTTAAAATAAATTCATGTTAGCAGGCAATGTTAACTAAATATGCAGGTTTAAAAATATATATTTGTGTATTGATTTTAAGAAAGGCATTGATGTTTATGGTTAGGTACACATTGGTGCAACGACAGTGCTTTTTTTGCGAATGCGCTTGTTAAATCCTCACCCGTTTGACGAAGTAGGCTGTGATTCAATGATAAATTAACAGGCACCGCATCGATTATATGCAACGCAGGACAAGCTAGATACATACACTAGTAATATCATCAACCATGTGTAGTTAACTAGTGATTATGTTAAGATTGTTTTTTTATAAGATAAGTTTAATGCTAGCTAGCAACTTACCTTGGCTCCTTGCTGCACTCACGTAACAGGTAGTCAGCCTGCCATGCAGTCTCCTTGTGGAGTGCAA
The DNA here is from genome assembly GCF_045679555.1 of Salvelinus alpinus. NCBI lineage: Eukaryota > Metazoa > Chordata > Actinopteri > Salmoniformes > Salmonidae > Salvelinus > Salvelinus alpinus. Next base: position 100,990,281 of record NC_092086.1, read on the forward strand.
TGTAATCGGCCATAATCGGTGTCCAAAAATGCCGATTACCGATTTGTTATGAAAACTTGAAATCGGCCCTAATTAATCAGCCATTCCGATTAATTGATCGACCTCTAATGTGTGTGTGTGTGTGTGTGTGCATATGTACAGTGGGGAGAACAAGTATTTGATACACTGCCGATTTTGCAGGTTTTCCTACTTACAAAGCATGTAGAGGTCTGTAATTTTTATCATAGGTACACTTCAACTGTGAGAGACGGAATCTAAAACAAAAATCCAGAAAATCACATTGTATGATTTTTAAATAATTAATTTGCATTTTATTGCATGACATAAGTATTTGATCACCTACCAACCAGTAAGAATTCCGGCTCTCACAGACCTGTTAGTTTTTCTTTAAGAAGCCCTCCTGTTCTCCACTCATTACCTGTATTAACTGCACCTGTTTGAACTCGTTACCTGTATAAAAGACACCTGTCCACACACAATCAAACAGATTCCAACCGCTCCACAATGGCCAAGACCAGAGAGCTGTGTAAGGACATCAGGGATAAAATTGTAGACCTGCACAAGGCTGGGATGGGCTACAGGACAATAGGCAAGCAGCTTGGTGAGAAGGAAACAACTGTTGGCGCAATTATTAGAAAATGGAAGAAGTTCAAGATGACGGTCAATCACCCTCGATCTGGGGCTCCATGCAAGATTTCACCTCGTGGGGCATTAATGATCATGAGGAAGGTGAGGGATCAGCCCAGAACTACACGGCAGGACCTGGTCAATGACCTGAAGAGAGCTGGGACCACAGTCTCAAAGAAAACCATTAGTAACACACTACGCCGTCATGGATTAAAATCCTGCAGCGCACGCAAGGTCCCCCTGCTTAAGCCAGTGCATGTCCAGGCCTGTCTGAAGTTTGCCAATGACCATCTGGATGATCCAGAGGAGGAATGGGAGAAGGTCATGTGGTCTGATGAGACAAAAATAGAGCTTTTTGGTCTAACTCCACTCGCCGTGTTTGGAGGAAGAAGAAGTATGAGTACAACCCCAAGAACACCATCCCAACCGTGAAGCATGGAGGTGGAAACATCATTCTTTGGGGATGCTTTTCTGCAAAGGGGACAGGACGACTGCACCGTATTGAGGGGAGGATGGATGGGGCCATGTATCGCGAGATCTTGGCCAACAACCTCCTTCCCTCAGTAAGAGCATTGAAGATGGGTCGTGGCTGGGTCTTCCAGCATGACAACGACACGAAGCACACAGCCATGGCAACTAAGGAGTGGCTCCGTAAGAAGCATCTCAAGGTCCTGGAGTGGCCTAGCCAGTCTCCAGACCTGAACCCAATAGAAAATCTTTGGAGGGAGCTGAAAGTCCGTATTGCCCAGCGACAGCCCCGAAACCTGAAGGATCTGGAGAAGATCTGTAGGGAGGAGTGGGCCAAAATCCCTGCTGCAGTGTGTGCAAATCTAGTCAAGAACTACAGGAAACGTATGATCTCTGTAATTGCAAACAAAGGTTTCTGTACCAAATATTAAGTTCTGCTTTTCTGATGTATCAAATACTTATGTCATGCAATAAAATGCAAATTAATTACTTAAAAATCATACAATGTGATTTTCTGGATTTTTGTTTTAGATTCCGTCTCTCATAGTTGAAGTGTACCTATGATAATAATTACAGACCTCTACATGCTTTGTAAGTAGGAAAACCTGCAAAATCGGCAGTGTATCAAATACTTGTTCTCCCCACTGTATGTGTTTTGTGTGGACCCCAGGAAGAGTAGCTGCTGCTTTTGCAACAGCTAATGGGGATCCTAATAAAATACCTGTGTGTATATATATATATTATATATAAATATATTTTCCTTGATTATTTTCCACTAACCCTACCACTTCTCCCCTAATTGGAGTAAACTAATTAACAACACCACTTAGGCTTCTACTTCCAGGTAATACATCCTATATACATTTGACGGACAATTTATTTTACAATAGTTATATTTTGTTTGTTTTTAGACCTGTTCTTCCTCAACCCTCAACCTCTCCCATCTATTTCTGATGTCCACCCAGTTTGATTTCTTTTTGACATAGATTTTTAACTGTGCTGTTTTACAAAGGTTCTGAATCCATTTACATTTTACAGACACAGTATATTTTACATTAGTTATCTTGTTATTATTCCCACCCTTCAACTCCATTCAACCCCTCCCATCTATCTCTTAACACCATCCATATAGGATTTCTATTTGCCATATATTTTTTGTCTGTGCTGTGATATTTCACAAAAGTTCTGAACCTTTCTATTCTCATAGCTTCTACAGATTGTAAGTTAAAGTTAAAATGTTTTGCTTAAAGTATAATTATATTATTCATCGATTTGACTATGACTTCAAATCACCCAGTAGTGCTATCTGCAGAGTTAGCTCCAGATAAATGTTGCAATTCTTCAGCCATTCCTGGACCTGTGACCAAAAACAAGCTACATATGGACAGTAACAAAATAAATTTTCTAATGACTCTGTCTACCTACCTTTTACCTTAGTTTCCAATGTTCTGTAGAGGAGACGTGAGAACTTAACCTCATGAGAACTTAACCTCTCGCTGTTAACCTCATGACTCAACATGTATTTATTGAAGTGAAATAATTCATGACTTAGTCTGATAACCTGCTGTGCTTTAGCTGACTGTGTAGTTGTCTCCTCTGTGTCCTCAGCATGTGTTCAAGCTGGAGCAGGAGGAGTACATGAAGGAGCAGATCCCCTGGACGCTCATCGACTTCTATGACAACCAGCCTTGTATCGATGTCATAGAGGCCAAGCTGGGCATCCTGGACCTGCTGGATGAGGAGTGCAAGGTGGAGCACCCTGTCTTACATATATTGTCTTAGTCCTAAATCAACACTGTCTTTACTCCAGAGCTCCAGAGTACATAGTTCTTAACTTATTAGTGGGGAGGTTTATAGGGACATTTGGCCATGGGAGGAGTTATAGTGCAGGGTGCACTTAAGTACTCTCAGGTGTTGAAGTGGGGAGCAGAGCAAAGCGTACTGCTGATCCCAGCATTTTAAACCTCTTGCCTCAGTTAATGGGATTCATCCTGCTGTAATGTACACATCGTGGCCTGCTTCTGTTTCCCCTGCCTGCATCCAGATCTTTATGAGTTAAGGCCTTTGGAACAAAACAGATTACTTATTTATTTCACTCATCCTGTCTCATCCCCCAGCCCTTTGAAGTTATTGACGATAATTTGGGACAACCTCAAAATAATGAGGATTCTGAGCACAAATAACGTGGGTAGAACGTTTTGGTTTCCTCCATGGTTTTATATCATCTCTATCTCTTTCCTTCTTTTCCTCCACCCGCTGCTGCTACAGGTGCCAAAAGGGACAGATCAGAACTGGTGCCAGAAGCTGTACGATCGCCTTTCAAGCAGCGTCCATTTCCAGAAACCACGGATGTCCAACACATCTTTCATTGTCATTCACTTTGCTGATAAGGTGGGTAGACCTGTATGTATGGCTCTTCAGTTAGGTGACATTTGATGACCCCAAGGTTGTTGGTTGAGGTCATCATTGGCCTTAAACGGGCAATCTGCGATTGCTACATCCATTTTTTACTTTTAAATTCATGATATATTGGCGCAGTGGTCTAGGGCACTGCATCGCAGTGCTAGCTGCGCCACCAGAGTCTCTGGGTTCGCGCCCAGGCTCTGTCGCAGCCGGCCGCGACCGGGAGGTCCGTGGGGCGACACACAATTGGGCTAGCGTCGTCCGGGTTAGGGAGGGTTTGGCCGGTAGGGATATCCTTGTCTCATCGCACTCCAGCGACTCCTGTGGCGGGCCGGGCGCAGTGCGCGCTAACCAAGGGGGCCAGGTGCACGGTGTTTCCTCCGACACATTGGTGCGGCTGGCTTCCGGGTTGGAGGCGCGCTGTGTTAAGAAGCAGTGCGGCTTGGTTGGGTTGTGCTTCGGAGGACGCGTGGCTTTCGACCTTCGTCTCTCCCGAGCCCGTACGGGAGTTGTAGCGATGAGACAAGATAGTAATTACTAGCGATTGGATACCACGAAAATTGGGGAGAAAAGGGGAGAAAATTAAAAAAATATATATATTAAAAAAAAATTAAAAACATGATATATACCCATTGATTCTTGAAGAGTATAATTTATACATGCCTCATGAGCTTAGTCCAACTGTCTTACCCCATCAGAACCCAAAATAGAAGCTTGTTTATCCCTTTGTTTGTAAACAATGCAATTGTTAACACTGTATTGCGTCAAAACATGGTTAAAACTAGAACATCCAATCTCATGGATGGCCAGTCCTTGCATCCATAGCTCTGTCTATTAATCTGAGAGTGATTACATTTCTCCAGCCCCATCCTGAGTTATTTACCAAATCAGTGGCGGCGTGGCGGTTTGTTATTGTTTCAACTGCAGATTGAACCTTTAAGCAAGGTAACGTATTTAAACCAAACTGCTTCAGTGTTGGTGTGAGTATAGTGTGGGTGTGAGTACTGTATAGTGTGGGTGTGAGTACTGTATAGCGTGGGTGTGAGTACTGTATAGCGTGGGTGTGAGTACTGTATAGTGTTGGTGTAATATAGTGTTGGTGTGATTACTGTATAGTGTTGGTGTGAGTACTGTATAGTGTTGGTGTGAGTATAGTGTTGGTGTGAGTACTGTATAGTGTTGGTGTGATTACTGTATAGTGTTGGTGTAATATAGTGTTGGTGTGAGTACTGTATAGTGTTGGTGTGAGTGAGCTCAGTGTCCTCTCCACTCCTCATTATCACACAAGCTCTAATTAACTCAAAGAGCAACACTAGCTCCTACTTAGAGGAGCTAGCACTTTAAATACAGACTTCCCCAGTGAAGTGCTGCCTGTGTGTCTGATGCCAAATGTGGGTCGTGTAAATAGATGAAAGGCAGGCAGCCATAGCGTTGTCCTTTATTTAACATGGTAATTTCCATGACAAACAAGGTATATGAGAGTCCTGTTAATGTAGAGAGGATGCCCCCAGCTCTCCTCTGTTAAGATGGCGTTAAACCGATTCCCTTAGGGTGTTTCTCTTCATCTAACTCCCTCTCCAAGTGAAAACGTGTAGGACCTACATTCACTCATTCACTCTTTCTATCTCACATCTGGTATAATGAGAACAACCTGCAACCCTATCTGTGAGAAAGAGGAGAGAGCTAGGGTAAAGTGTTAGACCAGACTGGCCTGGAGGCTGGGGCTGCTGATGGACAGACAAATGGGAACGACGATAGACTCTGACTGAGAGGGATCTCCTTCCAATCAATGCCTGCACTCATTTCCCCATGTTACTCAACATCTGACTGAACACTTTCATAAACTCAGAATATGAACTAATCTGGTTCATAACTTTCTGTTCTCAGCAAATGCTTCTGTTTAAACTGCATCATACATTAAATAATTTGATATACAGCTGGTTGTTTAGTTAGTTAAGCAATTACAGTTCCTGTAAGTGGCTTGCTGAAGGGCACAACAGCAGGATTGTGTGGCTCTTTTGCGATTTGACCCAACAACTATCCAGAGTCCATAATTGAACATATGGTGCCTTCAGAAAGTATTCACACGCCTTCACTATTTCCACGTTTTGTTGTGTTACAGCCTGAATTTAATATGGATTAAATGTTGATTTTGTGTCACTGGCCTACATATAATACTCCATAATGTCAAAGTGGAATTATGTTTTTAGAAATGTTTACAAATTAATTACAATTTAAAACCTAATATTTCTTGAGTCAAAAAGTGTTCAATCCCTTTGTTATGTCAAGCCTAAATAAGTTCAGGAGTAAAAATGTGCTTCAAAAGTCACAAAATAAGTTGCATGGACTCACTCTGTGTGCAATAATAGTGTTTTCCAATGCCTCACAAAGGGGCTCTATTGGTAGATGGGTAAAAAATAAAAAGCAGACATCGAATATCCCTTTGGGCATGGTTAAGTTATTATTTACACTTTGTATGGTATATCAACACACCCAGTCACTAACTCAGTTGCCAGAGAGTAAGGAAACTGCTCAGGGATTTCACCATGAGGCCAATGGTGACTTTAAAACAGTTACAGAGTTTAATGGCTGTGATATAAAACTGAGGATGGATCAACAACATTGTAGTTACTCCACAATACTAACCTAAATGTACAGTGTACAGAATAAAAATATTCCAAAACATCCTCCTCCTGTTTGCAATAAGGCACTAAAGTAAAACTGCAACAAAAAAAATGGCAAAGAAATGCCTTTTCATGTGCTGAATATGTTTGGGGCAAATCCAACACAACACATCCCTGAGTACACATTTTCAAGTATGGTGGTGGCTGCATCATGTTATGCTGCATCATGTTATGGGTATGCTTGTCATTGGCAAGGACTAGGGAGTTTTTGGGGATAAAAAGAAACGGAATAGAGCTAAGCTCAGGCACAGTCCTAGAGGAAAATCTAATTCAGTCTGCTTTTCAACAGACACTGAGAGACAAATTCACCTTTCAGCAGGAACATAACCTAAAACATGAAAATCTATGGCAAGACTTGAAAATGGCTGTCCAGCTATTGTCAACAACCAACTTGACAGAGCTTTTTTGATGAATTAAAAAAATAATAATGTGCAAATATTGTACAATCCAGGTGATTAAAGCTCTTAGACTTACCCAGAAAAACTCACAGCTGTAATCACTGCCAGAGATTATTCTAACATCTATTGACTCAGGGGTGTGAATACTTATGTAAATGAGATATTTCTGTATTTAATTTTCAATACATTTGCAAACATTTCTAAAAACAAGTTTTCACTTTGTCATTATGGGGTATTGTGTGCAGATGGGTGAGGGGGAAAAAAGTATTTGATCAATTTTGAATTCATGCTGTAACACAACAAAATGTGAAATAAGTCAGGGGTATGAATACTTTTTGAAGGCACTGTAATTACCATAGTTGATTAAATGTTTGCTTATTTAGTTGTCAGTGTATTTAGATGTACTGTATATTTCTATAAGTGCAGTCCATTATGTCTACCTCTGTCCCTGGCAGGTTGAGTACCAGTGTGACGGGTTCCTGGAGAAGAACAGAGACACTGTCTACGAGGAACAGATTAACATTCTGAAGGCCAGCAAGGTGAGAGAGAATAATATCATTAAGCCACGAGCACAATTTCACAGCCATAATAATACTCCTGCTTATTTCCTATATCATATAGTGGACACCTCTCACACTAAACACACTGCCCACTTAACTGGAGAAAGATGTCTATTTTTAAGCTTTACCTGATTTAACATCCAACCCTTTGGCTTTTACTGCATTTATGGACTTCTTTCTTAGAAAAGCAGCGCTGTAAAGCTTTTACCAAATGAGTTTACTGCTTAAAGAGGCTTCAGTTTTGGGACAGAGTGAAACTATGCAAAAAAGTTACATGATTTAGAAAGTGTCAAGTTGAAAGCGTTTCACAGGTTCCTATTCTGGGAAGTATAGCTCCTATCAGATAGAGTTGTTGTTTAAAGCCAGGCTGACAACTTGTCAACACTTCACATGAATCCTACAGTTTTAAATCCTGCTTTACATTCTAATTTGAAATACATTGAATGTTAATTAAGCAGTCATATCAACATTCTACTATATTGCAGATGAACTGTCACAATCACAACACACATAGACACACACACACTCTTTCTGGAGGTCCTCTGACTCCTGCCTCTCCAAGCCAAACTCAAACTGCTGGATTGGAACGTAACTTCAGCACATGTTCTCTGCATGACCTTTGCGATATAAACCAAGTGTGCATTGGCTTTCTCAGTCATTTGAGTTCAGTTAATTTCAGTTAACTTTCACAATCCCACTGCCACTCACTCTCTTTGGGACAAATACCAACTTTAGTTCCCTTCATCTGGTGTTTGTATTCTGCCCTTTCACTTTCTTCCATCTTGACTTCCTCTCTCCTAATGTCCTCTCCTCAGCATTACTAATGAAACAGCCATTAAGAGCATGTAAATGAGAGGGAATATTGAGAGGCAAGGAGAGATTTCATATTTCATGTTCTGTCTAAAAGCATCTTGTCAGTGGAAGCAAATCAATTTTCTATCAGAAAGACACCAAGCTCTGTTGAACAGCACGGAGGAGTATCAGAAGGACTGAATAGAACAAATACATTTTAGATGCAGTCAAGGTTTGCTAAACAAAAGCAGTGATGAAGACATAATATTGTCTCAATATTGTAAAATATCCTGTACTGCATTTCTGTTTCTATACCTGTCATTTCAGTTATCTTTCTTGTGTGAGTTTTGCACCATAGTTGTCTCTGAGGCCCTAGCTCATTAAACCCTCATATCTAGCTGAGGATGACAGTGACAGAGAAACCTGTCAACAGAGTGGAGCCTTAGAGGACTCGTGAGGGTCATGAAACTTCCTCCAGCTGATAATACTTTCCACAGTGGACCATTACTGTAATATCTCACAGCCTGACAGCCCTGCTAACTCAAGCCCCAAGCCTGAGGAGAAGGATGGAGCAAGGAATCTCCACAAATCTTCATAGAAGGACCATAAATACAATCCAGCTTACAGAGAGCTTCTTTTTTTACAAAGCTATGAAGGAAACATTGTCCTGAAGAACGTTAATGTTCATGTCAGAATGAAACACTCTTGGCAAGTTTGGCAGAGAGGAGTATGAGAGAATAGTTATCAGTATGTTTGGTGGGACTGGATTGTATCATTAGTCTCCTCACACCAGCCGTATCTGTGACAGGAATATGAATGTGCCAGTATCAGTATTCCCTCTGCATACACCTCTATCTGTCATGATCAGATGTGATGCTGCTGCTTGATTGGTCCCCTTCACTGGTTCTGCTGAGGAGATGTGATTACAGAATGGTCCTTATTGAACACTGAACGCTGGTTTATTGACGTTCCGTCCAGCCATGCTCTTCACTACTGTAGTCTCATCAGTGTTCTTGTCACACCCTGACCATAGTTTGCTTTGTATGTTTTATGTTTTGGTTGGTCAGGGTGTGATCTGTGTGGGCATTCTATGTTGTATGTCTGGTTTGTCTATTTCTGTGTTTGGCCTGATATGGTTCTCAATCAGAGGCAGGTGTTTTGCGTTGTCTCTGATTGGGAACCATATTTAGGTAGCCTGTTTTGTATTGTGGGTTGTGGGTTATTGTCTATGCCAGGTGCCTGTGTCTGCACTGTTTATTTATAGCTTCACGTTCGTTTGTTGTTTTTGTATAGTTTGTCTAGTGTTCTTCGTCTTCGTTCATTAAATTAAGTATGTATTCAAACCACGCTGCGTTTTGGTCCGATCCTTACTCCTCCTCAAACGAGGAGGATTACGACATTCGTGACAGTTCTTTAACACACACTGCTATTTCACTGGATCCTGCAGTATAGCACGATTTGTATCTTATGAAAAACTGTAGAAATTTCACGCAACTTTTGGTGTGGTTTGGGGATTTGATGTTGTTATCCAGCTGTAAAATCAGTTATAATATAATCTGTTTTATGATAAGTTGTTTGGATGAAACCTTCTGCTAAACATATGAATGATTAATGTGATTAACTTGTCCCCCATCTCCCAGTTCCAGCTCGTGGCAGATCTGTTCCAGGACACTAATAAAGACAGCAGCATTTCCACATCTTCCTCCAGCAAGTCCTCCAGGGTCAACGTGCGGGCGTCCAAACCAACACCCAAAGTCCCCAACAAGGAGCACAGGAAAACCGTGGGCCACCAGGTTAGCATCCCGTCTGACACTATGAGGCCTGAGTTCAATCAACGTGCCTTTGGGCAGGAGTCTGTCTGTGCCATTGTCATAGTGCATTTCTAAAGAGTGTATTGAACCTTTCAATAGAAAGCAATGACATAACAAGTCTGTATTTTGAAAATGTTTGGGGGAGTAAGAACTTTCCCCATCGTAGATGTTTAACTCTGCGTTTGCGGCAATTCTCATCCCCTTCTGTGTTTGTTTACTGTAGTTCCGTAGCTCCCTGCAGCTTCTCATCCTCTGCTCCTCTGTTTGTTTACTGTAGTTCCGCAGCTCCCTGCAGCTTCTCATCCTCTGCTCCTCTGTTTGTTTACTGTAGTTCCGCAGCTCCCTGCAGCTTCTCATCCTCTGCTCCTCTGTTTGTTTACTGTAGTTCCGCAGCTCCCTGCAGTACTTCTCATCCTCTGCTCCTCTGTTTGTTTACTGTAGTTCCGCAGCTCCCTGCAGTACTTCTCATCCTCTGCTCCTCTGTTTGTTTACTGTAGTTCCGCAGCTCCCTGCAGCTTCTCATCCTCTGCTCCTCTGTTTGTTTACTGTAGTTCCGCAGCTCCCTGCAGCTTCTCATCCTCTGTTCCTCTGTTTGTTTACTGTAGTTCCGCAGCTCCCTGCAGTACTTCTCATCCTCTGCTCCTCTGTTTGTTTACTGTAGTTCCGCAGCTCCCTGCAGCTTCTCATGGAGACCCTGAATGCCACCACCCCCCACTATGTGCGTTGCATCAAGCCTAATGACGAGAAGGAGGCATTCTCGTGAGTAAATATTCATACCTTGACTCCCTTCCCTAATCAGACCTATAAGCCTGTGGTCTCCCACAGCTTAAGAAACATGTGGTATGGTCATGGTGAGGTAATATTTGCATATGTAATAGAACTCTAAAGAACATGCATGTAGTCAGGTGGAAAGACAGTCAGGAGATAGTATTGTGTGGGATAGACAGAGCGACATCACCTGGGTGTGCATGCTGTGTTTATTCTTTGGTTGCCTTCGCCCTAGTGTAGCCTGAGGTACTGATTCTCTCTCTCTTGTTGAGTAACTCTCAAGTCCCCTTCAGCACTGTGCAAACTCTGGGGTGGCAGGTAGCCTAGCAGTTAGAGGGGTGAGCCAGTAAACAGAGGGTTGCCAGATCGAATCCCGTGTCCGACGAGGAAAATCTGTTGAAGTGAGCTAGCAACCAGAGGGTAGCTGATATCAATGATGCCATCGCCTGTCGTTGTGGCCCCCACAACAACTGCTCCATGGGCACCCAGTGTATCAGCCCCCCCTCCCCCAGCAGCCTATGTATGTGTGTCTTTGGGAGGGGTTGGGATGAAGCGGGAGTTGGTACAGTTGACGTATGAAGTGATCTTCGTCTTAAAGGTAGACTGTGAAATGGCAGCACCGCAGATATTGAGATGAGCGAGATGCAAGACTTTGCTCTCACACAGTCACACACAGTATCTGCGCATGTGCACAGGTTCGCTTCATGCTGTTCACAGCGTGGTAGCCACTGGACCCAAAACAGCTGAGAAGTTGAGCATCACGCTTCAATGCTCTTAGTTGTTGTGGAAATTGGCCCGCTATGCTGTTTACTTTCTGCATCTATGCCATATCGCTGAGTCTACCTTTAATCTTAATCATACATTTTTCTCTTGCTCACCCTGGCACAACCATGTTGACTATTACTGGAAACTCTCATCCAAAATAAAGACTCAATAAACAATGTTGTCTTGATAAGCAGTGTAGAATGGGACATTTAAACCAGCACTCTAGATATCCTAACTCCTGAGAAAACACTAAATATAGCAAATGCAATGACCTATACAAGATGGGATGTTGTCAATGCAGATACCCACAGGCTTTTGATTTGAGATGTTCGGTTTAGGAAGTGTATCGGTCTTAAACAGCACACATTGTAGACAGAATGTTTACTTCAGAAAAACAAGAAAGAAGCAGAGGTCAGGTTATGTTGGCATCTTCTTGACGCATTCTTCAGCACAAGGGCCTATTCAAGGTCTCTAAATCGAATGGTGTGCCTGCGTGAGTCACATGCTGTGGCTGGACTGTAGCAAACATACTGAAGGCTGTATGTAAGGACACACAGTCAGTCTGCCAAGGCAGCACCTAGCCGACTAACATTCACATCCTCTCAATGCCTCTGTCTTCTACCTAATGGAGATGTGCACACTGCTAAAAGAGAAGTTTAAGCTCAGGTAGGAAGAGAGGAACAGCTTTTTCTTGTCTGTGTATTGTAACTAACCCTCTTCCCAGAATGCAAGTGGGTTTTCATTGTGATGGTGGAACAATCTAGAAACTTTGTATGTGTGTTCTTTGTGTTAGTGTTCGCTGCATACAGTGTAAAACCGTTTTGCTGATCTTGCCGAGCCATCTTGTCACAAGAGGATCACAATGGAAATAAGTCAGACTTTATTGTGTTATCCTTGACGATTTTACTCATTTACATGTATGTATTATTATTTATTTTTAAATGTATGTGCTTGTTTTTAAAATGGGTCAATTAATAAACCTAAACTAAAAACAAAACTTATTTTGTCCCCGTCTTTGTTGCAGGTTTGAGTCTAGGAGAGCTGTGCAGCAACTGAGAGCATGTGGAGTCCTGGAGACCATCCGCATCAGTGCTGCTGGGTACCCATCAAGGTAAGATGCTTCTCATACAGAGCACTACTGTTACGCTCTCTGCTGTGTGCGATAGTCGAAGCACAGAAATGAGTTGTAGTGCTTTGTGGCTCAATTAGTAGAGCATGGCGCTTGCAATGCCAAGGGGCGTGGGTTTGATTCCCGCTGGGGCCACCCCCCAAAAATTATGCACGCAAGTCTGTAAGTCGCTTTGGCTAAAAGTGTTTGCTAAATGGCATATATTATTATTCTACTATATATTACAATAGAATAGGATGTGATTGTTAAGGTACTCCTCTGTGATGTAATGGGCTTTCTCGATCTCCTAAGCAGGGGTGACATTGAATTCCGTCTCTCCTGAGATGATTGCTTCCCTGAGGGAGAACAGGAGGAGAGCAATGCACCACTGGGTTTTACTAAGCTAGCATATATCATTTTTTAAGATGGTCATACCATGGATCAGTTAGATATTTTATTTTGAATTTTAGGACACCTACTGTATAGGTATCAAAAATATATATTGAAAAATGATTTGATAAAATATTGAATTTTACTACTATAGCCTATAGAAACGCATTGACTAAGATGTTCATAAATGGCAAACCAGACAGTGAAAAAATGTATGATAAGGAATAAGGTTTTGAAGTATCTGTCCTATTCTTAGGAGTTATAAGAAAGCTGATGAAATATATAATTTTTTTGGACACACATTTAACCCCTTTTTTTGTTGGTACAAAACTACTTTCATAAAAATAAAAATAAATCGGTACCGGGTTACCTTCAGATGAGGCCCGTGACACTTGTGGGGTGTTGTAGAGCAAAACGGAAATCACCCTCGTGTTAGTGAGAGACTGATTTTGATGGAGATGTTTTTAGTATGTTAATTCGATTGTCAATTGACTCCTAAGGATTTTAAAACATATATTTTTCTGATATATTTGATTCTCAGCCAGTCCTTTGTGATTCCAGGTGGACGTACCCAGACTTCTTCAACAGATACAGAGTCCTCATGAAGAAGTCAGATATGACTGTTGGAGACAAGAAGCTGGTGTGCAGGAACCTGCTGGAGACCCTGGTCAAGGTAAGAAAGAGTTGTTTCAGCCCAGAAGCCCCAATCAAGATGGGAGAGGAAATGTACGAATGTCTGAAGAAATCTCTCTTGGATTACTTTTGTTCCTCCCCTGGTTGAAGAATGTTGTTCTTTTCAACAGAGCTCCCTAACTCCTTCAGGAGCCGTCCATCGTTACATTATAGAACCTACTGCATGTCTGTTCTGATACAGTATATGTTAACTTATCCAGTGTTGGGAGGAAACAGCTTTGAATGTATAACCTGGGGAATGGGGATGTAAAAAGGCAGATCATGAGTTTCAGTCCTGATGGAGGAATAGTGCTGTGCTCTTTAGGAATGATGGAGAATTAAGTATGCGTAGTCTGGGAGGTATTCTCTTGGCTTCTTGCTTTTCTCCATCTCTGTACATGAGCAAGAGAATATGGAGTTTATTCAGGTTAATAAATGTGTTCAATCTTTGGACAGTATGTAATGGATTTCTTAGCTGGGTGGAAACTAATTAACCTTGTGTTTGGTCATGCCCACTGATGTAACTGCCTTGATGCTCAGTTGATCGAACTGACGTTAATGAATTAATGGAAACAAAATGGAGCTGTCTTTCTCTCTCACCAGGACCCAGACAAGTACCAGTTTGGTAAGACCAAGATCTTCTTCAGAGCAGGCCAAGTGGCCTACCTGGAGAAGCTGAGGGCAGACAAGTTCCGCTCCGCCTGCATCAAGATCCAGAAGACGGTGCGAGGCTGGCTGCAGAGGGTCCGCTACCAGAAGATCCGGAAGTCTGCCATCAACCTGCAGAGATATGGCCGTGGATACATGGCCCGCAGGTGAGAGGAGAAACACTACATTCTGTTACAATAACAAAGCAGCCGGTCAATTCAATACAAATAATTATATTTTTCTTGATATATCACACAAAAAGCGTCATGAATCACTTATCCCAAATGTTTTTGGCAATATCAGTGCCAGTAACTTATTTCCTCCTCTTTTTGCCGTCTTTCTCTCCCGTCTGTCTCAGGTATGCGGAGCAGCTGCGTCTAACCCGCGCTGCTCTGATCTGCCAGAAGCAGTATCGTATGGTCAGAGAGCGGAGGGACTATCTAAGAGTGAGTCAGGCTGTTGTCACCATCCAGGCCTTTACCAGGGGCATGTTAACGCGCAGGATCTTCCAGGAGGTATTACAACCACAACACTACCTGTCATGTCACTGGCTCACCTTTTCACCTTCTCTTTCCTGGGTTTTGTACGGGCAATTCCACCATAAAAGAATGATGCTGATACAATTTTTCACTTTAAAATGTACAGTTGAAGTCGGAAGTTTACATACACTTAGGTTGGAGTCATTAAAACTCGTTTTTCAACCACTCCACAAATTTCTTGTTAACAAACTAGTTTTGGCAAGTCGGTTTAGGACATCTACTTTCTGCATGACACAAGCAATTTTTCCAACAATTGTTTACAGACAGATTATTTCACTTATAATTCATTGTATCTGTCATGTTTTGTCTTTGATCATGTCTTGTCCCTGTGCTTCCCTCTGCTGGTCTTATTAGGTTCTTTCTCTTTCTCTCTCTATCGTTCCGTTATGCTCCCAGCTGTTTCTCATTCTCCCTACGACCTCATTTACTCTTTCACACCTGTCCCCTATTTGCCCATAATTCCAGTGGGTCAGAAGTTTACATACACTAAGTTGACTGTGCCTTTAAACAGCTTGGAAAATTACAGAAAATTATGTCATGGCTTTAGAAGCTTCTGATAGGCTAATTGACATCATTTGAGTCAATTGGAGGTGTACCTGTGGATGTATTTCAAGGCATACCTTCAAACTCAGTGCCTCTTTGCTTGACATCATGGGAAAATCAAAAGAAATCTGAAAATTGTAGACCTCCACAAGTCTGGTTCATCCTTGGGAGCAATTTCCAAATGCCTGAAAGTACCACGTTCATCTGTACAAACAATCGTACACAAGTATAAACACCATGGGACCACATAGCCGTCATACCGCTCAGGAAAGAGACGTGTTCTGTCTCCTAGAGATTAACGTACTTTGGTGCAAAAAGTGCAAATCAATCCCAGAACAACAGCAAAGGACCTTGTGAAGATGCTGGAGGAAACAGGTACAAAAGTATCTATATCCACAGTAAAACGAGTCCTATATCGGCATAACTTGGAAAGGCCGCTCAGCAAGGAAGAAGCCACTGCTCCAAAACCGGCATAAAAAAAGCCAGACTACGGTTTGCAACTGCACATGGGGACAAAGATCATACTTTTTGGAGAAATGTCCTCTGGTCTGATGAAACAAAAATAGAACTGTTTGGCCATAATGACCATCGTTATGTTTGGAGGAGAAAGGGGGAGGCTTGCAAGCCGAAGATCACCATCCCAACCGTGAAGAACTGAGGTGGCAGCATCATGTTGTGGGGGTGCTTTGCTCCAGGAGGGACTGGTGCACTTCACAAAATAGATGGCTACATGAGGAAGGAAAATTATGTGCATATATTGAAGCAACATCTCAAGACATCAGCCAGGAAGTTAAAGCTTGGTTGCAAATGGGTCTTCCAAATGGACAATGACCCCAAGCATACTTCCAAAGTCGTGGCAAAATGGCTGAAGGACATCAAAGTCAAGGTATTGGAGTGGCCATCACAAAGCCCTGACCTCAATCCCATTGAAAATTTGTGGGCAGAACTGAAATAGCGTGTGCGAGCAAGGAGGCCTACAAACCTGACTCAGTTACACCAGCTCTGTCAGGAGGAATGGGCCAACATTCACCCAACTTATTGTGGGAAGCTTGTGGAAGGCTACCTGAAACGTTTGACCCAAATTAAACAATTTAAATTCAATGCTACCAAATACTAATTGAGTGTATGTAAACTTCTGACCCACTGGGAATGTGATGAAAGAAATAAAAGCTTAAATAAATAAATCTCTCTACTATTATTCTGACCTTTCACATTCTTAAAATAAAGTGGTGATCCTAACTGACCTAAGACAGGGAATTCTTACTAGGATTAAATGTCAGGAATTGTGAAAAACTGAGTTTAAATGCATTTGGCTAAGGTGTATGTAAACTTCCGACTTCAACTGTAAACCAAACAAAAACCAATGATTGCAAAGTTAAACAAATCATACAACTCTTTGCACAAGGACATTTTTTTTTTTTATCCACTGAAAATTGGACAAAAATACTTTAAGAACAGTGCAGATGCAAAGTTTGGTAACAGAATGACGGTTTGTTGAAACATATTAGCGATCTATCAGGAGTAAAGTGTTCCATGAGAAGATGACTCAGTGTTGGACTTGTTGTCCAGTTTGTGTGACTGGAAAATTGGAGACGAAGTGCCTCCGATTTGAAATGGAATGTGATCAGGCGGACCTTGCAGAAATGCTGCCTTCTATGGTGCCTTCTCAGATACACAAGATTCCCTTTGGATTGAGATCTCTAGAACTTCCCCGACTGGGAATTCTGAAGTTACCTACATATTTCTCATCACATTGATTGTACAGTATAATAAATGATTCCTTGTCTCTGCTATCTACCTCCCTTCTCCACCTCCCCAGTTCCTTCTGCACCACAAAGCCATGATCATCCAGAAGCATGTCCGAGGCTGGCTCACCAGGAGGAAGTTCAGGCGGGCACGGAACGCCGCCATCACCATCCAGTGTGCCTACCGCTGCATGCGAGCCAAGCGGGAGCTGAAACAGCTGAAGATTGAAGCGAGGTCCGCTCAACATCTGAAGAAGCTCAACACGGGCATGGAGAACAAGATCGTCCAGCTGCAGAGGAAGATGGATGACCAGGTACAGTCAAAGAACCATGGTTCGACCCACTTTATAGGAGTACACTGTTCTATAAGGCTAGTAGCCTACACAATGAGTGCTATAATGCAAAGACGGCTCAATGAAAGGACGATATTTTGGCACAATATTAATTTCCATTTGCAGTCATATTTTGGCACAGCTAAAGCCGTTTAGCTAGACTAAACTGTCTGTAAATTATGTTAAAAAGTGATTGATTTGAAATTTATGTCCCATATTAGTAACCAGAGCTCTCTCTCCTGTCTCACTGTGTAGAGCAACGATCTGAAGACTCAGAATGAGCAGCTGGTGGTGGCCAAAGCCTCCCTGGGCTCAGAGGTGAACAAGCTGCAGAAGGAGCTGGAGATGATGCGCAGTCGCCAGGGAGACGGCAGTCAGCTGACCTCTCTTCAGGATGAGCTGGAGAAGCTCAGGGCTGAGCTCCAGGAAGCACACACCCACATGAAGAAGCTGGAGGAGAAGCACAGCAACGAGAAGATGGGACTGGAACAGGTGAGCTATCAATCACTAAAGGGGCGAAAGTACATTTTCTTTTTACAAGGCTGTCACTGCTTTATCTTTTGTTTTATATGTAATGTAAGTGCTTTAATATGTTTGGACCCCAGGAAGAGTAGATGTTGCCTTGGCAGCAGCTAATGGGGATCCCTAATAAATACAAATAGTTGGGATTTTGTATGCTGTTAACAAGGTGTTGAAGAGAGCAATCCTCTGCATCCACA
Organism: Salvelinus alpinus; assembly: GCF_045679555.1. Classification (NCBI taxonomy): domain Eukaryota; kingdom Metazoa; phylum Chordata; class Actinopteri; order Salmoniformes; family Salmonidae; genus Salvelinus; species Salvelinus alpinus. Next base: position 101,008,253 of record NC_092086.1, read on the forward strand.
TGAACTAGGATGAATGGTGGTTGTGCAGTACCTCAAGCTAGGACAGACTTTTTTCTGATTAGCAGACAGGTTGCCATCTTTCTCTGTCCATTTACATCATTCAGAGTTATTGGACTACTGAACCTTCTGTTGAATGAATAAAACCTACTTGTCTGAAACGCGTTGGTGAAAACAGCCGTTAAGTGCCTGAGTAGCTACAGAAAATGCTTGTAGCAGCGTTTTTACTGAATGTAAAACACCTGATTCTCAATGGATTTCCTCTAACAATCTCACAATGGATTTAATTGGACTGTATCAGTGTTCTCCTACTGACCTGAAAGTGATACAATGCATATATTTTTGTATTGTTTTGGCCTCCTGACAGGAATTAGGAAAGACATTGTTATGTACATTGGGTGTGGGCTTTTGCAGTGCCCCAGTGGTAATGGGCGCCCCTCTTTGGCCCTTTGATTCTCTCCGAGTCAAGTCGGCCATTTTGTCACAATGCAGGGGCTGTCCCTGGCTCTCTAGCTCTGTCTGACATCACTATGAGAGCCTCACACACAGGAACTACATATTCAAGTCACTTAAAGAGAAATAAACGAAAGACCTTTTGCTCACTTGTAGAGGACCTTTAAAGTATGTAGCATCTATTGTGTTTCAAGGTTCCCCACGGATTGAAGTAGCAATTGAAAATAGATCAAACAAAATCAATTGCTCTTGAACTTGTGCTCACGGCCAACCAGCTCCTTCTAATGTCTCTATTTCTTTATTTTATTCAAGCTCTTGTTCTTTTTTTTTATTTTTCTTAGAGAGTGGAGGAACTGGACAGGGAGAATTCTATGCTGAAGAGTGAAAAGGAGGAGATGAACCGAAGGATTCTGCACCACTCCAAGAGCACGGAAGGTGAGTGCTTTTTAGATGTCCTACACTCTTCAAACCCCTAAAAGGGAAACGATAGCGCTACAGTGATTAGCTGATGTACAGGAGTGGTTGAAGGTAAAATGGTAGACTCACAGTTAGCCCTGCAGACTGCTAACCCTGCCCTGAAGGGAGGGATGGCTTGTTTCCCCACACAAAAGGGGTTTCTGTTTGGAAGTAGGACGAGAGAAGCAGAAACTGCATCAAGTTACGCAGCAGCAATGTGAGACTTAAAAAATAAAATGTTTAACCTGAGACTGAAGTCAGCCATTGTTTATCACTGGGTGCATGTGGGGAAGTGTCACCTATTAGCTTTAAAATATCTATCTGTATATGTGCTAAATCTAAAGTCAGGTTGTATAGGTAGACTATTGATAGTTCATTTGAAATCCTTTTGTCAATGGACTTCTTTTTGTCAATAAGAAGTTACTTATGGTTTACAGCATCATCATCTCTGAATATTAACACTGCCCTCTCTTATCTGAAGGCCATGTGCAATACTTCAACCAGGAGATTTCATCACAGAGCAGTTAATGAAAGGAGATCATTTTTCGTAATAATGTCACCAGCATCCGGACAGTCTTCTCTGGTGGAAATTGAAATAGCTAGCCAGAGGCAGAGTAGAGTTATTGGCCTAATCTGCTCTCTTTATCTGCAGCGTTACTAATAGGTTCTCTGGGGTCCTCTTGGGTTGAGTGCTAGCACTGTGTACTTTAACATTATTGTGCTTTTTCTTTTCTACTGGCAGTTAGAGCAGCATGTTGTCCAGGCTGGTGTAATAATATTGAGCTAGGGATGTTACATACCAGAGAACCCCTGTTATTAATATCTTACATTATCAGTACAGTAGCAACATACTATGATCCCAGTCATTTTGCCTTTTTATTCAATCCCTCATAGTGTGATATGGGCCTCTTAGGAACCATGGGGATGAAAAGAGTCATCAGACCGCCCTCCAGAGCATATAAAGCTGATATATACATTCAAATAACGCATGCAAGGGTAGGTTTCAGATCATGAAACTAATAGAGCCTCTTCAATCTGTGTTTAATTCCCCTGTCATATTTTATTACGGCCATATCTTCAGAGAGAGAGAGAGAGAGAGGCTGTGTGATATGGAGCTGAGCCGTGGGGGGGTGGGGCAGATAGAAAAGACTGCATTTGCAGTTATCTGGAATCATGGCAATACAATCATCTATCCCTCAAATGAACACATGAAATGGTGGTGAGTTGATATTCAATACCTCTAATGGAGAGTATTGTAACTTAGTTTTCTGGTCACTGCCTTAACTGAATTGGGGGCTCATCTACAGGACAGCAATTGAGCAATAGTACACTGCAAAAAATATAAACACAACATGTAAAGTGTTGGTCCCATGTTTCATAAACTGAAATAAAATATCCCCAAAAATGTCCCTGTCCAAAAAGCACAAATTTGTTTACATCCCTGTTCGTGAACATTTCTCCTTTGCCAAGATAATCCATCCACCTGACAAATCAAATTTGTCACATGCGCCGAATACAACAGGTGTAGACCGTACTGTAAAATGCTTACTTACAAGCCCTTAATGCAGTTCAAGAAATAGTTAAAGTTTATTTTGTAAATATTTTCTTATTTTAAAAAGAATTAATAAGTAACACAATATTCAAAAGGCACTCGCACATCTGTGCAATCTAATTTGCAGGTGCATGGCAAAAATTGAACAAGATGAAGGAAAAAGGAAACCGCACACTGCTCTTGATAGTATCACCGATATTTAATAAGCTTACGTATCGGCCTTCGTCAGAGCTTTTGTGATTTTTTGAAATGTGCACCCTTATGTAGACCTGGCCCCACCCACATCCGTTCTACACATCGAAGGGGGTTGGAGGCAAAGGAAAAACAAATAAGTGCTACCAAATATAACAATATGCATTTCATAAATATTACAAAAGTGTATAAATAAGGCGTATTGAACACGTCTGTAAAACCTCAATGAGGACATAGCAAGTTTTCATTAGTCATTGGGTACATCGTACGAAAAACGTCAGCGTAATCTACAATAGGCACATATTTCATGTTCAAATTCACAACATAACATACATAGGCATTTCATCATTAAGTCCTTTAGTAAATAATGTCTGGAGGGTGAAAATCCCAAAACTTTGTCTTTTATCCCCTCCCCTGTCTGATATCTTAACTTTCTCTATGCCACAAAATCTAAAGGTGCTTCAGGTCATTGAAATGTACAGCGACTGGATAATCCCTGTCGTTTCTCCTGATTGAACTTTTATGTTCACTAATTCTCTGTTTGAGAGAGCGGATGGTTTTACCGACATAGCAGAGCTCACATGGACATTTAATAATGTAAATAACATGTGTGGTGGAACACATAATAATGTCATTTATTTGGAACCGTTTTCCTGTGTGTGGGTGACAGAAATATTCACACTTCATCATATTGTTGCACTGTGCGCATCCTCTGCATTTATAGCTACCATTTGGTAGAGGGCGTAAAAGAGCTTGGCTGATTTTCTTTTGTGGCTGGCAGTTGGTATGAACCAATTTATCGCGTAAATTGCGACCTCTCCTATACACAATAAGTGGTGGATATTTAAATTCAGCCGGCAAAGCTGGGTCCGATGATAAAATATGCCAGTGTTTCTTGACCACACTTCCCACTTTTTGCGAATTCAAAGTATATGTAGTTGTGAACATTACGGAGTGTTCTTTACCTTTAGTGGGTCTTTTTTGTAGCAGTTCATCTCGTGTTTTTTCCAATGCCAAATTATGAGCTTCATCCACACATTGTGACGAATAGCCTCTTCTTAGAAACCTCATGCGCATCTCCGCTGCTTTTTCTAGATAATCCTCTGTGGAGTGGCATATACGGTGCAGTCTAAACAATTGGCTTCTTGGAAGTCCTCTTTTTAATGGCTCAGGGTGGAAGCTGTCACCCTGTAATAGAGTATTCCTGTCCGTTTCTTGTAAACATGGTTCCATTTGATTTCTCAATCCACATATCGAGATAATGAACACGTTGAGTGTCACGTTCAATAGTGAATTTGAGATTAGGGTCAATGTCATTGAGTAGTGCCATAAAATCTGACAGCTCTTCTTCAGTTCCTTCCCATATACAAAAAATGACGTCAATATATCGATACCACTTCAGGACTTTATTCAAAAATGGATTCTCGTTTTCATTATTAACAAAACGTTCTTCAAAAAGACCCATATAGAGGTTAGTATAGCTCAGAGCAAATGTAGAGCCCATTGTCGTGTCTTTGGCTATGCCGGATTAAGTGTTATGACATGCTATTCTATAAAATACTTTCTCCGTAATTAATATTACCTGATTGAACTAATCATGTAAATGTAATTAACTAGAGACGAGGGGCACCATGAAATAATATTTATAGAGCTTTTGTCTTCCGAATAAACTCTTGAAGACCTAATAATATTTTACATCAATAGCAGTCAATATTAATCGTCACCTTATTTCAGTCTCATCTGAAAGTTGTAAATTCTTGGTTATCTTCACGAACCCTGGCTAACAAGTTGAATCAGCAATACAAAATTGGGTTTAATTATTTATTTACTAAATACCTAACTAGGTAGGTACAAAAGAGAGGCCCTTAGATAAGACTGAGACTTGAGCGTCAGTAAGGTCTTTTTTGGAGAGGTTAATTACCGCGTCCTGCTGTAGCTCCGTGTCCACGGCCTGTGTTCCTGGTCTCCTCTTCGACCGCTTGCCTCTCCTGCATCGTTTCTTTTCTTTCGTGGAGCCCTCTGTTGCTTACGGGCTAAAAAAAAACGGACTGTGTGCCATGGTAGCTGGAGTCACTGTCTGTAGGGAATTCGCTCTCGGTGGATGCCTCTGTGTCCAAGTTTCCATGTCCTCCCGCTGCTGCGTATCTGCGTCCCCCGATCAGTGGTGCGTCCCTCCGTCGGCCTCTCCGTGTTCCTGTCCTTGGGCTTTCCCATGCGTACACCTGGTTGAGCTGGTAGTCCTCTGTGTCTCGCTGGTATTTCTTGATCTTTGTTGCTTGTAGAGAGTCTCTGTATTTCCCAATGGACTGCTTGATCGTGTCGTCTATGGCTGTAAAATTAGGGCCTAGAATCTCCTTCATTATAGCCTCATGTTCGCTAATCTTAACTTCAACTTCTTTCACTTCCTTCGACACATGTTCCACGATTTAATAGCATTAAATCTAATGATCATTTGTTGAGTATTTCACCCCATTGCTGAACGAAAGTTTTGTCGTTTTTCCCTATTGTAATACTCTGACGTTTTTCGTACGATGACTAATGAAAACTTGCTATGTCCTCATTGAGGTTTTACAGACGTGTTCAATACGCCTTATTTATACACTTTTGTAATATCTATGAAATGCATATTGTTATATTTGGTAGCACTTATTTGTTTTTCCTTTGCCTCCAACCCCCTTCGATGTGTAGAACGGATGTGGGTGGGGCCAGGTCTACATAAGGGTGCAAATTTCCAAAAATCCCAAAAGCTCTGACGAAGGCCGTGAGGCCGATACGTAAGCTTATTAAATATCGGTGATACTATCAAGAGCAGTGTGCGGTTTCCTTTTTCCTTCAATAAGTAACACAATAAAATGACAATAATGAGGCTATATACAGGGGGTACCGGTACTGAGTCAATGTGCGGGGGTACAGGTTAGTTGAGGTAATTTGTACATGTAGGTAGGGGTGAAGTGACCATGCATAGATAATAAACAACGAGTAGCAGCAGTGTGAAAACAAAGGGGGGGTCAATGTAAATAGTCCGTGTGACCATTTGATTAATTGTTCAGCAGTCTTATGGCTTGGTGGTAGAACCTGTTAAGGAGCCTTTTGGACCTTGACTTGGCACCCCGGTACCGCTTGCCGTGCAGTAGCAGAGAGAACAGTCTATGACTTGGGTGACTGGAGTCTTGGACAATTTTTTGGGGCCTTCCTCTGGTGTGGCATATCAAGAAGCTTATTAAACAGCATGATCATTATACAGGTGCACCCTGTGCTGAGGACAATAAAAGGCCATTCCAAATTGTGCAGTTTTGTCACAAAGCACAATAAAAACAGTTGTTTTGAGGGAGTGCGCAATTGACATGCTGACTGCAGGAATGTCCACCAGAGCTGTTACCAGAGAATGTAATGTTAATTTCTCTACCATAAGCTGCCTCCAGCGTCCAACCGGCCTCACAACCGCAGACCACACTAACCACACCAGCCCAGGAGCTCCACAACCGAAGAATGTCTGGTAGAAAATGTCAGAAACTGTCTCAGGGAAGTTCATCTGTGTGTTCGTCATCCTCACCAGGGTCTTGACCTGACTGCAGTTCGGCGTCGTAACCGACTTCAGTGGGCAAATGTCACCTTCGATGGCCACTGGCACGCTAGAGAAGTGTGTTCTTCACGGATGAATGCCGGTTTCAACTGTACTGGGCAGATGGCAGACCGGGTGTATTGCGTCGTGTTGGCGAGCAGTTTGCTGATGTCAACAAACAGAGTGCCCCATGGTGGCCGTGGGGTTATGGTATGGGCAGGCATAAGCTGCAGAAAACGAACACAATTGCATTTTATCGATGGCAATTTGAATGCACAGAGATACCGTGACGAGATCCTGAGGCCCATTGTCATGCCATTCATCCGCCGCCATCACCTCATGTTTCAGCATGATAATGCACAGCCCCGTGTCGCTAGGATCTGTACACAATTCCTGGAAGCTGAAAATGTCCCAGTTCTTCCATAGCCTGCATACTCACCAGACATGTCACCCATTGAGCATGTTCCCGCCAATATCCAGCAACTTCACACAGTCATTGAGGAGGAGTGGGACAACACTCCTCCGGAAGCAACGTCGGCACAAGAACTGTTTGTCGGGAGATTCATGAAATGTGTTTCCTTGGCTGAGCAGCCGCACACAAGCCTAAGATCACCATGCGCAATGCCAAGTGTCGGCTGGTGTAAAGCTCTCCGCCATTGGAGTGATGATCTGACAGTCAGACGGATGAATCTGGGTTTGGCGGATGCCAGGAGAATGCTACCTTCACCGATGCACAGTGCCAACTGTAAAGTTTGGTGGAGGAGGAATAATGGTCTGGGGCTGTTTTTCATGGTTCGGTCTAGGCCCCTTAGTTCCAGTGAAGGGAAATCTTAACGCTACTGCATACAATGACATTCTTGACGATTCTGTGCTACTAACTTTGTGGCAACAGTTTGGGGAAGGCCCTTTCCTTTTTCAGGATGACAATGCCCCTGTGCACAAAGCGAGGTCCATACAGAAATGGTTTGTCGAGATTGGTGTGGAAGAACTTGACTGGTCTGCACAGAGCCCTGACCTCAACCCCATCGAACACCTTTGGTATGAATTGGAACGCCAATTGCGAGCCAGGCCTAATTGCCCAACATCATTGCCGACCTCACCTCACTAATGCTCTTGTTGAATGGAAGCAAGTCCCCGCAGCAATGTTCCAACATCTAATGGAAAGCCTTCACAGACAAGTGGAGGCCATTGTAGCAGCAAAGGGGGGAACAACTCCATATTACTTCCCATGATTTTGGAATGAGATGTTCGATGAGCAGGTGTCCACATACTTTTGGTCATGTAATGTCTCTGTGACCAACAGATGCATGTCTGTATTTCCAGTCATGTGAAATCCATAGATTAGGGCCTAATTCATTTATTTAAATTGACTGATTTCCTTATATGAATTGTAACTCAGTAAAACTGTTGAAATTGTTGTGTGTTGCATTTATATATTTGTTCAGTGTAAAAGAAGAGACTCAGTTGGAAGTGAATGAAAATGATTGATGTGGACTGGTCCTGTGTGTCTGTGTTTCAGACCAGGAGAGCAGTGCATCCCAGAGTGTGGGTCGGGTCCAGGCAGAGCTGGATGACGAGAGGCAGAGCTACCAGAACCTGCTCAGGGAGTTCTCCAGACTGGAGCAGAGATATGACAACCTACAGGAGGCCAAGGTAACTGTATGTGTGTGCCTGTGTGTGCATGTAAGTGTCTTATGCCAAGATAGATGTCCAATGGTTCCCTGTCTCCTCCTACCCTTCAGTTCCAACCTGGCCACAAGAGAAACAATTCTACTCAGAGCAGCCTGGAGTCTGACTCCAACTATCCTTCCATTTCTACCTCGGAGTTGGGAGACACTGACGATGCCATCCAAATCGTAGAGGTAAAACCCTCAACCAGTATGAACCAGTCTTATACAGCCTTATACCGTCTGTACATAGTTACTTGTGCTAGTTTTTTGTTGTGACCTGACATTGTCACCCTGCAGGAGATGGGAGTGGAGAAGGCAGCAATGGACATTGGTGTGTTCATGAAGCTGCAGAAGCGTGTTAGAGAGCTGGAACAGGAGAGGAAGAGACTGCAAGTCAACCTGGAAAAGATGGAGGACCAGGTTAACTGCAAGGTGGGCCCATGTCTCAGTCTAGTGTAGTTATTTTCTTGCTTATTTTTGTATACTTCTAAAATACCTACACAGAAGTTTCTCTTTTTACTGCAGGTTGAACTTTTGACCTTAAAAAGATTTTGTCTTGAATACCTTTAAGTTTAAGATCAGGATCGTGATCCTCAAGCTTGGTGCTTGGGTAATAACATTGCACAATAGCGGCCTGCCTCCGCCTTATCAACCTGAAGTGGAATGATTACGATTTACAATCTCTCTTAGGGAATTGAGCCAAAGACTACGTCAGAGCAAGAGAGTGAAGACCTGGCCTACAGCAGTCTCAAGGTACAGATCCGTCCACCACCACACAGATACACACACACTAGCATACATACACGGACAGTGTGCAGTACTAGTCTGCAGTGGGATGTCTCTATTTGTGGTGTTCGATTTATTCTTCACTCTGGCTGTTCTGCTGTCTTTGGCCATCCTGCCTCTGAAACTATGGGTGAGTGGAACTTCCAGAGGATAGAGAGAGATACTGGCAGGCATGGCATGGGTACATGGTAAGATAAAGCGAGATACTGGCAGGCATGGCATGGGTACATGGTAAGATAGAGAGAGATACTGGCAGGCAGGCACGGCATGGGTACATGGTAAGATAGAGAGAGATACTGGCTGGCAGGCACGGCATGGGTACATGGTAAGATAGAGAGAGATACTGGCTGGCAGGCACGGCATGGGTACATGGTAAGATAGAGAGAGATACTGGCTGGCAGGCACGGCATGGGTACATGGTAAGATAGAGAGAGATACTGGCTGGCAGGCACGGCATGGGTACATGGTAAGATAGAGAGAGATACTGGCAGGCAGGCACGGCATGGGTACATGGTAAGATAGAGAGAGATACTGGCTGGCAGGCACTGCATGGGTACATGGTAAGATAGAGAGAGATACTGGCTGGCAGGCACGGCATGGGTACATGGTAAGATAGAGAGAGATACTGGCTGGCAGGCACGGCATGGGTACATGGTAAGATAGAGAGAGATACTGGCAGGCAGGCACGGCATGGGTACATGGTAAGATAGAGAGAGATACTGGCTGGCAGGCACGGCATGGGTACATGGTAAGATAGAGAGAGATACTGGCTGGCAGGCACGGCATGGGTACATGGTAAGATAGAGAGAGATACTGGCAGGCAGGCACGGCATGGGTACATGGTAAGATAGAGAGAGATACTGGCAGGCAGGCACGGCATGGGTACATGGTAAGATAGAGAGAGATACTGGCAGGCAGGCACGGCATGGGTACATGGTAAGATAGAGAGAGATACTGGCAGGCAGGCACGGCATGGGTACATGGTAGAATTTAGACAAAATAGAGCGGTTTGTGGAGAGAGTTGGGTAGAGATGCCGGTGGGACAGGCAGGATTTGGGTGAGAGCGAGAGAGAGGTAAGTGGGAATAGAGTGACAGGGTTGCAGCAGGAATGCTCTGATGGGGGGGGGGGCATGTAAAGAGAGAGGGCACCCCAGGAGCAGAATTTGATGTTCAGGTAATGTGTAAAGGGAGAGAGCACGCAAACACAAAGACATTTATTTTATTTAATAACTCATGTTCACCATATGTGCCTTGGTGAGAGAGAACCACTCTTGCTTTTGGCATGGATAAATCATTAACTTCTATTGCACAGTTGAGATCAACAGTGTGATTAAGACGGATGCATTACAAGATTATCAGAAGAGTCCATCTCAAGGTGCTTTTGAATTTAATCAAAAGTACAAGAGTTCAAAGTACAAGAGAATCAAATTTTAACATTTTAGAATATTGTTTTTGTAAATTTTTTTACCTGCTACCACAGGTACAACATAGATAGATAGATATATGGAAAATAATAAATGAAAATGTGATATGAACTGAATATATGAAATTATTTTAATTTGAAGATTGTACCTTTAACCCCCCAAATAGAAAAATTACAAAATAAATACAAATTTGGTCCATCTATACAGGGGGCTTGCTTTTTGCATCTCGGTCAATAGCACCATAATACCACACGACACAGGGTTTAGATTTGATTGGCAGTAAAATGTGTGTGTCATGGTTTGAGCCATGGGTCCTATTGTAGCTGAGCAAAATGTTGCCCATTGGAACTTGAAGTCTGCAGAAGTGAACCTTATAACTACTATTGGTGCTTTTATTTATGCTAAGGGACTCACTGCAGAGAGAGAGTTGAGCACAATTAGTCACTGGTACGGTATCTTAGAATATGAATAATCTTGTCAGTCTATCCATTTATCAACTGCAGTAGTCTGAAAGCCATGGCTGGCTTTTACCTATATTCCTTAGCTCAGAGTTTGGTAACAGGAGGCTTCGGGCCAAAACCGGCCTGCAAGTTAAAAATAATTGGTTCCCCAAACTTTTTTTGGGGGGCCCCCCAGCATTTGCAGGAATCACTAGGAATTCAGCTAAAAATGTGTTTAATTTAGGAGATCTGTTTCCAAGTATTCCCACAAATAAAATAGACGTGATCGTGTCTCAATGTAATCAAGGTATGAAATGTTATTTCAAATACAATCTCTTTTTGGTCTTAGTTGTGGTCACTTTGCAGTGTACAAATTATTATAATTTTTTTCCGGTCCCCCGACCATTCGCTCAGTCAGACAAAAATTGCCTTGCGGCTGAATCAAGTTGCCTACCCCTGCCATACTGTAGATAAATAGCTACTTGCCATAGCTAAAATGAAAATCAAGTACAAATAGTTTTGATGTCTCTACAAAGATTTACTTACTAAGCTACTCACAATGAGCACAGTTGCATCCACACAATAATATGATTATTGTGGATAGTCCGATTACTATAATAGATCATTTAAAATGTTTACATGCTTTGCAAGAAGAATGATTTCCCTAATAATCCTGTTTACATGTACACATCTGAAGTCAGGCTACCTAAAGGGACTTTCATAAATGCAGAAAATTTGCAATAAAAAAAAATCATGTTTCACGGTGACCATGTTGTTTTTGCGAAGGCAGTTTCATTCTGAGTTTGGATCTATAAAGTCTGCATGTGAAAATCATTTGTAAGATGCATACTTTCAGTTTTTCCGAACTCCACTCGTGCATAAGAGGGAGGCTTGCGCTACCAGTGCTGGCACATGTGCAGATCAAATACACAACTGGAACGCAAATTAAGCTGTTTACATGTCTTACATTTTTTAAAGATTGCTCAGAAAACCAGTGTTTTAATCAGCGTATGCTTACTTCGATTATGACCGTATGCAAATTTAAGATGAGCGGAGTAAGGCGTTTTACTATTTCCATACTCGGCCTACTGCCATAATCAGTTTAATATCAAATGATTAGCGTGCATGTAAACATACTCAATGTGGCAGCAATCACATATTATTCTGCTCTACACTGAGTGTACAAAACATTAAGAACACCTTCCTAATATTGAGTTGTACCCCTCCCCCCTTTGCCCTTAGAACAGCCTCCATTTGTCAGGGCGTGGACTCTACAAGGTGTCGAAAGCATTCCACACGGATGTTGGCCCATGTTGACTCCAATGCTTCCCACAGTGGTCAAGGTGGCTGGATGTCCTTTGGGTGGTGGACTATTCATGATACACATGGGGAAACTGTTGAGCATGAAACCCAGCAGCGTTGCAGTTTTTGACACAAACCGATGTGCCTAGCACCTACTACCATACCACGTTCAAAGGGGCTTAAATATTTTGTCTTGCCCGTTCACCCTCTGAATGGCACACATACACAAGCCATGGCTCAGTTGTCTTTCTTTAACTTGTCTGCTCCCCATCATCTACACTGATTGAAGTGGATTTAACAAGTGACATCAATAAGGGATCATAGCTTTCACCTGGATTCACCTTGTCAGTCTGTCATGGAAAGAGCAGGTGTTCTTAATGTTTTGTACACTCAGTGTATATTACTTTATTACTTTTATTGTTATCAATCACTGTCATTCTTTCCAACAGTGAGCCTTGGTATTTAATCACTTTGATAACCAATGATTACATAAACTAAATTTTAGATTGTCAATAAATCTCTATGTACTTTGGCCGTGTGTTTCCACAGAGGCAGGAGCTGGAGTCTGAGAACAAAAAGCTGAAGAACGACCTGAACGAACTTAGGAAGGCCATTGCTGACCGCGCCTCCCAGAACAGCTCCTCCAATGAGCTTCAGGACGGCTACAACCTGCTGCTTGGCCAGCTCAAAGCAGCCAATGAGGAACTGGAAGTGCGCAAGGAGGAGGTCCTCATCCTCAGGACTCAGATTGTCAGTGCAGCCCATCAGAAGGAGGAGACAACCAATCACATCGTAAGTTGACAAACTGGGAGTTAAATTGACATGGCTTTGGTTGCCTGTACTTGGGAAATGCAGCATTGATTGTCCACTTTATATGTCCCTGTTTGCTTATCAAAAGGTTATCTACAGGCACATTAATATACTTTTATATACACATTAATATACACATATTATATACTTTTCTTGTTTGTGACTCTGGGTTGATGGGCAACATGACTATAATGTGCTGAAACTTTATTGGGTCAAATCAGCCGAATGAAAAGCACATGATAGACAGTCTTCAGCTTCTTACACAAAACAAAAAACTGGAATAAGAAACATTTGAACAAATGTTACATTCTAGTTGGGTTCAGACAAAGGTACAGCCACACTACATTTAAAAATAGATATATTTTAGTCATATAGCAGACACTCTTATACAGAGCTACTTACTGTAGTGAGTGCATACATTTTCATACTTTTTTTTTTACTGCTCCCCTGTGGGAATCGAACCCACAACCCTGGCGTTACAAGCGCCATGCTCTACCAACTGAGCCCCACAGATCATTAGTATGTATAGACTAGTATGTAACTAGAGTCATTATGAGACTTATGACAGAGACCTCCAACAGAGATGGGACTAGGAGTGTAAAAGACTGGGAGTCGATGGCAGATCAGTCCTAACATGGTAATGTTCCTGCAGTGTATTAACCTGAACTTATGTCCTGATGAAGAGCATTGTTAATGCGATCTCCCCATGCTGTTAAGCACCGTGGGCAGCCAGACGTTTGGTTTGAGAGGGAGTGCCTCAGCGCCGACTCAAGGACAGGAGAGCAGAAAGGATGATGGTGTGGAAGGCAGCAGAACAAACAGTCTTTAATCATCACCGAGGCGTATCTCTCCAATTGTCATTCCTCCTCACGCCTCACAAAGACATTTCCCTAACAGAGAGAGAGATGTGTCAGAAAGAGGAAGAGATCACTGTCAGTATCATGACTCTCTTTATGTGGCTGTCTAGTTAATATATCAGACTACTGAGCGGCTCTCTCCCAGTCCCACCTTCTAGGTTAGTCGAGGATATGCTTGGCGTGTCATACTCCTTAGAAGGATTTATTTTTTATTAAATGTTTTTTATTTCACCTTTATTTAATCAGGTAGGCCAGTTGAGAACAAGGTCTCATTTACAACTGCGACCTGGCCAAGATAAAGCAAAGCAGTGTGACACAAACAACAACACAGAGTTACACATGGAATCAACAAACATACAGTCAATACCACAATAGAGAAAAAAAGTCTATATACAGTGTGTGCAAATGGCGTGAGGAGGTAAGGCAATAAATAGGCCATAGTGGCGAAGTAATTACAATTTAGCAAATTAACACTGGAGTGATAGATGTGCAGATGATGATGTGCAAGTAGAAATACTGGTGTGCAAAAAAGTAAATAAAAACAATATGGGGATAAGGTAGGTAGATTGGATGGGCTATTTACAGATGGTCTGTGTACAGCTATAGCAATTGGTAAGCTGCTCAGATAGCTGATGTTTAAAGTTAGTGAGGGAGATATAAGTCTCCAACATCAGCGAGTTTTACAATTCGTTCCAGTCATTGGCAGCAGAGAACCGGAAGGAAAGGCGGCCAAAGGGGGTGTTGGCTTTGGGGATGACCAGTGAGATATACCTGCTGGAGCGCGTGCTATGGGTGGGTGTTGTTATCGTGACCAGTGAGCTGAGATAAAGCGGAGCTTTACCTAGCAAAGACTTATAGATGACCTGGAGCCAGTGGGTCTGGCGACGAATATGTAGCGAGGGCCAGCCGACGAGAGCATACAGGTCGCAGTGGTGGGTGGTTATGGGGCTTTGGTGACAAAACGGATGGCACTGTGATAGACTGCATCCAATTTGCTGAGTAGAGTGTTGGAGGCTATTTGTGATTATGATTGACATGTCTTGCCCTCAGAGATGATGGCCTGTCTCGCCCTCAGAGATGATGGCCTGTCTCTCTGATTATTCCTTCCCCAACTGATTGGTTCAGATGCAGAGTTAGACAGGCGATGGCCTGTAGTTTGAAAGTGTGTTGAGGACAGTTTTACTACAATATAAGGGAAAGGAAAGGGGGTTACCTAGTCAGTTGTACAACTGAAATGTGTCTTCCACATTTAACCCAACCCCTCATACTGTATGACTGAGGTTTATGAGTGAGTATTAAACACTGATTGGGTTTGATTTAAAGAGAGAAATAGATGAATTGATAAATGTCTGCATTATTCATTACCTTATAAAGCAGTTGTATCCACCAACTCTCTCCCAATGTCTTTACTACCGGCCCGATGGTATCATACATTTATCCCCCTCTCCTCTCCATAGGAAACCAATAACGTGCCTGAATGGACCAACAGCAAGAAGCCCATAGACAAGGAGGAGGCTGTGAGGGCCTACCATGGACTCTGTGAGTCTAAGAAGTAAGTTTGTCTTTCTGTACCTACTATTGTGAGTGCAGTAATGGAAAACAAACAGGCCTGTGATGAATATGGATGTTTCTGTTTTTTCTCTCATACCCACTGGTGCACAGAATGGGCAGCAATGTTTTTCAATGTAAATATCACATGGTTACTTATGGATTGGATTGAAAATGTGTCACACTGGTGGTTCAGCTTTCATTCTATGTGACTGCAGACAATTACATAAGTGTTGCCTACTGTAGTTTTGTCCAACTGGAGATTGCCTAGAGATGTTCACGACTGTACCTCTGCCCAGCTTTCAGTTCTACTACCAACATCAGTCAGTTGTAGTCCAACAGACCCAGTTTAGCTACAGAATGTTCAAGAGAAGAGAATTACTTTATTATCCCCATGGGGCCATTTTTTATTTATTTCACCTTTATTTAACCAGGTAGGCTAGTTGAGAACAAGTTCTCATTTACAACTGCGACCAGGCCAAGATAAAGCAAAGCAGTTTGACACATACAACAACACAGAGTTACACATGGAATAAACAAACATACAGTCAATAATACAGTAGAAAAGTCTATATACAGTGTGTACAAATGAGGTAAGATAAGGGAGGTAAGGCAATAAATAGGCCATGGTGGCGAAGTAATTACAATATACCAATTAAACACTGGAGTGATAGATGTGCAGAAGATGAATGTTCAAGTAGAGATACTGGGTTGCAAAGGCGCAAGATAAATAAATAAATACAGTATGGGGATGAGGTAGTTGGATGGGATATTTACAGATGGGCTATGTACAGGTGCAGTGATCTGTGAGCTGCTCTGACAGCTGGTGCTTAAAGCTAGTGAGGGAGATGAGTCTCCAGCTTCGGTGATTTTTGCAGTTCGTTCCAGTCATTGGCAGCTGAGAACTGGAAGGAAAGGCGGCCAAAGGAGGAATTGGCTTTGGGGGTGACTAGTGAGATATACCTGCTGGAGCACGTACTACGGTTGGGTGCTGCTATGGTGACCAGTGAGCTGAGATACCGCGGGGCTTTACCTAGCAAAGACTTGTAGATGACCTGGAGCCAGTGGGTTTGGCGACGAGTTTGAAGCGAGGGCCAGCCAACGAGAGCATACATGTCGCAGTGGTGGGTAGTATATGGGGCTTTGGTGACAAAACGGATGGCACTGTGATAGACTGCATCCAATTTGTTGAGTAGTGTTGGAGGCTATTTTGTAAATGACATCGCCGAAGTCGAGGATTGGTAGGATGGTCAGTTTTACGAGGGTATGTTTAGCAGCATGAGTGAAGGATGCTTTGTTTCGAATAAAGGAAGCCAATTCTAGAGTTAATTTTGGATTGGAGATGCTTAATGTGAGTCTGGAAGTAGAGTTTACAGTCTAGCCAGACACCTAGGCATTGTGGTTGCGGCTCTGTGCGTACAGGGACTTGAAAAAGTATTCATCCCCCTTGCCGTTTTTCCTATTTTGTTGCATTACAACCTGTAATTTAAATTGATTCTTATTTGGATTTCATGTAATGTACATAGACAAAGTAGTCCAAATTGATGAAGTGAAATGTAAAAAAAAAAAAAAAGAAAGTGGTATGTTTTCACCCCCTAAATAAGATCTGGTGCAACTAATTACCTTCAGAAGTCACATAATTAGTTGTATTGCACACAGGTGAACTTTATTTAGGTGTCACATGATCTGTCACATGATCTCAGTATATACAGTGGGGAGAAGAAGTATTTGAAACACTGCCGATTTTGCAGGTTTTCCTACTTACAAAGCATGTAGAGGTCTGTAATTTTTATCATAGGTACACTTCAACTGTGAGAGACGGAATCTAAAACAAAAATCCTGAAAATCACATTGTATGATTTTTAAGTAATTAATTTGCATTTTATTGCATGACATAAGTATTTGATCACCTACCAACCAGTAAGAATTCCGGCTCTCACAGACCTGTTAGTTTTTCTTTAAGAAGCCCTCCTGTTCTCCACTCATTACCTGTATTAACTGCACCTGTTTGAACTCGTTACCTGTATAAAAGACACCTGTCCACACACTCAATCAAACGGACTCCAACCTCTCCACAATGGCCAAGACCAGAGAGCTGTGTAAGGACATCAGGGGTAAAATTGTAGACCTGCACAAGGCTGGGATGGGCTACAGGACAATAGGCAAGCAGCTTGGTGAGAAGGCAACAACTGTTGGCGCAATTATTAGAAAATGGAAGAAGTTCAAGATGATGGTCAATCACCCTCGGTCTGGGGCTCCATGCAAGATCTCACCTCGTGGGGCATCAATGATCATGACGCAGGTGAGGGATCAGCCCAGAACTACACGGCAGGACCTGGTCAATGACCTGAAGAGAGCTGGGACCACAGTCTCAAAGAAAACCATTAGTAACACACTACGCCGTCATGGATTAAAATCCTGCAGCGCACGCAAGGTCCCCCTGCTCAAGCCAGCACATGTCCAGGCCCGTCTGAAGTTTGCCAATGACCATCTGGATGATCCAGAGGAGGAATGGGAGAAGGTCATGTGGTCTGATGAGACAAAAATAGAGCTTTTTGGTCTTAAACTCCACTCGCCTTGTTTGGAGGAAGAAGAAGGATGAGTACAACCCCAAGAACACCATCCCAACCGTGAAGCATGGAGGTGGAAACGACTGCACCGTATTGAGGGAAGGATGGATGGGGCCATGTATCGCGAGATCTTGGCCAACAACCTCCTTCCCTCAGTAAGAGCATTGAAGATGGGTCGTGGCTGGGTCTTCCAGCATGACAACGACCCGAAACACACAGCCAGGGCAACTAAGGAGTGGCTCCGTAAGAAGCATCTCAAGGTCATGGAGTGGCCTAGCCAGTCTCCAGACCTGAACCCAATAGAAAATCTTTGGAGGGAGCTGAAAGTCCGTATTGCCCAGCGACAGCCCCGAAACCTGAAGGATCTGGAGAAGGTCTGTATGGAGGAGTGGGCCAAAATCCCTGCTGCAGTGTGTGCAAACACACTGCAAAGAACTACAGGAAACGTATGATCTCTGTCATTGCAAACAAAGGTTTCTGTACCAAATATTAAGTTCTGCTTTTCTGATGTATCAAATACTTATGTCATGCAATAAAATGCAAATTAATTACTTAAAAATCATACAATGTGATCTTCTGGATTTTTGTTTTAGATTCCGTCTCTCACAGTTGAAGTGTACCTATGATAAAAATTACAGACCTCTACATGCTTTGTAAGTAGGAAAACCTGCAAAATCGGCAGTGTATCAAATACTTCTTCTCCCAACTGTATACACCTGTTCTGAAAGGTCCCAGTGTCTGCAACACCATTAAGCAAGTGGCACCACCAAGCAAGCGGCACCATGAAGACCAAGGAGCTTTCCAAACAGGTCAGGGACAAAGCTGTGGAGAAGTACAGATCAGGGTTGTGTTATAAAAAAATATCCGAAACTTGGAACATCCCACAGAGCACCACTGAAATCCATTATTTAAAAAATTGAAAGAATATGTCACCTCAACAAACCTGCCAAGAGAGGGCCGCCCACCAAAACTCACGGACCAGGCAAGGAGGGCATTAATCAGAGAGGCAACAAAGAGACCAAAGATAACCCTGAGGTAGCTACAAAGCTCCACAGCGGAGATTGGAGTATCTGTCCATAGGACCACTTTAAGCTGTGCACTCCACAGAGCTGGGCTTTACGGAAGATTGTCCAGAAAAAAATAAGTAAACACGTTTGGTGTTCACCAAAAGGCATGTGGGAGACTCCCCAAACATATGGAATAAGGTACTCTGATCAGATGAGACTAAAATGTAGTTTTTTGGCCATCAAGGAAAACGTTATGTCTGGCGCAAACCCAATACCTCCCATCACCCCAAGAACACCATCCCCACAGTGAAGCATGGTGGTGGCAGCATCATGCTGTGGAGATGTTTTTCAGCGGCAGGGACTGGGAAACTGGTCAGAATTAAAGAAATGTTAGATGGCGCTAAATACAGGGAAATACTTGAGGGAAACCTGTTTCAGTCTTCCAGAGATTTGAGACTGGGACTGAGGTTCACCTTCCAGCAGGACAATTACCCTAAGCATACTGCTAAAGCAACACTAGAGTGGTTTAAAGGGAAACATTTAAATGTCTTGGAATGGCCTAGTCAAAGCCCAGACCTCAATCCAATTGAGAATCTGTGGTATGACTTAAAGATTGCTGTACACCAGCGGAACCCATCCAACTTGAAGGAGCTGGAGCAGTTTTGCCTTGAAAAATGGGCAAAAATCCCAGTGGCTAGATGTGCCAAGCTTATAGAGACAAACCCCAAGAGACTTGCAGCTGTAATTGCTGCAAAAGGTGGCTCTACAACGTATTGACTATGTGACGGTGAATAGTTATGCACGCTCAAGTTTTCAGTTTTTTGTCTTATTTCTTGTTTGTTTCACAAGAAAAAATATTTAGCGTCGTCAGTGGTAGGCATGTTGTGTAAATCAAATGATACAAACCCCCCCAAAAAACATTTGAATTCTAGGTTGTAAGGCAACAAAATAGGAAAAATGCCATGGGGGGTGAATACTTTCGCAAGCCACTGTACATTAAAAATACAATCCGAGATAGACAGAAGACACACACAGACAATATAAAGTGCAGTTCATGAGCAATTAACAATCATCAGTATATACACTATACACAATATAACATTCTGTCAACTGCAATGTTAGTTGTAGGCCAGTCCGCTGGTCCTACTGGTGGTTTTAGACGTTCAGGAACCTTACTGCCCCTGGGACAAAGAATCGTTTGACTCTATTCCTCTAGTGACCCGTAACATTTCCCCGTGTGGAGGAACTCAAACTCCTGCTAAAGGGGATGTTTGGGGTGCGTCAGTACCTGACAGACAGACAGACAAACCAAAAAGCTATTGCAGTGCAGCTTTTCCCAAATGAACATTTTAACTAGGCTAGACCCGAGAGACAGTTCAGAATTGTCACATAGTCGGTTGGCATTTTCCTCTCAGAGTAACATCAGGTCATCTTTCTGATCAAAACTGTACCCATCATTCTGATGTTCTGGTGACATACTGATGGCAAACTGCACACTGCTTTTGATTCCACCCCATTGTTGTTGACACAGTGTTATTGTTCCGGATCTCTCTACATTCATGACCCCCCCCCCCCCCCCCGGTTTTAGATGGTTCTCAGATTACCAGGGAGGGAAGACATTTGTGTTGCTCATGATGAACCCCTCGAAGCACACAGATTCATCTCGACCCAGAGCAATCTTCCATTCCCTCGTCATCTATTCCTGTCCTTTTTATATTTATCTTTCATTCTGCGTCCTGGCCCGGCTGGAGGAATCTAGCCTAGACACCAGGGATATTTAGCACCTCTGTTGTATCTGGAGAGCAGAACCTTTTAACCTGTAGGGAAGTGTTAGACATCATCGTTATGGCAACATGAACCAGCAGATAGATGGCAGTAATGAGAGGCAGGTGGCCATATAATGACACCCTCTCACCCTGCAGAAATGGTCTGGTTTTAAAAGGGTGAACATCCCTGTGGGTGTAGGTGCATATAGAAGCTTTTGCTTGGAGAGAGGTCCTTCACTGTGCTTTAGAGGAGATGATAGTCTGTGTCTGTCTGTCTCTGTCTGTCTGTACCTGTTCGTGTGTGTGTGAGGGCTTTTTGCTTTGTCAGTTATAAGATTTTAACTGCAAAATCTCTGCTTCCTCTTGAGGTTTCTGCTCTAACTCTCTGTGGTGCTAACTCCTCTTGCTCTGTTCTGTTTTCATCTGTCCATTTTTTTTTCTCTTTCTTCCTTCCTTTCTCTGTCTCTGTCTGTCTCTGTCTGTCTGTCTGTCTCTCTCTCCTGCCTTGCCGGCGGTAGCAAAGCTTCAGACTGGGGTTATTTGAATGAAGATGGCGAGCTGGGCCTGGCATACCAGGGTCTAAAACAAGTGGCCAGGTTGTCGTCTTCTGCTTTCCTTCTCTACTTACTGCGTTCCTGCTTACTGCCTTCTCTACTTACTGCGTTCCTGCTTACTGCCTTCTCTACTTACTGCCTTCCTGCTTACTGCCTTCTCTACTTACTGCCTTCCTGCTTACTGCCTTCTCTACTTACTGCCTTCCTGCTTACTGCCTTCTCTACTTACTGCCTTCCTGCTTACTGCCTTCTCTACTCACTGCCTTCCTGCTTAATCTCCTACCCTCTTCCTATGTCTGTGGTAAAATAGAACATTTAATGGGACAAAAAGAATCTCAAACTGTGGCGGTTATGATGTTTATGACATATGAAACCATATTTAATACAGTAAGTCTCCACACTATGGTACAGGAATTCTACAAGGTAGAAGTTTGTGACGGTTTGGTCAGCTTTAGGCTTATTGTAACCACCCCCTCTCTCCTTCTTCTTCTCCCTGTCTCCCTGTCTCCCCCTCAACTCCTCTCTCCTTTTTCTTTTTCTCCCTGTCTCCCCTCACCCCCTCTCTCCCAGGCTGCTGGAGGCCCAGCTTCAGTCTCAGGCCAGGAAGCACGAGGATGAGCTGGCAGCGTTCAACACCCAGATTGAGCTGCTGAAGGACGACATAGAGAAGAAACAGGAGATGCTGAACCACACCATGTCTCTGTCCCCTGAGGCCCAGGTGGAGTACAGCGTCCAGCAGGAGATCACCCGCCTCACCAACGACAACCTGGTGAGAACACTGCAACCTCCTACCCCCTACACACTCATCCATGTAGTCTTATTATTCATTATGAGCTAAAAGGCTAAACTAATCTTATATCAGCACTCCTCCTTTGAGACTCTTTGTGAATACGGGCCCAAGGACACCTATTGGAATGGAACAGTCCAGAGCTCTGAAAGTTATAGTGTTGTGTTGACCTTCTTGAATGTTTCTGCTACTACAGGACTTAAAAGAGCTTGTGGAGAAACTGGAGAAGAACGAGAGGAAGCTGAAGAAGCAGCTGAGGATCTACATGAAGAAAGTTCCAGATCTGGAAGGTGAGAGAGCTGGAAGTCCTGATGAATACTATCTGTATTGGTCTCACTAAGCTGTAATAAAGGCCTAATGAATACTGTCTGTATTGGTCTCACTAAGCTGTAATGAAGGCCTAGTGATGGACCTACAGTATGATGGTTAATATGTATATCTATGATGATTATGGCAATATTAGTGACCACTTTGTCTTTTGCCCTTTCCAGTGTCTTTGACTGCATCATCCCAGCCCACCAAGGCCAAGCCACAGCTGACCCGTCAGGTGACTGTCCAGCGCAGAGAGAAGGACTTTGAGGGCATGCTGGAGTACTACAAGGAGGACGAGGCTCTGCTGGTCAAAACACTCATCACTGGTACGACATTGCAACTCAAATCAGCTACGATATGACCGCATCACAAGTACAACACCTGTCCAGTCCAGAACGTAACATTATATTCTCAAATCCACACGATTACTACAATGATCACTGAAATTGTGGATGAACTTGTTTCAGTGTTATTATGTGCTGTTTGGTGTTCCAGACATGAAGCCCCACGCTGTATCAGCAACAGTGCCCTGCCTACCTGCCTACATCCTCTTCATGTGCATCCGCCATGCGGACTACATCAACGATGACCAGAAGGTCCACTCTCTGCTCACCTCCAACATCAACGCCATTAAGAAGGTCCTCAAGGTACAGATACAGAGTTCTACTCACACATATGGATTGAGATTTCATACATATTTTAATGTCTGTTTGCGATGGATCTTTGGAAGTCAGTTGCAAGGAAAGATTGGTCAGAAATAAAGTACAGCGATTCTGGTATTTAACACTTTCATTTTGCAATTCCAATGCAGAAAAACAATAATGACTTTGAGATGACCTCCTTCTGGCTGGCCAACACGAGTCGTCTGCTGCACTGTCTCAAGCAGTACAGTGGAGATGAGGTGAGACTTACTTTGATGTCTCAGAGATCATTCTGCTCATTAAAAACTGTGAAGAGATGCTAGATGTTCAGTACTTGAACTCATTGAAATAAGATGTAGATTTACAGACATTTTATACAATCGGATTACTCTTTGATCTCTCTCCATACACAATGCACTTTAAAGATGTACAGACTTTTGTAAATAGAACATAAATACACTTGTTGTAAACTCTACAAATTGTAACACTCTACAACTGTCATCCCTGTCTTGTTGTGTGTTCCCAGGCGTTTATGACTCAGAACACAGCCAAACAGAATGAACACTGCCTGAAGAACTTTGACCTGGCGGAGTACCGCCAGGTGCTGAGTGATCTCTCCATTCAGATCTACCAGCAGCTCATCAAGGTGGCAGAGCACATGATGCAGCCCATGATCGGTGAGGAGCTGGGGGAGCTAGGGGCCAAGAGCTGTATGGTCCAAAGTTTAGGGACAATGGAATTGGAAAGGGACCAACTTTTTCTTCATTCTGGGTTGATTGTACCGCTGTTTTCACATTGATATAATTACTTACATGATATTTGGCTTTTATACTGTATGTTTATTCCGTTCTATTACTGATCTACGTTTACACAGTTCAGTACTTATAGTTCAGTACTTATAGTTCAGTACTTATAGTTCAGTACTTAGGTTTCCTAAAATTAGATGAATAAACAATCAAACCTATAGAAATGTATTAATTCATTAATGAATACGTCGCATGAACGACTATCTCCTTCCTTCCCCCGGACAGTGTCGGCCATGTTGGAGAGTGAGAGCATCCCCAGCCTGGCGGGAGTAAAGCCCATGGGTTATAGAAACCGCTCCTCCAGTATGGACGGGGAGGGCCCGGGGAGCTACACCCTAGAGGCCCTGATCAAACAGCTGGGCCAGTTCCACAGTGTGATGGGCGAGCACGGCCTGGACCCAGAGATAGCAAGCCAGGTGGTCCGGCAGCTGTTCTACAGCATCAACGCTATCACCCTCAACAACCTGCTGCTCAGGAAAGACGTCTGTTCCTGGAGCACTGGCATGCAGCTCAGGTATGTTTACATACACTGCTCAAAAAAATAAAGGGAACACTTAAACAACACAATGTAACTCCAAGTCAATCACACTTCTGTGAAATCAAACTGTCCACTTAGGAAGCAACACTGATTGACAATAAATTTCACATGCTGTTGTGCAAATGGAATAGACAAAAGGTGGAAATTATAGGCAATTAGCAAGACACCCCCAATAAAGGAGTGATTCTGCAGATGTGACCACAGACCACTTCTCAGTTCCTATGCTTCCTGGCTGATGTTTTGGTCACTTTTGAATGCTGGTGGTGCTCTCACTCTAGTGATAGCATGAGACGGAGTCTACAACCCACACAAGTGGCTCAGGTAGTGCAGCTCATCCAGGATGGCACATCAATGCGAGCTGTGGCAAGAAGGTTTGCTGTGTCTGTCAGCGTAGTGTCCAGAGCATGGAGGCGCTACCAGGAGACAGGCCAGTACATCAGGAGACGTGGAGGAGGCCGTAGGAGGGCAACAACCCAGCAGCAGGAGCGCTACCTCCGCCTTTGTGCAAGGAGGAGCACTGCCAGAGCCCTGCAAAATGACCTCCAGCAGGCCACAAATGTGCATCATATGAAAAACGTCAGAATAATCTACAAGAAACACACATTTCATGTTCCAATTCACAGCATAACATACAAAGGCATTTCATCATTAAGTCCTTTTGGAAACAATGTCTGGAGGGTGAAAATCCAAAAACATTCTCTTTTACTCAGAGTATTATTAATATCACCTCCCCTGTCTGATATCTTAACTTTCTCTATGCCACAAAATCTAAAGGTGGAAATGTCATGCTTCATGTCATTGAAATGTACAGCGACTGGATAATCCCTGTCGTTTCTCCTGATTGAACTTTTATGTTCACTAATTCTCTGTTTGAGAGAGCGGGTGGTTTTACCGACATAACAGAGCCCACATGGACATTTAATAATGTAAATAACATGGGTGGTGGAACACGTAATAATGTCATTTATTTGGAACCTTTTTCCTGTGTGTGGGTGACAGAAATATTGACACTTCATCATATTGTTGCACTGTGCGCATCCTCTGCATTTATAGCTACCATTTGGTAGAGGGCGTAAAAGTGCTTGGCTAATTTTCTTAAGTGGCTGGCAGTTGGCATGAACCAATTTATCGCGTAAATTGCGACCTCTCCTATACACAATACGTGGTGGATATTTAAATTCAGCCGGCAAAGCTGGGTCCGATGATAAAATATGCCAGTGTTTCTTGACCACCTCTCCCACTTTTCGCGAATTCAAAGTATATGTGGTTGTGAACATTACGGAGTGTTCTTTAGCTTTAGCGGGTCTTTTTTGTAGCAGTTCATCTCGTGTTTTTTCCAATGCCAAGTTATGAGCTTCATCCACACATTGTGACGAATAGCCTCTTTTTAGAAACCTCATGCGCATCTCCGCTGCTTTTTCTAGATAATCCTCTGTGGAGTGGCATATACGGCGCAGTCTAAAAAATTGGCTTCTTGGAAGTCCTCTTTTTAATGGCTCAGGGTGGAAGCTGTCACCCTGTAATAGAGTATTTCTGTCCGTTTCTTTTCTATATAGACTTGTAAACAAGGTTCCATTTGATTTCTCAATCCACATATCGAGATAATGAACACGTTTAGTGTCACGTTCAATAGTGAATTTGAGATTGGGGTCAATGTCATTGAGTAGTGCCATAAAATCTGACAGTTCTTCTTCAGTTCCTACCCATATACAAAAAATGTCATCAATATATCGATACCACTTAAGGACTTTGTTCAAAAATGGATTCTCGTTTTCATTATTAACAAAACGTTCTTCAAAAAGACCCATATAGAGGTTGGCATAGCTCGGAGCAAATGTAGAGCCCATCGATGTTCCATTCGTTTGGAGATAGTATTCATCATCAAACCTGAAATAGTTGTACGTCAAAACATATTCAGCCAACTCTAGAATGAAGTTTGTTGGTGGATATTCATTAGTATCTCTGTCTCCCAAATAGTGTGCTAGTGCTGCCAGCCCCCCCACATGGGGAATGCTGGTATAAAGACTCTCGACATCTAATGTGACCAAAATACAGTCTTCTTTTAAACCCGTTATTGGTGAGATCTTGTTTATGAAGTCTATAGAGTCCTTTACATATGATGGCAATGATTGCACATGAGATTTAATAAAAGAGTCTACAAAGTATCAAGAGCAGTGTGCGGTTTCCTTTTCCTTCATGCGGCGCATGTGACAAATACAATTAGATTTGATTTGAACAGTGGACTATCTCTGGGTCTAGGCCGTGCTCGCCCATCACACTATATATAATTTTTGGGTGGAGTTTCCCTTTAACGGTACATACTGTATTGCTGAGAGGACAGGAGCACTCAGTACTGTTACAGAGAGGGAGAAGAACTGTAGCTCATTACTGTAGCTCATTACAGTAGCATAATGGGTTTGATGAAGGCTATTCACTTAAGAGGTGGCTCTATACTAAGTGTGTTTCACTGTGATTGGTCAGGTACAACATCAGTCAGATGGAGGAGTGGCTGAGAGGGAAGAACCTTCACCAGAGCGGGGCGGTGGTTAACATAGGGCCCGTTATCCAGGCCGCCCAGCTGCTGCAGGTCAAGAAGAAGACGTCCCAGGATGCCGAGGCCATCTGCTCCCTGTGCACCTCTCTCACCATGCAGCAGGTACACTTAAACACCTGTTACACAAACCTGTTACAAATCTGTTGCACATCCAGCACACAGAGCTCCACTCTCATCATCACATCACCAATCCTACTGCATCCGGCACACAGAGCTCTACTAACAACTCTATCTCAAAGTTCACAGGAAGAGTATTAACCAGTGTCTTATTTATCGCACAGATCGTAAAAATTCTCAACCTCTACACCCCGCTCAACGAGTTTGAGGAAAGAGTCACTGTGTCCTTTATCCGAAACATCCAGGTAACAATACTTAATCTATTTAATCAATTTTTATATTTTTTCTTTTATATATATTTTTGAACCAAATGTTGTCTATCTTGTTGTCCTCAGAATCGTCTGCAGGATAGGAACGATGTCCCAATGCTCCTGGTGGACACCAAGCACACCTTCCCTGTCCTGTTCCCCTACACCCCTTCCGCCCTCAGCCTGGAGACCCTGCACATCCCTGCCAACCTAAGCCTAGACTTCCTCACTCGAGTCTGAGGCTTCAGCAAGGCCTACCACAGGCCTGGTTCTTAGCAAAGAAGAGCAGAGCCCAAAAGAGCTCCCTCTAACCTGGGTAACTTACTTCTAGCTGTTGATCTCAACAGCAGAGGGCGACAAGACTCCAGGACTCACTGGAAGACAAAGAACCTTCCAACTGACCAATAATGGAGTCTGTCAAGTCTCTGTCTGTGTAAATCCAGCAGAATGTGGTATTAAGTCATCCTTTATACCTGTCCACAACTGCAGCCTCCCTTGGTGTCTTCTACAGCTGACTATTGAGATGCTGTGCTTCAATGATTAACCATCAGTTCTGTCCCATGCAGTAATTTATTTTATTCATTTTAAGAAGTCTTTATGGTAAGCACACTGTAATTAATTCCTCTCACAGATTAATTGAATCTGTGTAAATGTGTGCACTCACACTTCCATTGACAAAGCATTCATTTCCAGTTAGCCACTCTGCCTAGCATCCAAGGTGTCTTGTTCTACTGTGTCACTGTCGGTCTTCCTCATGATGAGTTAATTCTCTATGTCTCAGCCTACTCCTCTCTAGGAGCAGACAGGAGCAGCACTGCATTGCAGTGGCTCTGTTGGGGACTCCCACTGCACACAGCCCTGTAGCTCTGCTTCTCTCTATCTTTCCTACGCCTTGAGGAATCCTCAGTCTTCTGAGGCTCAAGTTTTATTTGGTATCTTACATAGAAGAAACTATTGTCTTTAGATAAGAGCACACAGTTTCCTGCAAGGTCCAGGAAGTCTGAAGCTCTCAACAGAGAGATGTGTTGTTGTTTTTACTCTGAATTCAATTTATCTGACTCTGCTATCTCATTGAAATGTTCGGTATCGTCTCAGAATAAAGAGAAACAAAGCCAAGCTTTATGTAAGTGAGGATTAAGTAAGTCCGATAGATGCATGTGTTGGTGAACTTGAGTAGAGAGGGCAGGAGAAAGTGCATTTTAAAATGGAACTAGAGAGGTGTAATACATGAGATATTGAGTGTCCTGTGCGGAGTAAGATAACAGCAATTCTAGCAGGACAGTCTTAGCCTGGTTCCAGATCTGTTTGTGCTGTCTTGCCAACTCCTGCATGGCATGACGATGACTGGCAGGTGTTGGTAAGACGGCACCAACAGATCTGTGGCCATGCCAGGACAGTCTGCTGCAGGACAGAGTGATTCAATGGAAGTGAGAGACTGTTTATTAGTAAGTGAGACCAGAGAAAATGAGAAGTACCACCAGACAGGTAGAGGAAGAGCCACACAGCTATCAAAGACTACTGATGAGAGGACTAAGGAAACTTGACAGTACATTTTGATCCTAAGTAATCGAGAGCGACATTTGTCTGATTTCTCAAAGGATGTCTTCTTTGTTGCCGTTTCCTTGGACTGCCGTTACAGTTGTGATGCGGAGAGTATGTGGAAGGTCGAGGTAACTTCATTATGATACTCCGATACCCTCAGTCTTCACTTGAGATAAAGTGCCCTCAGCTCCATGAAACTGAAGTAAATAATAAAAGATCATGTCTGCAACTCCACTGTGTTTCTGCTTTGTTCTGCCAATCCTATTGGTTAGAAAACACTAATACTGGTGTTGTTCCTCTGTGGAGTTGTAAGCACCTTTTCAAATCCCAGAACCATTAGTGAGCAGTTCCCCTAGCCTCCATTCAGAGATATCAGAGCAGCTTTTACTAGAGCAAAGCCGGTGTGTGGAAGGTCTCTAGCTACTAACAATGCCAGTAATGTGTACAGGAGCATCCCTGATTCACCTCGTGTTTTGTTTGGAATATGTTAATGTGGCTTGTTTCTTTTTGAATACAGTGGAGTTTTTTATGGTAAAGGGGGACAGAGTTGTTCTAACGCTACTACTCGCCCATTTTGAGTGTCATTCCTTTTCCTCTGTATGTTTCGCACAGTGTGTTTTTATAACAGTCCTCTGTGGATTGTGGGACATTATAGTAGAGTTCCAATAACACCCTCTCTGCTGCTCTCTGTCAGTTATAAAGCATTTGGTATTGCTTATGTTAAGACTGGAAGAGTGATGCCGAAACGTTGGTGGTTTACCCAATACATTACTGGGAGCTTGTATATAGTCTGTGACTCTTTATTTTTATAGCCTACAGTTTACTCGCCGTTAGTCAGCACCTCCTACACAACATTTTTCTGAGTGTGCGCCAACTCATGCTTTTTTATACGACGTTTCACTGCATTCCTCACTATATGTCAAAATTCACGATCATATACCCATTATATCATGAGGCTATACACAGAATAATATATTTCACAGGGGCCACACCCCCAGAGAGGCCTTTAGTCTATGGGCCCTGTGTGCCATAAAAGTTTGATAAATGTATACATTGTTTGTGTTTTCTATGTCATAAGTTTCATTGCTGAAATTGAACAGGAGTAAAGGAACTGGTGTGTGATTTAGAGTGTGGATGCAAGCGTTCATACATTGATATGTTGTCCTTAGTTTTGAAGCTCTTTCTAAAGCAGAGGTCTCACTTGCCCTAAAGTTTATTGATGATGTGTTTTATTGAAGTGTGTTGCATGTATGCAGAATAGTACATGTTGCACAATATCAATTTGGTGACATGGTGAATGATGTATTTATGTACTTAAATTAATAGATGTTAGATGAAGCATTGAAAACTCCCAATGATCTGGTTTTGTGGATGAGTAAATGATAAGTACATTCATATGCCAGTGGTTTTATGGTCGGGGGAGGTACAGTTTTTCTCTTATATCTCTATAATTAGGAAACTTATTTAGTCAGTGGGTGAAAATAATATACAATGTATTGACTCGGTTTGAACAAAATGTAACCTCACAATCTTTCTTTGAAAAAAATTGTATTACAAAAGGCCAAATAAAAAATAGAAAATGTTGAATACATGTTTTGTGTTGTGAATTATGCACTGAAAATACTTTGGGGGTTTTGATAGAATACCAAAAACCAACTTCAGAATTGCATTATAAGCTGTGTGGAGTTCCCCTGGGGAAGTTTTAAACTACTCAGAAGGACAGCTCACTCTGTCCTAAAGACCTGTCAGTATACTTTAACAGCACTGTATAGGCACGGCAGCATGGTGCATCTGCGTTGGTGTTGTGTGAGATCTCACTCTACTCTTAGCTAATAGCACAACTACAGATGGGGAAGATGAACCACAACATGACCCTGTCTCTACCTCCTTCCATGTATTACCCTCATCTCTCCATACCAACCACAGCCTTGCAACCACCTGGCATCTGTGGGTATTGGTAGAATGTTTGTCTCCCCCCCTTCCCTGTTTTTGTCTCTCCTCCTCTCTCACACACACACACACACACACACACACACACACACACACACACACACACACACACACACACACACACACACACACACACACACACACACACACACACACACACACACACACACACACACACACACACACACACACACACACACACACGGTGTGTGGAAGGCTTTGTGAATGTGGCTCTTGGTTGTTTCCCATGGTAGCAGTCTGTTGGTTGTTTCCCATGGTAACATACTGTTGGTTGTGTCTCTACTGTACCTGAGCAGCTGCACCTGAATGGCTGTCTCTCTATCTCAGGTGTCCGAGGTTACCCTTCAGTATCTCAGGTGGTTGGTAACTCTGTTCTCAGAACAAGCTGATCAGTGAGGAAATGATAGGTAGTGTTGCATGACTTTATTTGGTTTTGTTTTTCAATATATTTGTAAGTATTTTCTATGTTTAGTGGATAGATAGAGGTGAGAGGTAGGAGAGAGAATGCTGAAAGAGCAGTGGATCTGATACGAACCCAAGCTGGGAATGGTACATTGTACATGTGCTACAGAGGCAGTGGCTTAGACCGCTAGAACACACCAGACCAAGTTTACATTTTTATTTGACAGTAAGGCTGACACAGACAGGTTGATCTTTATTGACAGAACCACCGACATTATCTCTGTCTACTTTCTGGCACTCATATCACAAATTACAGTTCCACAGATTCCGGGTTTTAGCAGGTTTACATAGATGAAAGTGTCTCAGACGAGCATGTGGTCAAATTGGCCTTTACAAACCACACATGGTTCCTCTTTGACTCTCAGGGGATGACCCAGTATCTCGTTGCTCAGCCTGCACCAGAAACCTCAGAGAACACCACCTCATCTGATAATGATTAGAACAGGGTATAAACATTGTGAGATGACGACATTCACTCTACATTCTGAATGTTGAACATAATTACAGAGTGACGTAAGGAAGGGGATTTCTTGACCAACTGGTCAAAAGATATGCCGGTGATGCAAGATTATGTGCCGTGGAAAGTGTGGAGCTACAGATGTAGGATCTTAATTTGACCACCCTGTTGCAAAATAACTTTCCTGCAATGCAATACATTTAAAACTTGTAGGTTATTTGAGGTGTAGCCTTTTACACTAGTACCCGTATATGGTTGAAAATGGCAGATTTGGGCACTAATAAGCACCTAAGTTGGAGCGTAGTGGCTATACAGTAACCTGCTGTACATGACATCAGAGCTCTGGCTCTGCGCTTCACAGTGCTGCATGGGTTTTGACTGACAGCTGTTCTGAACTTGAGCATCGTGAGCAACAAGAAATTTCCCCCATCCCTCCTGCTAATTGGGCAACTTTTGGAAATCTTTAGTTGTCTGAGAGAGGGAATTTCTGTAAATTAAGAGGAATCTGTATTTTAAAAGATGACACGTTGAGGATTAGAATAAATACCACTTTGATGTCATACAAGCGAGCCAAACACCCGTGAGTCCAAATGTGCACTTCACATTTGCAAATCATAAAACAAATTTCATATACAGTGTCAACATTTATGATCAATATATTTGTTGTACAGTTACAAGATGACATGTCGTCATACCCTAGGTTGTTCTGAACAGAATCAGCCTATGTTTGTTTATTGTTAAGATAATTTGTCGCGGCACACGCACCTGAATGCACTCATCACTCCTTTCTATGGGCATCAACATTACAGTCTGTTTCTCTGAACTGCCCTGTGAAAGCTTAACACTGTAAGATCATATTTTATAACTTAGCTAGCCATGTTGGCAATAGTACAAGCTTTCAAATCATGCCCACCTGAACCCAGATTGTGATTTATAATGGACTGTTTCTGGATTGGGTAAACAACAACAGTAATTGTGTGAAGGTGGGGGGTTGTGTTCCAAATTTAACAAATGTGTGGTTGCGCCTCTATGGCACAGCAAGTAGAGCTCAAAAAAGTACCTTATTGTTGAAGACTTCTTTGAGTCATAAAAGTGCATTGAAATTGTTAAGAAACTGCACACTTTGGAGAGGTATGTGGCCACTTGGAGACACCAGTTAGTCCTCTCACTCAAACCCTTGTCATTTTTTTGTCTTAATTTTCACCTACCCCACATTTTCCAGGAATAGTCTTATCATGTTACTGAACGTATCCAGAGTATTTTCAGATTTCGTTATCAACAAATGTGGTGAAAAGTACAGTAAATGTGCAATGCACATAACATCAACATTGTAGTGTTTGGATTCGGTCTTGTGTCAAACTGTTGTGTATGTGTACTCACTCCCCTTTGGTCTAACCATTTCCTCCTTATCTTTAAACGGTTCCCTTTCTATTGCTACCATGGTTATGCATTTCATATTTCTCCTGAAGAAACATTTCATTTTAGCCCTATCTATATAGACCAATTCCCACAAGCATAAAGGGTTAAAAAGGCTTCTGAAGTTTGTAATCTTCTCTTTGAAATTACAGATATTCCCTTATAAAAAATGTATTAACACTTACAAAAATGTCCATTAATTATAATCCACATAATAATTCACATTTCCTGTTGCTGCAGGTTTATTTTCCATGTGTAGTTTAGCAGAGATGACCTGGGATGTATTGACATTTTTCTAACTATTATTGTGCAACAGATTTTTGAAAGCCATTCAGTTCAATTTTGTAGGCAAAAACACAATAAGTTACCTCTGCAATCAGGTCTACAGTGCCTATAGAAAGTTTACCACCCCCTTGGATTTCTTCACATTTTATTGTGTTTCAAAGTGGAATCAAAATGGATTTAATTGTCTTTTTTTTAGCAATGATCTACACAAAATACTCTGTAATGTCAAAGAGGAAGGAAAATTCAAAAATGTGTAAAAGATTAATACAAAATAATACACTACTATACCTATTCGCCCCCCTGAGTCAATACATGTTAGAAGCACCTTTGGCAGCGATTACAGTCTTTCTGGGTGAGAGGTTTGCACACCTACAGTGGGGGGGAAAAGTATTTAGTCAGCCACCAATTGTGCAAGTTCTCCCACTTAAAAAGATGAGAGAGGCCTGTAATTTTCATCATAGGTACACTTCAACTATGACAGACAAAATTAGGGAAAAAAATCCATAAAATCACATTGTAGGATTTTTTTATGAATTTATTGGAAATTCTGGTGGAAAATAAGTATTTGGTCACCTACAAACAAGCAAGATTTCTGTCTCTCACAGACCTGTAACTTCTTCTTTAAGAGGCTCCTCTGTCCTCCACTCGTTACCTGTATTAATGGCACCTGTTTGAACTTGTTATCAGTATAAAAGACACCTGTCCACAACCTCAAACAGTCACACTCCAAACTCCACTATGGCCAAGACCAAAGAGCTGTCAAAGGACACCAGAAACAAAATTGTAGACCTGCACCAGGCTGGGAAGACTGAATCTGCAATAGGTAAGCAGCTTGGTTTGAAGAAATCAACTGTGGGAGCAATTATTAGGAAATGGAAGACATACAAGACCACTGATAATCTCCCTCGATCTGGGGCTCCACGCAAGATCTCATCCCGTGGGGTCAAAATGATCACAAGAACGGTGAGCAAAAATCCCAGAACCACACGGGGGGACCTAGTGAATGACCTGCAGAGAGCTGGGACCAAAGTAACAAAGCCTACCATCAGTAACACACTACGCCGCCGTCAAATCATGCAGTGCCAGACGTGTCTCCCTGCTTAAGCCAGTACATGTCCAGGCCCGTCTGAAGTTTGATAGAGAGCATTTGGATGATCCAGAAGAAGATTGGGAGAATGTCATATGGTCAGATGAAACCAAAATATAACTTTTTGGTAAAAACTCAACTCGTCGTGTTTGGAGGACAAAGAATGCTGAGTTGCATCCAAAGAACACCATACCTACTGTGAAGCATGGGGGTGGAAACATCATGCTTTGGGGCTGTTTTTCTGCAAAGGGACCAGGACGACTGATCCGTGTAAAGGAAAGAATGAATGGGGCCATGTATCGTGAGATTTTGAGTGAAAACCTCCTTCCATCAGCAAGGGCATTGAAGATGAAACGTGGCTGGGTCTTTCAGCATGACAATGATCCCAAACACACCGCCCGGGCAACGAAGGAGTGGCTTCGTAAGAAGCATTTCAAGGTCCTGGAGTGGCCTAGCCAGTCTCCAGATCTCAACCCCATAGAAAATATTTGGAGGGAGTTGAAAGTCCGTGTTGCCCAGCAACAGCCCCAAAACATCACTGCTCTAGAGGAGATCTGCATGGAGGAATGGGCCAAAATACCAGCAACAGTGTGTGAAAACCTTGTGAAGACTTACAGAAAACGTTTGACCTCTGTCATTGCCAACAAAGGGTATATAACAAAGTATTGAGATAAACTTTTGTTATTGACCAAATACTTATTTTCCACCATAATTTGCAAATAAATTCATTAAAAATCCTACAATGGGATTTTCTGGATTTTTTTTTCTAATTTTGTCTGTCATAGTTGAAGTGTACCTATGATGAAAATTACAGGCCTCTCTCATCTTTTTAAGTGGGAGAACTTGCACAATTGGTGGCTGACTAAATACTTTTTTGCCCCACTGTATATTGTGCAATATTTACCTATTCTTTTCTAAATTCTTCAAGCACTGTCAAGGTGTTAGGGATCATGGGTAGACAGCAATTTTCAAGTCTGACATAGATTTTCAAGCAGATTTCTGTCAAAACTGTAACTTGGCTACTCAGGAACTTTCACTGTCGTCTTGGTAAGCAACACCAGCGTAGATTTGCCTTTGTGTTGTAGATTATTGTCCTGCTGAAAGGTGAATTCCTCTCCCAGTGTCTAGAGTAAAGTAGACTGAAGCATGTTTTCCTCTAGGATTTTGCCTGTGCTTAGCTCCATCCCGTACCTTTTCATCCTGAAAAACTCCCCTGTCTTTGCCGATGTCAAGCATACCCATACCATGATGCAGCCACCATCATGCTTGAAAGTAAGGGGGCAGTTACTCAGTGATATGTTGGATTTGGCCCAAACGTAAGGCTTTGCATTTAGACCAAAACGTTTATCCCTTTGCCATGTATTTTGCAATATTACTGTTGTGCCTTGTTGCATGTATGTTTTGGAATATTTTTATTCTATATATTTGTATTCTTCTTTTTACTCTGTAATTTAGGTCATTATTGTGGAGTCACTACAATGTTGTTGATCCATCCTCAGTTTTCTTCCATCACAACCATTGAACTGTGTGGTTTAATTAACTTGACCATGCTTAAAGATATATTCAATGTCTGATTTGTTATTGTTACCCATCTACCAATCACTGCCCTTCTTTTGGAGGCTTTCGAAAAGCTCCCTGGTCTTTGTAGTTGAATTTGTGCTTGAAATTCAATACTTGACTGAGGGACATTACAGATAGATGTTGTATGTATGGGGGACAGGGGAAGGGGTAGTCATTCAAAAAACATGTCAATCCCTATTATTTCACACAGATTGAGTCCATATAACTTATTATGTGATTTGTTAAGCCAAATGTTGCTTCTGAACTAATTTAGGCTTGCCTAAACAAAGGGGGTGAACACCATAACTATATTTTAGTTATTTAATTTTATTAATTTCTAGAACTTTGTAGAATTTATTTTCACATTGTGGAGTATTTTGTGTAGAACAATGACAAAATGTTTCAATTAAATCTATTTCAATCCCACTTTGTAACATAATGTGAAAAATGTTTAAGACTTTCTATAGGCAATTTCTATAGGCACTGTGCCTGTTATAGAATATTGCAAAACTGATGATGTTGAGTGCAACCTTGGTTAGATAAACAAGCAAAAGGAAGCAGGAAGCTCACAGAGTTGCTGTGCAGCGGAGAGATTAATGTGGCTGCCGAGACATAGTTTCAAAGAGTTGCTTATTTTGGTGTGGCTTCACTGGAAATGAGCCCTTCAATAGTAGTAAGAGATCACCGTGTGGCTTCATAGTTGGGATAGGGGATATATCTGAAGGATGAGGTCAGAGTTGGCATAAGCAGCACTTACTCTACCAATCTGTTTACATAGCTGATGGAGATGTGTTTTTATGGTTTTTGATTAATGATGTCATTTTGTTGTTGTGTTTGAGGTTTTTGCTGTTGTTTTTCACTTCATCAATACAGTTTTACCCTTTTCACCAGAACACAGGAACCATGCATCATCCTTAAGCACTTTGCTAAATAGTCATTACACACAGTCAAAGGATGAGGATCTAGACCACAATGAGAGAGTGCAAAACAGACTAGAGAACAGACTCCCAGGGCTGTGTGAAGTGCTGCAGAGCAGAGAGGAGGCATGAGGTAAAAAACCACAGCAGATGATGTTTGTGAGATGAGTGCAGAGATAAGGCCACCAATGTGTGGTTTCATAGGGGGAGGCGGGGCAGGCTGCTTGGTTCCTTCAGAACTCTGGAGAGAGAGGTGTGTGCCAACCAGGCTTTACGGAGCATTCCAGAGAATGGTGTGCAGCTAGGCAAGTGTTGACTAACCTTTCACCCTTCTCATAACCATCTCCCCTCACTCAGGTATCAGTGTAGTGGATAGGGGTATACTACAGAGCAGGATCAATTAGTTATAGCCAGCTTATTTTGAAAACAGCCAGAAACAATTGCTTTTGGTTGTTTAGTAAATTAGACAATGCCCATATAAAGAATGTATTTTTTAAGATGAAAAAAAAGTGATTTCAGAACATTTAGGCA
Source organism: Salvelinus alpinus (assembly GCF_045679555.1). Lineage (NCBI taxonomy): Eukaryota > Metazoa > Chordata > Actinopteri > Salmoniformes > Salmonidae > Salvelinus > Salvelinus alpinus. Next base: position 101,045,431 of record NC_092086.1, read on the forward strand.
AGTTAGCTCCTTGAACCTGCTTTGTAGTATACCTCTTAGTAATCTCTCATTGACAGACCAAATTAGGTGATATTTTAATTCTGAGTTAACCCCTCAGAGGTGGCCCCTCAACATAAACAGTGCAAGAGCCAGTGAGTGTAGAGAGGAATAGGATTCTTTCCCTTCGCCCACAGGTTTTTCTCATCTTTCTTCTACACCAAACCCAGCATCACAACCACAGCAGCCACCCACAGATGCATTCGAGAGCTCACACCAACATCTACCCTCCGCCCACGAGCACCCGCAGTTACCCACACCTCCACACACACACACACTCGTCCCTCACCTTCCCTCCAATCCTCCTTCACAATATGAAAGATCTAGGGTATTTTACTCTCTCTACTGTTAATGTATTTATTTAAAAAAATTCTCTACTGTTAAATCATTATAAACACGTTAGTCAAAATATTTATTTTCATCAGTGCAGTTTGGTAATACTGTACATTAAAGTTTTAAAGTTGAAAGTTTGATGTTAGACAAGAAGCCATTTGAGTGTTGCTTACATCACCTACTTTTTGTATGTCAGGAAAATGTGAGGCATTTTAATGAATACATTTCTACATTGTCCTTAAACACCACTGTGTACACAGTGAAGCCAACAGACCATAGGTCTTACCAGCTTGTGCTGGACTCTCTTAGCTGGGATCTTCTAAGAACTTGCAATGGGTCAGATGCATAAATAGTGAATAAGAACTAAAAGGGGCATTACAAACCATATTTAAACTGAATTGAAAGCCAGAAAACTAACACAAATGAAGAGTTTATTTACAAAGCGCTATATCCACTAATGTTTAGCATTTGTGTTTTTTCATCAGAAATAATTGCTTATGGGTACTTTTGTGTGTGTACTGTTTTCAGATGTTTAATTAATAGATTTTTTAAAATCCATTGTTTAGCTGGAATGGAATGTTCGTATCCTGTATATTTGACAGTGATATGTAGTTGTCTCACCTAGTTGTCTTAAAATGAATGCACTTACTGTAAGTCACTCTGGATAAGAGCATCCACTAAATGACTGACAAAAAAATATTGACGACACAAATGTAGCATTTGTACATTTCTTTATTATAAATGTAGTTATTTGTTACATTTGACTGTGTAAAACCTAGCAGTACTACTTATTTCTCTGAGAGTGAGGCACATATATTGCATTTAGCAAAAAAACATGATTATTTGTCTCTCTGAAATGAAACCATCAAGGGATTTTAAACAAATACATGTCTGTCATTGAACAACCCCATGCCATGATTAGATAGTGAAAAATCACACCGATCTCTATAATACGTTTTTTAAACAATAAAAGCTAATTTACCAACATTTCAGAAAATTGATATATAAACTCAGCAAAAAAAGAAACTGACCTTTTTCAGGACCCTGTCTTTCAAAGATAATTCGTAAAAATCCAAATAACTTCACAGATCTTAATTGTAAAGGGTTTAAACACTGTTTTCCATGCTTGTTCAATGAACCATAAACAATTAATGAACATGCACTTGTGGAACGATCGTTAAGACACGAACAGCTTACAGACGGTAGGCAATTAAGGTCACAGTTATGAAAACTTAGGACACTAAAGAGGCCTTTCTACTGACTCTGAAAAACACCAAAAGAAAGATGCCATGAGGACTGCAGATGTGGCCAGGGCAATAAATTGCCATGTCCGTACTGTGAGACGCCTAAGACAGCGCTACAGGGAGACAGGACAGACAGCTGATCATCCTCGCAGTGGCAGACCACGTGTAACAACACCTGCACAGGATCGGTACATCCGAACATCACACCTGCGGGACAGGTACAGGATGGCAACAACAACTGCCCGAGTTACACCAGGAATACACAATCCCTCCATCAGTGCTCAGACTGTCCTCAAAAGGCTGAGAGGGGCTGGACTGAGGGCTTGTAGGCCTGTTGTAAGGCAGGTCCTCACCAGACATCACCGGCAACAACGTCGCCTATGGGCACAAACCCACCATCGCTGGACCAGACAAGACTGGCAAAAAGTGCTCTTCACTGACGAGTCGCGGTTTTGTCTCACCAGGGGTGATGGTCGGATTCGCGTTTATCATTGAAAGAATGAACATTACACCGAGGCCTGTACTCTGGAGCGGGATCGATTTGGAGGTGGAGGGTCAGTCATGGTCTGGGGCGGTGTCACAGCATCATCGGACTGAGCTTGTTGTCATTGCAGGCAATCTCAACGCTGTGCATTTCAGGGAAGACATCCTCCTCCCTCATGTGGTACCCTTCCTGCAGGCTCATCCTGACATGACTCTCCAGCATGACAATGCCACCAGCCAGACTGCTCGTTCTGCTCGTTTCCTGCAAGACAGGAATGTCAGTGACCTGCCATGGCCAGCGAAGAGCCCGGATCTCAATCCCATTGAGCACGTCTGGGACCTGTTGGATCGGAGGGTGAGGGCTAGGGCCATTCCCCCCCAGAAATGTCCGGGAACTTGAAGGTGCCTTGGTGGAAGAGTGGGGTATCTCACAGCAAGAACTGGCAAATCTGGTGCAGTCCATGATGAGGAGATGCACTGCAGTACTTAATGCAGCTGGTGGCCACACCAGATACTGACTGTTACTTCTGATTTTGACCCCCCCCTTTGTTCAGGGACACATTATTCCATTTCTGTTAGTCACATGTCTGTGGAACTTGTTCAGTTTATGTCTCAGTTGTTGAATCTTGTTATGTTCATACAAATATTTACACATGTTAAGTTTGCTGAAAATAAACGCAGTTGGCAGTGAGAGGACGTTTCTTTTTTTTCTGAGTTTAGCATTTTGGAATGAAACTCTTCAATTTGAAGTGTAAAAGCGCAGAAAAAAAACGTGCTGAATTCAGAATACCCCAAAAGTTTACCATAACATGGAAATGGTTAACAGAGTAAGGGGTTTTCCTTTCCTGTCACATTACAGGACACATTGGTCATATCACAAATGCAATGGAACCTTGTCTTTGTAATACTGAAACCTGTTGAAATAAGCATAAATGTTAAGTCATTCTCACAACATCCTGTAATGGGAAATGGTTTGAACATTTCTACAAACTTTGTGGTAAATGCTCCTTTTTCTCAAACTCTTGTTCAATGATAAGGTTAGTGTTGAGTAAGATGAGTACATTCTGACCTCATTTGAAACCAAAACAGTTCATTTGAGTAGACAGGAAGTGTTTTGTATAGGTTACTGGTTTGTTTTTCTCTTCATGGTTGTTGGTACAAAAGCAGGAAGGATATCTTCTTGTTAAATGCATGTATGTCTCAGGTTGTTTCACAACAGCAAAGAAATCTGAACATTATTCCAATGTTCAAATGACCAGATCCTTACTCTATTAAAAAAGTGTTTGAATGGAAAAGGTTATATATTCTTCTGTGTAAATACAGTATACAAGGTGTCCATAACAGCAAGCCTTGCTCATATTGTAATGCTTAGAGCACTGCTTGAGTTGGCATCCCCCACCTCCACAAGCAATTCTCTGAAATTCTCTCATAAGAATGTGATCTGGTGCCATGGCACAAACCCAGATAAAACTTCAAAGACTGAGCCCCATTATATCCCTGAGAATAGTGTGCTCATAATATGATAATAATCATCTTTAAATTAGAGTTAGGGTTATCCTGCCCATTGCTGAAACATTTACCCGACAATTGTTACAGAGGCACAAAGATCATACCCCCAAGACATGCTATAGCTCTCACAATTACCGATAACAGGGAAGGTTAGCATTCTTTGAGGGGTTTGATCTTTATGCCTCTGTAACTTTCTCACTCATTATTATTCATGAGTTATTCATGATTATCTGTAATCATGGTAGCATCCATAATAGAAGTGTTCTAAAACATATTCTATTCTTGGGCACAACATAATCTGAAACACTACCAAAGCAAACTGCAAATGCATCCAACAAGTTTGTAGAGTCACAAGCTTGATGTAGTCATTGTGTGCTATGAATATGGGACCAAATACTAAACATTTGACTACTTTAATAAAAATATAAGAGAATTTGTCCAAATACTTATGACTAGATACGTAAAGTGCTTTCATTCCTGAACAGCTTTTCATTTCTAAACAGCTTTGGCTGTAACTAATGGGGATTCTAATAAGATACTAATACTATTATATGTGAAAATACCCTCAAATAAAAGGTGACATTTTATACTGTCATCTCAAAACCTTAGCCAATGTCACTCAGAGTAAGAATGCAATAAGCAGCTCTAGTCTTGAAAAGATAATTCCATTTTTCTCTCTCTCTCTGTGTGTGTGTGTGTGTCTCTCTTCCTCCCTCTCTCTCTCTCTGTGTGTCTCTCTCTCTGTGTGTGTGTGTGTGTCTCTCTCTTCCTCCCTCTCTCTTTTCTGCTCTCCTCTGTCATATTTATACTGACAGTTCAGTGAGACAGCTGAGACATTTTGAGTTCCTTGTGCGTGTGTGCGCCAGAGTCTCACCTCTGTATTTGGGGGCACTACATCTTACATTAGTGTGACTGCTTTGTGAGAAATGGCATACAGCCTATGGATTGCCTTACTCATGCTCCCGGTTCTGGTGCACTCTCAAAGTGGAGAAGAATTGGTTGACAATGGTGAGCTGCCATTCCTCTTTAAGAGTTCTATTTAAATGATTCACTGATTTAATCCTGAAGTCTAAGTGCATTATTTGTGTCCAACACAGTGATGGTGCAACATTAACTGTTCATTCTCATTCTGTACCAAAATGTATTTGACAAAAGGTTTGCTGCTCTTGAACCCATTCAAACCACTGAAATTGTTTTGTTTTGTTGCCTTTCCTTTCCTTTCCTTTCCCTTCCAGAACCCAGAATACTCTGCACCTCTCATCTCAGTGTCTCGGCAGCAAACAGCCTAACCTGCCACCTTGATGATGACACCGATGATGATGATGAAATGGAGGACATAAAAGCCATGAGTCTTTGGTAATAAACCTCCTAGAAGACCACTGAACATCAGTTGTGTTAGTTAGGAGTTTATACAACACAAAGGACAAATATCATGGGTGGAAGAACACCCTTACTGCATATTCAGATATCCAGATGTGTAAAATCCTCAAATGGATTAAGAAATAATTTATTGATAAGGTGATTTTATTAACATTATGTTTACAGCTACACAGATTACAAAAAGCAACGCTGTTTGAAAGAGAAGGGGAATAATGTCACATTTACAGACCTGGACACTCTGCGATCGTATAATCTCACCGTTCAATTAAAACGAGGTGGCACATTTTGGAAAACAATGAGTTTGAAAAAAATAAGTAAGTTATCATGTATTTCATACATTCTCACCCTATGGTTTGAATGAAAGTAACATGAGGCATTTTTACATGACACCTATCAATTGATAGCCCTTAGTTGGCACTTGCATCAATTGCCCTTAACACTTATCCCGTCTTTCTTATCGATCTTTATGTTTCAGTTAAACCCAGGAGTCCTTGGGTGGTGAATGCCACATTTCTGAAGAGCTCCAACCGGGCTCTTATATACATTGGTAATCCATACCTGAAGGATTACCTGAAACCCAGCAATCAACTGTTCCAACTTCGCATCTGGAGTGTCAAAAATACTCTGGTACAATTGCCAAAAGCCAATTTTTCTTGGATTTGTGGATACAAAAGCTTAATTATATTACCATAATTTCCATATCATTGAATCAGAATAGGCAGAATCTACCACACACTCAAAACTGATTAGTGAAGGCGGAGGAGGCAAAACGCAAAACTGGAGAAACAGGAAAAAGTCTCTGCACACTTCGACAGATTTATTTTAATAGAGGCTAAGCTTTCGGTCAGTCGACCTTCATCAGAGAATATCATTCAATTGAGGCTGTTCTGAGGGCAAAAGGGGGTGCAACTAAATATTAGGAAGGTGTCTTATTGTCTTGTTCTTCTTTTACGGTGTACCCTGTTCAAAGGTTAAAAACATAACCTATCAGCCTCTGATCATTGAGGGGAACGAGTACCTCCATAAGAACACAGAGTATAATGTCAAGGTGCGAGCCAAGCCAAGCGGGGGGTACTTTGATGGCAGCTGGAGTGAGTGGAGCACCTCTATCAGTTTCAGCACCAACACAGGTAAAAAAGGACTTGCATCTAAAAAGCATAGCATGATATCTGGACTGTGTAGTTAGGTGGAAGTGATAGAGCAAGGTACAGGAAATGTGAGTCACATGCATCATCTCTCTCCCACTTCCCTACAGAGACAGACGTGCAGGTGCTTTCCTATTCTCTCATCGTGCCCATTGCTGCTCTGCTGTTGGTTACTTTGGCAGTTGGTATTTTCTGGAGAAAACAGTGAGTATCAAATTGATCTCCTTTTCCTCTGCACATCATATTTTGTGTGTGTGTGTGCATGTCCTCCATGTCATCCTCTGGATGTCTCTCTGTCCTCACAGAATACATTCCTTCATATGGCCAAGCATTCCACATCCCAAACACACACTTCTCCAGATCGCCCAGACCTATGAGCCAATGAAGGTAAGTCCTCTGATATGCACTAGACAGTGAACGATAATGGCCATAATAAGTTATGAGGATATTGTTTTATTCCGTCTCTTTCCTTTGACCCAGCAGGGCCCACCTGTGAGCTTTAGCCCCGAGGTGTTCAGTGACCTCAACATCCAGCTGGTGGAGCCGGACAAGGAGCAAGACCGTACCTCCCTACCCCCTGACTCTGACTCCCATCGACTCGCTGAGGTCAAAGATCAATGCCTCATTCAAGAGCGTGATGGGGATACGACGTCCTGCCATACCACCAGTAGTGGAGGGTCGGAGACCATACTGCTTAGGTGTGAGTCCCCAGGAGTGCACCTCAATGGTGGGGCGGGGAGCAGTGGGAACAGTGGCTCCACTGTGGGGTTCCTGGATCTGAGGAGTGACTTTGAGAGCGTGGAGACAGATGACAGTGATGGTAACATTGGTCCTGAGGGGCTAGGTGCTACTCAGCAAGGAGGCAAGGATGAGGCTTATGTCACCATGTCTAGTTTCTATCAGATCCAGTGAGAGAGAGATGGAGAGACAGACAGACAGACAGAGAGGGAGCGAGACAGACAGACAGAATTATCTATTCAAGATGAATTATAGCTGCTTATTACATTCTTACCCTGAGTGACTTTGGCTGCTTTTATTTGAAGTCCATTTAATTCACCGTGACTCAAACTGACTATCCACTGACTCCCAGTATCGCAAGAGACTAGCAGAACTCAATGCACATGTTATTTACAAATGATAGGAGACAGAACAGGAATCATCCTCATTGTGTTTGTTTGGTTTTGTGTTATTAATCTGTTGCTAGTTGCTAAGAAACAAGACAAGGGAGGACTTAAACAACTTGAAATACAACGCGACACCTCCCTTATTATCCTTTCTGTGTTTGCACATCCCATACTATATCAACCCCGTCGGTATACTGACGAGCCACCATGACACCTTGGCGTTATACATACTGCTGCTTCATATCACAGAGATACTCTTTACCATGACAACAGCTGCTAAATAAACCTAGGGCTCTATTCAATCCGTATTGCGGAAGTTCAGCGTTACAGCATGAATGAAATATAAAGGCAATGTTCCTGCGTTATCGGAGAATGCATTCGCGGTAAACGTTGCATATGTCGGCTCAATCGGAAATTACCCTTCAATTTCTATTGCGCAATGTGTAACGCTTCAGTGATACGGATTGAATAGAGCCCCTAGAATGTCAATTCCTCGGGGTTTAAACCCTTCTACACATTCTATATATAATTTAATCACAGTTTATGTGTTTGTTTGTCATTATGTTTTACATTTTTTGCACATAAGTGATTGTATTTCCTGCACAGTTACCGGTATGTTATTTTTTTTACACTGACTTGGATGTATTATAGTATTATACTATACTATGTACTATCATACATTATAGTTTTCAATGCAGAACGCTTTATTATTTTCTTGAACACTTTGTGAGACTTTAGCAGAGCATTAAACATAAAGTCACCATCGGCAAATTACTGCTTTGTTTTTATTTTACTGTACAAAATCTGTACCGATCCGGTATTTGTTTATTTTAATCTGACAAATGTGACGGCATTATCTGTGTAGAAATGACCATGTTGTTACATTTTGTGTTTAACATTTTTATTAAACAGATTAATTCCACTCACAAATGCAGTTGTATCATTTCCTCTGCTTTCATCATCTCCTGAAATTACTGTACTTTGATTTATCAGTCTTTATGATTTCCCGTGTCTTTATAAAGATGTATCTAACATAGGAACTGTGGAACACAGATGTACAGATACATCACATTTCAAATTCTACAATACAGAATATTGGTTGTTTCTGGAGAGAGGGACTGTATAATTAAAATACATATTTTCACATAGCACGAAATATTTACAAGTCATTCATAATCATTTGCATATCATTGGCACATTATTTTTTTATTTTTGGGGGGGACATTATTAATATTCGTTTGTCAACATGATTTCCAAAATGAAATATTTGTTTATGAAGGCACCTTGAAAAACTGTCCATTAAAAATCATCATAAAGTTATCAACTTAAAACTCACAATTTCCATGCATTTTTCATCATGAGAATGAAATAGACATCACTATCGATGGAGGCGCTGACTCCACAGTAGTAGTTGAGAAACTCCTCCATGGTGACCTGCAGAAGGGAAGGATGTCAGACAGACAGCGCTCCCTGAACCAGCCCACACCATCAGTGTCAGATAGAGACAGACACTCAACATAACCCTGATAAGGCTGAAAACTAAAAACCAGAGGTGAATGGGACAGACAATGTTGTGGGAGAGTTGAGTGTGTCACAACCTTTTGTTCCCTCATCAATACCTGCTCTTCAGTGCAGATTGTCTGCACAACGCATCACCGGGGGCAAACTACCTGCCCTCCAGGACACCTACACCACCCGATGTCACAGGAAGGCCATAAAGATCATCAAGGACAACAACCACCCGAGCCACTGCCTGTTCACCCCGCTATCATCCAGAAGGCGAGGTCAGTACAGGTGCATCAAAGCAGGGACCGAGAGACTGAAAAACAGCTTCTATCTCAAGGCCATCAGACTGTTAAACAGCCACCACTTACATACTGACTCAACTCCAGCCACTTTAATAATGGGAATTGATGGAAATGTATGTAAAAATGTATCACTAGCCACTTTAAACAATGCCACTTAATATAATGTTTACATACCCTACATTAGTCATCTCATATGTATATGTATATACTGTACTCTATATCATCTACTGCATCTTGCCATCTTTATGTAATACATGTATCACTAGCCACTTTAAACTATGCCACTTTATGTTTATATACCCTACATTACTCATCTCATATGTATATACTGTACTCTATACCATCTACTGCATCTTGCCTATGCCGTTCTGTACCATCACTCATTCATATATCTTTATGTACATATTCTTTATCACTTTACACTTGTGTGTATAAGGTAGTAGTTGTGGAATTGTTAGGTTAGATTACTCATGGTTATTACTGCATTGTCGGAACTAGAAGCACAAGCATTTCGCTACACTCGCATTAACATCTGCTAACCATGTGTATGTAACAAATAAAATTTGATTTGAGATTCAGACATTTTCAGCTAACATCTAAATGCTTAGTTAATCTCGCGACTAAGGTGCAATATCTAACTAGAGACAAAACAAAACCTTGACATCTGCTGGCTGACAGTGAGAAACAGCTCCACCAAGCTACCATTTCTACTATAATTGTACTACTAAGAAACATACATGTTGCACTGTAACAGTTTGACAGCTCTGACAGTTTGACAGCTTTGAGAAATAGGCCTAAAGACACAAAATGGCTAAGAGCAGTGTAAACACCTTGAGGACAGCCCTAAAGAATTGAATGTAGAGAGTTACACCCCACTAAACTACTGCACCTAGAAAGACAAGTGAAAAGATATACCATGACATCTCCCATGGTAACACTATATTTGGATAGTCCCAAGTAGATGGTTTGTAGATGTTCAGTAGATGTTGAAAAATTGTCACATTTCAACTAACCCAAACTAACCCTTACCTTAACTCTTATCCTAACCCTAAACTTAACCCTAACCCTTACACTAACCCTCATTCTAAACCTAACCGTAACCTTAGCAAGCAGTTGCTTATCAACATATAGTTTGTTGATAGTATGACCATCTATAGGGTCATGACTATCCAAATAAAATGTGACCTCTGCCGTCCATATCCCAGGATTAAGTGCTCTTTAGTCTTTACCCTAAACATTGACACATGAAGACATTAGTTAATACGTTTCCAGGCACTTTTCATCATGATAATAAAGTAGATATCCATATCAATGGAGGATCTCACGCCTGTATAGCAATTCATACTCTTCTTGTGTGACCTAATATGTTCCAGAAATAAGACATGATATGACACAGTTTAAGATGGTTCGACAGATATGCAGTATTGTAAATGTCAGGAGACTAAGAAATGTCTCATGCGTCCAGATAATCTCATACATATCTGACTGAATAATGTACAGGTAAGTTTAGCAGTATAGGTTTACACTACAGTAGAGGTGGACGATAGTAAGACCCAGAGGAGGCTGGTGGGAGGAGCTATAGGAGGACGGGTTCATCGTAATGGTTTGAATGGAATAAATGTAATGTTATCAAACACATCAAACATATGACATTTTAAAAATATATATATAATAATAATAATGTGCGATATACATGGCAGAGCCTTAATCAAGCTAGTCATCTTGATTACTTTCTTATGTCATTCTCTCTGGCACCAAAAGTTTAAAAAGTGTTGATGGGGACAGAATGCGGTCGGACCATCAGATAATTGGCATATACATTACTCTTACAGAATTTCCACATGGCGAGGATATTGGAAATTGAATCAAAGCTTACTCGATTATAACTTGTTTTTAACTAGGACAGAAGAATTTATAACGGACTTTTCCGACATAACATAGGTACAGCAGATCCCCTTATTGTATGGGACACTTTTAAATGTGCCTTTAGAGGCCATGCAATTCAATACTCATCTATAAAACAAAAGCAATTTTGGTCAAAAGAGTCCATATTAACACAGGTAATGGAAGGACTAACAGTACAGATAGATAGCAATAAAAACTGTACCATAAGAGCCTCAGAGCAAGTTAGAGGAAAAATAAAAAATAAATGGATGAACTTATTCAAGAAAGATCAAGTGTAATATATTATAAAAATAAAGCGAACTGGATGGAATATGAAAAATACTTTGGTGCATTTTCCCCCAATCTTCAACATAAAAAGGCTACCAAAATAAATGTACTGAAACTTGTCACAAATGATGGAGTCACTCATGATCCACCGAATTATATTTTGAAAGAGGAAGTAAAGTACTTTAAGCATATGTTTTCATTTCAGTCTCCTCCATCTCCACTAACCGAAGCTAATTCTATGGATTTTTTCCTATTAATAATATAAAATTAACATCTGCACAGAAAGACTCATGTGAAGGCCAAATTACAGAGGAGGAACTTCTTGATGCAATTAAAGCCTTTAAGTCCGGGAAAACTCCAGGGCTGGATGGCATACCAGTGGAAGTATACAAAACTTTTTGTGATATACTCAGAGGACCATTATTAGCATGTTATAACCACTCCTATATAAATGGTAGATTATCGGACACTCAACAAGAAGGTCTGATTTCAATATTACTGAAACAGGATCCAGGTGGTATATATAAAGCTCCAGTCCATTAAAAAAATTGGAGGCCTCTTACACTTCAGTGTTGTAATGCAAAAAATATAGCTAAATGCTTAGTGCATAGAATTAAAAAGGTTGTCAGATATTATTCATCCTAATCAGACATTTTTTTTTTACATGGACGATACATTGGAGATAATATAAGACAAGTACTGGAAACAATAGAATACTATGAAATATCAGGGAAACCAGGCATGGTTTTCATAGCTGACTTTGAAAAGGCTTTTGATAAAGTACAACTGCAGTTTATATATAAATGCTTGGAATATTTCAATTTTGGAGAATCTCTTGTAAAATGGGTTAAAGTTATGTATAGTAACCCTAGGTGTAAAATAGTAAATAATGGCTACATCTCAGAAAGTTTTAATCTGTCAAGAGGAGTAAAACATGGTTGTCCACTATCGGCACACCTATTTATTATTGCCATCAAAATGTTTGCTGTTAAAATTAACAACAATAAGGGATTAGAAATCCATGGCTTAAAAACAAAGGTGTCATTGTACACTGATGATTCATGTTTTCTTTTAAATCTACAATTAGAATCCCTCCACAGCCTCTTAGAGGATCTAGATACTTTTTCTAACCTCTCTGGATTAAAACCAAATTCTGATAAATGTACTATATTACGTATTGGATTACTGTGTAGTTTACCAATAAAATGGTCTGACAGGGATGTGGACATACTTGGTATACATATCCCGAAAGAAAGAAATGATCTCACTCCAATACATTTTAATAGAAAGTTAGCAAAAATAGATAAGATCTTGCTACCATGGAAAGGAAAATACCTGTCTATTTGTGGAAAAATCACACTGATTAACTCTTTAGTCATATCACATATTACCTATTTGCGTATGGTTTTGCCTACACCTAGCAACCTGCTTTTTAAATTATATGAGCAAAAATATTCAATTTTATTTGTAATGGCAAGTCAGACAAAATTAAAAGGGCCTATTTATATAATGACTATGAATTCTGAGGGCAGAAATGATTAAATATTAAAGCATTAGACCTCTCACTAAAGGCATCAGTCATACAAAAGTTATACTTAAATCCAAAATGGTTCTCTAGTAAATTAGTAAGAATGTCTCACCCCATGTTCAAGAATGGCCTTTTCCCCTTTATCCAGATTACAACCGCTTACTTTTGGTTATTTTAAAACGAAATCTCCAAAATATTGTTATTTTTTAGACAAGCCATAGAAAGTTGGTTGCAATTTCAGTTTAATCCACCTGAAAAGACAGAACAAAAATAATACAACAATGTTGTGGTTAAACTCAAATACACTAATTGATTAAAAAAACGTAATTTTTCAATAACATTACAAAAAAAAGGTATAATCTTTGTAAATTATATCATAAATAGGACTGGTGGAGTTATTTCTTTGCAACTCTGCCTAGAAGGCCAGCATCCCAGAGTCGTCTCTTCACTGTTGACGATGAGACTGGTGTTTTGAGGATACTTTTTAATGAAGCTGCCAGTTGAGGACTTGTGAGGGGTCTGTTTCTCAAACTAGACACTCTAATGTACTTGTCTTCTTGCTCAGTTGTGCACCAGGGCCTCCCACTCCTCTTTCTATTCTGGTTAGAGCTAGTTTGCACTGTTTTGTGATGAGAGTGGTACACAGCGTTGTACGAGATCTTCAGTTTCTTGGCAATTTCTCGCATGGAATAGCCTTCATTTCTCAGAACAAGAATAGACTGACGAGTTTCAGAAGAAAGTACTTTGTTTCTGGCCATTTTGAGCCTGTCATCGAACCCACAAATGCTGATGCTCCAGTTATTCAACTAGTCTAAAGAAGGCCAGTTTTATTGCTTCTTTAATCAGGACAACAGTTTTCAGCTGTGCTAACATAATTGCAAAAGGTTTTTCTAATGATCAATTAGCCTTTTAAAATGATAAACTTGGATTAGCTAACACAACGTGCCATTGGAACACAGGAGTGATGGTTGCTGATAATGGGCCTCTGTACGTCTATGTAGATATTCCATTTGAAAAAATCTGCCGTTTCCAGCTACAATAGTCTTTTACAACATTAACAATGTTTATACTGTATTTCTGATAAATTTGATGTTATTTGAATGGACAAAAAGTTGCTTTTCTTTCAAAAACAAGGACATTTCTAAGTGACCCCAAACTTTGGAACGGTAGTGTTTATTTACCCCCAAAACATATGGGGGATTGGAAATGATTCAGACAATTACATTGATGGAAGCACCAATCAATCCGCAATATTAAAGCTGATCCACCCACTAAAAATAAAAAAAATAAAAAACAACAACATGAAAACCACATTTGACTCCGTTCCATTAATTCCATTCCATCCGTTACAATGAGCCTGTGCTCCTATAGCTCCTCCCACCAGCCTCATCTGATAAGCCCACTATAACCTCTATCCAACATTTCCATATTTTACAACCCCAAGGCCTGAAAGTGACCAGGTCAGTATGGTGTGATGTTATCAGTATTACCTTTCCGTCCTTGTCGTAAGGAGAGTCGAAGCTGTCCAGGAATTTGCGGAATACTTGCTCCTCTGTCCACTCCCCATTTTGATATTTGGGGTGGTACTTGGCGTTGTAAACCCCACTAAGATCTTCAATAGTGATCACCCCGTCACCAGTCTTATCCAGCTTCCTAAAGGCCTGCATGATCACCTCCTTCCTGGCATTGGACATCGGGGGCTGTGATCATAACCAGCACAACCAGAAATAATGGACAAAATTCACAGATTAAATAAGTATGATCAAATGTATCATGTAATTCAGAGGCTTACCCCTACCACTCATATTTACCCTGAGAGTGAGGAGAAATTCATCAAAGTCAATGGGTCCACTGTTGTCCCGGTCAAAACGTTGAAACATTGTCATGGCCTCATCTTTCTCAATGAGGACACCGTAGTCATTAAGCCCCTTCATAAACTCCTTCACATCCAATATACGGTTGTTGTCATCATCCATTATCCTGAATGTTCTGACAGATAAACCATTGAAGAAGAAAATATATATAAATAGGTGGCAGTTGAAGAAAATTATTAATAATTTCTTGGAGTTAACGTTGTCAAAACAATCCTTGCATTTTAGAAGCCAATCTAGAGCTGTCTTCTTGACACAGCCTTCCTGACAGGATTGCCTATAGTACAATGTTTGATCAATCACTACTGCTACTCTATCAAACATTTGATGTTGATGACCTGGGCAACACATCACTTGATACAGAACCATTACTTGTGCCCTACACATAAGAGTATTCTGGTCACTCTCTCACCTGCCCAGACCCTTGATGCCAGAAGAGCCTCGTGCGAGACACTGCATCCTCAGTCGATCCACAGGGTCTGTGCATACAGACAGCTGTTTTTTGGCATTCACCGCCATCTCCCGATCATGTCGCGACGTCCCTGCCATGATACCTGCAGTCTGCAGGCAGGTAATCAATTTGCATCGCTGATTTGCATGCATACAGTGCGATTTGATGCCGAAAACATTGACACATTTCAGTGATGTCTAGTACAGTTTATGAGTGATGTTGTAGACAAAGATAAATTAAACATAATGCTAGAGCTGTGTGGCAGGGCCGGCTCTAGCCTTTTAGGGGCCCTAAGCAAGATTTGGTTGGGGGCCCTCCCACCTGCTGCAAAACATTTTAGTGGCTCCCCTCAACAGCAGAGAGAAAAAAGTGCAATTCTAAACATTTTGCCATTGGGCATAAACAAAATGTAGCAATTTCATAAAAAATGTCATGCAATTCTACTCATTTTGCCATGGGGCAGACAGAAAAAAGATTCAGTTTCACAGCTAATTTCCTGTAATTCTATCCATTTTACCAATGGGGTGGATAATTTATTTAGCAGTTTTAAAGCTAATTTCCTGTAATTATACACATTTTGCCATGACTTAAGACATGTTATGATTTCTGAGTGAGACTGACTAACAAAATCAATGGGGGCTCCCTGGAGGTCAGGGCCCTGGGCACGTGCCTGGTTGGTATTTGGCCATGATTACTACAAGTTTAGATAGCTGGCTAGACTAACTACAAACCTAAAAATGGTTAGCTGGCAAGGCTAATTGAGTGACGGTCAGTGACTGACATAACTAGAGAAAAACCGCTGAATGATGTTCAACCAAAATTCTAAATTGCACCTGGTGCATTATCCTATTCTTACTCTCAATAGTAAGTTGAGATCCCGACTGAGTTCCTAAAAGAAATAAAAAAATATTTTTGGTGGGTTTGTGGCCCCCTAGAGGCCGGGGGCCCTAAGCAACTGTTTATGTCGCTTATGCCTGGAGCCGGCTCTGTGACAAAGCCTTAGGGAACATGTGTCAAACTCATTCCACAGTAGGCTGAGTGTATGCAGGTTTTCGCTCCTCCCTTGCACTTGTTATTTCATTAGGATCCCCATTAGCTGTTGCGAAAGACCATGAAGCTGGGGTCCACACAGAACATGACATAATACAGAACATTAATTGATAAGAACAGCTCAAGGACATAACTACATACATTTAAAAACGTCACACATACCTTACATATCAATACATCAGTGGCGTGCCGTGGGCCTGGGGCCTAGGCCTTCAGTGAGGTACTACACAGTCCCACCCGAATTAATCCACCTCTTATTACCATCATTATGATGCCATGGCTCTAGACACTATACATTTAGACAGAAACGCAGTATAACCAGGCGTTGCGTCACCTTGAAATTGACAAATTGACATTTTTGGGTAAACAGTGTTTAACAGACAACTCAAGTTTGCAAAGCCAGTGTGGCTCCAAACACCAAATCGATCACTTGCAAATAATAGGCATTCCCAGCAGTACAGTTTGCAGTGCTTCTCGGAGCCTGTGAGCCATTGACAGCGCTCGTAGTTGAAACTTTGAAAGTGGCGAGCGAACGAACCCCTTTCCCGCCTGTGACAGGCTTTGTGGCGTCGGGCGACCTCTCCTTACAATGTCTAACTTTTCTTGAAAAGTTCGTCTTGAGAATGGCGTTATAATTATATCCTCGACCAAATCGATATCTTCTCATCCTTCCGCCATTGTGGGTTGAAAAAACAGCTTAGTAGAACGCGAATTAATTCGTTTATCAAATTCAGTTTCCTAGATCTGCATAGACCTGCCCATAGGACCTGCCTCTCAATATTGGTAATCCAATCAAAAGACGTGCACGCACTACGCCTGCTAGCTGGCTCCTGTGTAACACTGGAGCCAGCCAGCAGGCGTACAATAGCCAACTCTAAAGCTGATTGGTTGACACAAAATTTTAATTTCCATTCACTATAAGCTACAAGCGCCCGCACTGTTGATTCTGAAGGCATGAGGGCAGATTTTAGACCCCTGGCAACACATGATGGCTGAATATGATTGGATAAAAGATCTAACATAAAGACCAGCCCTCCAAATCTCAACCTGGGGCTGGAAGTAGTGCAACCAAGAGGAAAGCTATGAAATGAAGAGTATAACTCTTACTCTGGGGAATAATTGAATACATATGTGGGAAAATATATTTAAAAAAATATTATATTCTGATGATGTTTAGGCCAGCAGAGAAGGCCTTGCAGGCCCTGACGGCCCACCACTGCAATACATACACACAGAATATATAGGTCAATTGACTTAAGGTCACTAATTAGTAAAGAACTCCCCTCACCTGGTTGTCTAGGCCTTAATTGAAAGGAATGAACTAAAACCTGCAGAAACTAGGCCCTCCATGGAATAAGTTTGACACCCATGCCCAAACTCGTTTGTTCTACATATTTATATATGAACCTTCCAACCCGTTACGTCCTGCTGAACACGTCCCTGGCGCTTGCTAGCTGAACGGTCAACCTAGCCTAGCAAGTATCTTGCATTATGACCGTACTTACAATAAAGTCGGACTGTATACATTTAGATAATTAGATTCCTAAATACCAAACACGTTATTTCGAGTTTGTTTGCTACTTTATCTGTAGAGGCGAGAAACTTACCTTACAAATTTGTAAAGCAACCTGTAGCTAACTGTCAAACAACACAAACATCAGCGGCTCCTCTCCCCACCTGCGTTACAGTTTCCATAGAAATGCGGGCTTGCCTTCTCCCCTTGTTCCAGGTCGCCTACTGTAGATTATAGGCAGAGGGCTTGTTTCGACTGACTGACCTGCATCATAAATAACTTATTTGTAGATCAATCGGTCAGTCACAATTTCCCCATGATACATTACGGGTTTGATCCTCTCGAACACAGCCAGAGTTTCTAAACAAAGATACTAAACCATCATTGTTCTAGGTGCTGCAGTCATACCGAGGTCAGGGCGAGCCAGGCAACAAAGATAGAAATAGAATGTTCCTTATTGTAATGGTAGGTTACTCAAGTGCACCATAAGTGCCACTGATCCTGGCTGTACTTTGCCAGTCCTCTCCACAAAATATGATGAGCCGAATACATAATTTAAGGATGCTTTAGTTTATTTATTTGCACAACAGTGGTATAATACATGCTATTGTAGTCTAAATACTACATAAAAAATAAAAAACGAGGACCAACACCAGGGTTTAATAAATTATAACAATCCAGCATCAGAGTACATGTGCAGGGAAAATGAAATACAAAGAAAAACCAAAACATCTTCACCAAAATCAGTTTGAGGTTACCTATCAACATTATATATACAAAAGTATGTGGACACCCCTTCAAATTAGTGGATTCGTATATTTCAGCCACACCCATTGCTGACAGGTGTATAAAATCAAGCACACAGCCATGCAATCTCAATAGACAAATATTGGCAGTAGAATGGCCTTACTGAAGAGCTCAGTGACTTTCAACGTGGCACGGTCATAGGATGCCACCATTCCAACAAGTCAGTTTGTAAAATTTCTGCCCTGGTCAACTGTAAGTGCTGTTATTGTTAAGTGGCAACGTCTAGGAGTAACAACGCAATGTTATAGGCCACACAAGCTCACAGAAAGGGACCGCTGAGTGCTGAAGAGCGAAAAAATGGTGTCCTCTGTTGCAACAGTCACTACTGAGTTCCAAACTGCCTCTGGAAGCAACATCAGCACAATAACTGTTCGTCAGGAGCTTCATCAAATGGGTTTTCATGGCAGAACAGCTGCACACAAGCCTAAGATCACCATGTGCAATGCTAAGCATTGGCTGGAGAGGTGTAAAGATCACCACCATTGGAGTCTGGAGCAGTGGAAAGAAATGGTTTGTCGAGATCAGTGTGAAAGAACTTGACTGGCCTGCACAGAGCTCTGACCTCAACCCCATCAAACACCTTTGAGATAAATTGGAACGCTGACTGCGAGCCAGGCCTAATCACCCAACATCAGTGCCTGACCTCACTCATGCTCGTGGCTGAATGGCAGCAATGTTCCAACCAGTGGTGGAAAAAGTATCCAATTACCATACTTGAGTAAAAGTAAAGATACCTTAATAGAAAATGACAAGTAAAAGTCACCCAGTAAAATACTACTTGAGTAAGTCTAAAAGTACTTGGTTTTAAATGTCCTTAAGTATCAAAAGTAAAAAATAAAAGTATAAATCATTTCAAATTGCTAATATTAAGTAAACCAGATGGCACATTATTTTTTTTATTATTATTATTTTTTTTTTTTAATGTACGGATAGCCAGGGGCACAGTACAACATGCAGACATAATTTACAAACAAAGCATTTGTGTTTAGCGAGTCCGCCAGATAAGAGGCAGTAGGGATGACCAGGGATGTTCTATTGATACGTGTGTGAATTGGACCATGTTCCTGTCCTGCTAAGCATTCAAAATGTAACGAGTACTTTTGGGTGTCAGGGGAAATGGATGGAGTAAAAAGTACATTATTTTCTTTAGGAATGTAGTGAAGTAAAAGTTGTCAAAAATATAAATAGTAAAGTACAGATACACCAAAAAACAACTTAAGTAAAAATACTTGAAAGTACTAAAGTACTTTACACCACTGGCTCTAACATCTAGTGGAAAGCCTTCCAAGAAGAGTGGATGCTGTTATAGCCGCAAGGGGGGACTAACTCCATATTAATGCCCATGATTTTGAAATGAGATGTTCGACAAACAGGTTTCCACATACACTACATGACCAAAAGTATCTCACTAACACTACACGTCTGTATAATTCATTAGGAACTTTACTTTAAAGATGCAGTCCAGGATCTTAAGCACAACAAATTTTGTAACATATTGTATTCATAACATATATGAATTACAACAAAAAATACAAAATCAGAATGTAACAACATACAAAATGGATGACAAAATCAATTTAATTAATTTCTTACTTTTTACAAAAAGAGATTGTAAGGAGTTCAAGGGGCATCCAACCTGACAAGACCCTTTTTTAGCCCATGGTTACCAGTGACCTTAACAGATGCAGTTAAATTAATTTTGAATAAATAGCATGTTGTACATGTGTTGACATTTTAAATAAGAGCATCATTAACACATACATTGAGAGACGGGGGACTGGTTAAATCTAAAATATTATTTACAACAGATTACAATTTAACACGATTTTATAATAATTGTCCAACTCCTTCAAAATGGTGAATACCATGCATTTAACCTGCATGCTTCTGACTGTGTTTTTACCTGAATTCCTCATCCAACCAAGCTCATACAGTTACAGTAGTTGTTTCAAGTTGACACAATATGAAGTCATATTTCTAGGACAATGTATTTCAGTGGCACAATGACCTGTTGCTTCGCAGTACCTTCCAGCAAGACCTCTTGAAGAACATAAGAACAAATATTTATATGCAATACATTTAAAAAGTTCACTTTTCTTTTTTGATTGATCCAAGTAATTAAACCAAAAATAATGAAATCATAACTGGAAAAAATGTGCCTTTGCCATTGTTGTAATGCAGTCAAATAAACAAAACAATATGGCACAATGATATCCCAAAAAGACTTCAGTAGATAATTTAACACCTAAAATTCAAATAGTTTGACAATAAATAAGGCATTACTTATGTCAAGCACTTAATTGCTAATGACACAATATAGAACATTACTTTTAAAACAGGCCTGTCAACAGAATCCACAAAAAATATTTTCAAACAAACGTAAGGTCATTTTGACACTCGGAATAGAACATAGAGAATATATCACAATTAAGAGCAATGGTAAATCTATTTTTAGTATCAGCTGTATCAGTTGACCTCCATCAATTTCAGCAACATCTCGAGCATTATGGGCCAAATTCCAACTTGAGATCCGATTTGCACAAATCTCACATCAATTCAAGTGAACGATAAGAACAAATACTGTATCTCAGGGCAGGATCTATGGGCAGTACAAACACTGTTAATTCAGTTAACTCAGTGTGGGCTGGATCACATAGATTGCACATTAAACTAAAGGTCTAAATACAGTACACTCAGTTTCTATGGTAGCAGCTTCCGAAACAGACCTAAGCAACTGTCCTTCCGTCCATATACCAGGATAATACAAGACTGGCAACACAATTTTTTTTTTACCTTTATTTAACTAGGCAGGTCAGTTAAGAACAAATTCCTATTTTCAATGACGGCCTAGTGGGTTAACTGCCTTGTTCAGGGGCAGAACGACAGATTTTTACCTTGTCAGCTCGGGGATTCGATCTTGCAACCTTTCGGTTACTAGTCCAACGCTCTAACCACTAGGCTACCTGCCGCTCCATTGAAACATTGATACTTTTTCCCACTATTTCTATTTTGCTGACAGATAAGTAGAAAGTTAATAACTTTTCGTGGGTTAAGACTTTTAAATAAGTCTTCCTCCAAAAATATCCTTAAATTAGTAGTAATTACTTATCTTCTCATCAAAATGATGAACAATGTAATCAGCCCATCAACCAGATTTTTGAGGTAAGATCCATTGTAAAGATCACAGGGGATACCACAGGAAGAGGACCTTGAACGGAAATTCATGTATAAGTAATAACAGAAATGACGAAGTGGTTTAACGGATGAGAAACAGTGATGAGCCCAAATGGGGTACGGATCTGCATTCATGACATGCTGCACAGGGGAGGACAGCTATCGGTCTAATAGGGAAGTGTATATCAACAGCCACTGACGTGTTCTGACAGAAGACAAGCTATTGGAGACAAGGAGCAGCAGATACATCATGCCAACAGTGGAGTGGAAGATAAGAGGTCGTGCTACATTCACAGAGCCTGAGAGTCTCTCTCCTTCCTATTGTCTTCCCTGCAAGGTGGATGAGTGGAGGATAAATTCATGTGCAATATTTAGCTTTCCTGTTCCTTCGACTCTCCCTCGCTACTCTTCTCAAACATCATCAAAGATTCTGCTCCGTGACGAGGACATGGACAGGTACCTGCCTGGTACATGCCTGCAAAATGGAGAGGCACAGTACGCATATATATGTTTAACAGCACATACTTTGTGTTATTTGCTTAGAGGTATCATCCACAGCAGAGCAGAAAGTGAAACTAACACACTTATTTAGATAAAGTGGGGAGTGGAGGACCTCTTACCTGGTGGAGTCTGCTTCAAGAGGGTCGTCTGAAAGAGTCTCTGCATTGAAGTCCAAAGGCTCTGCGTCCTCGAGAAGTTCTATAGAATCTCTCTCTGTTCCTCTGCCAGTCCGAGAGTATTTCACCTCTGTTGAAGAAAAAACAATGATCAATACCATATCACTGCCTTCCGCAGTTCAATTCAGATACATGTAATAAGGGACTTAGATCTTTCTTTTTTTTTTTACAAGTTGGGGTGTATCCTTCGTGTCATCAAGATAAGCCATGACTCTACAAGAGCAAACAAAACATTGATTCATTGTTTAACAAAAGCAATGAGTAAAATCTAGCTTAAGTGTAGGAAACAAGCACAATGTAATGCAAGTAGGTTTTGCGACCAATCACTTACGTCTGTTAGGGCTAGTGTTCGGGATAGGCACAGTATCAGAGTAGTTGGTCTCCGTCATTTCTGCGGCTTCATTTCTATTCCTGTTCCTGGCAGTGTCTTCCCGAGTGTTACCATAACGCTCCTTCCACTCCTAGAACACAGGAACAAGCCCGACGTTAACACCTTGATCCGTTACTCTGCAAAAATAAAAACCAACACACACACTAAAAAGGGCATGGAACATTTTATCTCGAGACTCACCCTTCGCCGGTTCTCTCCATCCTCTGTCCTTTGGCGCTTTCTTTTCTCTGTCAGAAACACAGAAATCAGTGGTTTGAGTTGACAACACAAACTTTTTCCACTGTCAAATGGTTTTCATTCAGATCAAGTGGGGACAAACCTCGTCGAATGAGCTCCTTGCCTTCATCAATCAGGTCAGAGGTCATTTCATTGTCTCCCACGAACTGCTGAAAGCCCAGGAGGTTCAGACAGCGGGTACCCAGGCTAAAGGGTTCATACAGAATCAGGGATGATCTGTCATAAATCAATGCTTGTTCTTGCACAGTATGTATGCATTTGTATTTATTATGGATCCCCATTAGTTCCTGCCAAAGCAGCAGCTACTCTTGCTGGGGTCCAGCAAAATGAAGGCAGTTTATACAATTTTAAAAACATTACAATACATTCACAGTTTCAACAACACACCGTGTGCCCTCAGGCCCCTACTCCACCACATATCTACAGTACTAAATCCATGTGTATGTATAGTGCGTATGTTAATCGTGTGTGTGTGTGTGTGTGTGTGTGTGTCGTGCCTATGTTTGTGTTGCATCACAGTCCCCGCTGTTCCATAAGGTGTTTTTTTAATCCGTTTTTAAAAAATCAAATTTTACTGCTGGCATGAGTTACTTGATGTGGAATAGAGTTCCATGTAGTCATGGCTCTATGTAGTACTGTGTGCCTCCCATGGTCTTCTGGACTTGGGGACTATGAAGAGACCACTTGTGGCATGTCTTGTGGGGTATGTATAGGTGTCCGAGCTGTGTGCCAGTAGTTTAGACAGACAGCTCGGTGCATTCAACATGTCAATACCTCTCATAAATAAAAGTAGTGATGAAGTCAATCTCTCCTCCACTTTCAGCCAGGAGAGATCGACATGCATATTATTAATATTAGCTCTCTGTATACAGCCAGCAGTGCTGCCCTGTTCTGAGCCAATTGGAATTTTCCAAAGTCCTTTTTTGTGGCACCTGACCACACGATTGAACAGTAGTCCAGGTGCGACAAAACTAGGGCCTGTAGGACCTGCCTTGTAGATAGTGTTGTTAATAAGGCAGATCATCGCTTTATTATAGACAGACTTCTCCCCATCTTAACTACTACTGCATCAATATGTTTTGACCATGACAGTTTACAATCTAGGGTTACTCCAAGCAGTTTAGTCATCTCAACTTGCTCAATTTCCACATTATTTATTACAAGATTTAGTTGAGGTTCACGGTTTAGTGATGTTTTGTTCCAAATACAATGCTTTTAGTTTTTGAAATATGTAGGGCTAACTTATGTGTGCTGATAATCCTTTTGGGTCATTGGTGGAGTACTCCTTGTAGAAGAGAAAGTTGATATTCTGTATCGTAGTATTATTCATGCGTTTGTCTACACCACGAATGTATTGTAATTTCATAATCTAAACAGCAGGCTAGACTCACCTGAAGTAGGTAGCGATACAAAGCAGCAATATAAGCATGGGGTAGTAGATATAGAAGCCATTAGCGATGAACGATAGGACCCTCATAGAACCCATGATCTGCAGAGGAGTGACGTGTTATTTTCCTCATATTGATGATACATCAACGAATATGTTCCATCAGTGTCAGAAGGATGTGCTGTCTTACAGAGGTGTAGGCCGTCTGCTCCTTCAGTTGGTGGGAGATAGCAGAGTCCATGTGGATCAGACCCAGGAAGTTCAGACACAGAGGAGGGGTCAGACGGCAGAACAGCCTAAAGAGCAAAAAGACTACATTAGACATTTAACATTATATCATGTTACACAAACATATACCTGGTGCAAAGTAAGGGATGTATGGACATTGAGAAGTACAGCTGTCCAAATACAATATAAACTCAGCAAAAAAAGAAACATCCTCTCACTGCCAACTGCATTTATTTTCAGCAAACTTAACATGTGTAAATATTTGTATGAACATAACAAGATTCAACAACTGAGACAAACTGAACAAGTTCCACAGACATGTGATGAACAGAAATGGAATAATGTGTCCCTGAACAAAGGGAGGGTCAAAATCAAAAGTAACAGTCAGTATCTGGTGTGGCCACCAGCTGCATTAAGTACTGCAGTGCATCTCCTGCTCATGGACTGCACCAGAGTTGCCAGTTGTTGTTGTGTGATGTTACCCCACTCTTCCACCAAGGCACCTGCAAGTTCCCAGACATTTCTGGGGGGGAAAATGGTCCTAGCCCTCACCCTCCGATCCAACAGGTCCCAGACGTGCTCAAAGGGATTGAGATCCAGGCTCTTCGCTGGCCATGGCAGAACACTGACATTCCTGTCTTGCAGGAAATCACACACAGAACGAGCAGTATGGCTGGTGGCATTGTCATGCAAGGATGAGCCTGCAGGAAGGGTACCACATGAGGGAGGAGGATGTCTTCCCTGTAACGCACAGCGTTGAGATTGCCTGCAATGACAACAAGCTCAGTCCGATGATGCTGTGACACACCGCCCCAGACCATGACGGGCTATCCACCTCCAAATCGATCCCGCTCCAGAGTACAGGCCTCGGTGTAATACTCATTCCTTCGACGATAAACGCGAATCCGACCATCACCCCTGGTGAGACAAACCTGTGACTCGTCAGTGAAGAGCACCTTTTGCCAGTCTTGTCTGGTCCAGCGATGGTGGGTTTGTGCCCATAGGCGACGTTGTTGCCGGTGATGTCTGGTGAGGACCTGCCTAACAACAGCCCTACAAGCCCTCAGTCCAGCCTCTCTCAGCCTATTACGGACAGTCTGAGCACTGATGGAGGGATTGTGCGTAACCTGGTGTAACTCGGGCAGTTGTTGTTGCCATCCTGTAACTGTCCCGCAGGTGTGATGTTCAGATGTACCGATCCTGTGCAAGTGTTGTTACACGTGGTCTGCCACTGCGAGGACGATCAGCTGTCCGTCCTGTCTCCCTGTATCGCTGTCTTATGCGTCTCACAGTACGGACATTGCAATTTATTGCCCTGGCCACATCTGCAGTCCTCATGCCTCCTTGCAGCATGCCTAAGGCACATTCAGGCAGATGAGCCGGGCATCTTTCTTTTGGTGTTTTTCAGAGTCAGTAGAAAGGCCTCTTTAGTGTCCTAAATTTTCATAACCGTGACCTTAAATGCCTACCGTCTGTAAACTGTTAGTGTCTTAACAACCGTTCCACATGTGCATGTTCAGTGTTTGAACCCTTTACAATTAATATCTGTGAAGTTATTTGGATTTTTACAATTTATCTCTGAATGACAGGGTCCTGAAAAAGGGACGTTTCTTTTTTTTTGCTGAGTTTAGTTCTGTCCACACAAATACAGCCAAACCAAAAATACACACCACTTTCTGAATGTCAATTTCCTAAATTTTTACCATATACATGATTTCGACAGATGTTTTGTCTCTTTGATACTTAGCTAATCATGGTTAAACCAGAACTAAAGTCTCACGTAATTGGTCAGCTGCTCAATTAAGTTCTGTGTCCATACATGTTAAGAGAAGAGATGAAAGAACGAGGAGCGGAACGAGGAGCTCCACACACTCGTTGAAAGTTATGGGCCGAATGTCCCCCCTTCTGGAAATTCGAAAGACGCAAACACCTATGAAATCGTGGTTTGTCCAAATAACCAGCAACAAAAAACACAAACACAGGAAATACTACTTGTAATCCCACACATCCCATTCCTTCCCGACATATTTGACGGTACCAGTTATGTTTAAATAGATCTGTTTACGAGATCAATACTTAGCTAATGCTGTCTAATCAGAACCACATTCCTCTCCTCACATCGCTCTACCACCCACTCACATGCCACTGAACTGCAGGCTGTAGGCGTCAGTCTGGTGGTGTGAGGCCAGGTAGTAGTAGTTGAACACTCGGATCCGGAACACAGTGGAGTAAACGCAGGTACACAGGAAGAAGATGGTGATGAAGCACGCCATCTAGTGGACAAAACAATAACCTTTATGTGAGAGACCCGACAACCTCTAATTGAATTATGCATACACAACAGAAACCCACTGGATGTTGATATGATCAGATAACATAATGTTTTTGGGAGCATGTAGTGTGCAACTTTCTTTCTATACAGATATTACCAGATTAGTACAGTAGTACACCGGTAATTGCTTTCCATTGGCGTCTCACCTCGATGTACAAGTAGTTGTAGTCTCTCTCAGCGAGCTGGATGAAGACAGCGAAGAGTGAGAGGACGGGCCGGGTGCTGAAGAAGGTGCACTCAGACCACACCACACCCACAGAGAACAGAGACAGCAACACAGCCAGCAGACGGTAGAACCACTGTCTCAGCAGGCACTCCCAGTACCACTCTGGAGAAGAACAACATAAACACATAAAGGTCTCCAAGGATCTTAGGAATTTAGTAAAATTCCAAGTGAGGAGAGGAATGGAAGACTGTAGGGCTGTGACAATACCAGTATGGGAATTATTTTGTCTATGGTAAAAATTAAAACACGACGCAGACTAAAAACTCTTTGGTCCTTTAAAAACCTGCTGTATGTAAAATATGTTGCGCTATTGCTTGGAAAATAAATCAGTGTGATTCTAGATGACAACATAATGATGATGTTTGCAACATTAGGGCTGTTTTCCTAAAGAAGTTTAACCTGCTTCGTGCTTTGTTTGTAGGTGTGAGTGAACCCTCAGTTGTAGAGTTGACCCAGGTGTGAACTGTGAGGATCTGTGACACCCACCTACAGTAGGAGTGTATAAGTATGGGCTGAGCCAGCTAGTTGGTTCTGTGGAGGGGAAGCTGTGAACAAACTGGTGGGCTGAGCTGGTCTCATTCTTAGCCACGTCCTCCAGGTGCATAGCCTGCTGCAGGAGGATCTGCCACTGGACATGGGTCCTGTTGTGCCTCTGCACTGCGTAGATCACCTGACCATTCACAAAAGAACCACATCCTCAAACTAGGGTTTAGAGTAAATTTGTATTTAACTAGGCAAGTCAGTTAAGAACAAGTTATTATTTACAATGAGGGCCTACACCGGCCAAACCCGGACGACGCTGGGCCAATTGTGCGCCGCCCTATGGGACTCCCAATCACGGCCGGTTGTGATACAGCCTGGATTCGAACCAGGGTGTCTGTAGTGACGCCTCTAGCACTGAGATGCAGTCTTAGACTGCTGAGCCACTCGGAATCCCCATAAATCCATTTGAATTTAATCACTTTGACAGCATCCCGTTTGATTTATTTTTAAAAAATGTTTAAAAATAATAATAATTACATACATGTTTCCCCCATCAGAAAGTGACTTTTTAGACCTAAATGCGAAAGCATTGGTTAACTTTTAGCACCTCTATCTCCTAAATGCCAAAGCATTAAAGTTAACCCATTTTGCATACCCAACCATACCATGAGACATCCATGTCTTCATCACTGGAAAATATAAACGGTTGAGTTTGATATAATTTAAAAGCTTACAAACAGGGTTGTCAAACCATTTTATAATTTCTTGAAAACAATTTTTTTTATACAAATTATGACATTTAACCTTTAATGTAAATTATCTAAAAACGTGTAAACTCCCATTTTTTTCATATTCACATTTGTTGTATCTTAGACCCTACTTTACATCAGCTGTGGTTTTTGAGTTGTGCCTGCCATCGGGTGTCATTTCAATCATAGAAAAATAATTCCTAGAATGGACTTATCCCTTTAGATCACTGCAATTTAGCTGGTACACCATTGAAATTTAAATTATAACTTTTAATTACTACCACAAAGAAGGCTGCCGGTCCACCCACCATCTGTCACCTTAAATGGTCATGTCTATTCTATTATCTATATTTCAATACGTTACCTATGGAGGATTGACTGTATAATTTAAAGTCAACATTCTTAGTTTAGACCAACCATCTTTGTGGTACGCTTTGAAAGTTTAAAATTTAAAACGTAATTCCTACACTACATGACCAAAAGTAGGTGGACACCTCTTTGTCGAACATCTCATTTCAAAATCACGGGCATTAATATACAGTTGGTCCCCCTTTGTTGCTATAACAGCCTCCACTATTCTGGGAAAGCTTTCCACGAGATGTTGGGACATTGTTGCGGGGACTTACTTCCATTTAGCCACAAGAGCATTAGTGCGGTCGGGCACTGATGTTGGGCGATTAAGCCAGGATCGAAGTCGGTGTTCCAATTTATCCAAAAGGTGTTCTGAGCAGGCCAGTCATGTTCTTCCACACCAATCTCGACAAACCATTTCTGTATGGACCTCGCTTTGTGCACTGGGGCATTGTCATGCAGGAAA
Source organism: Salvelinus alpinus (assembly GCF_045679555.1). Lineage (NCBI taxonomy): Eukaryota > Metazoa > Chordata > Actinopteri > Salmoniformes > Salmonidae > Salvelinus > Salvelinus alpinus. The sequence goes on from NC_092086.1 coordinate 101,074,586, forward strand.
CAGGAAAGGGCCTTCCTCAAACGTTTGCCACAAAGTTGGAAGCACAGAAACGTCTAGAATGTCATTGTATGCTGTAGCTTTATGATTTCCCTTCACTGGAACAAAGGGGCCTATCCCAAACCATGAAAATCTGCCACAGACAATTATTCCTCCTCCACCAAACTTTACAGTTGGCACTATGCATTGGGGCAGGTAGAGTTCTCCTGGCATCCACCAAACCCAGATTCGTCTGTCGGACTGCCAGATGGTAAAGCATGAGTCATCACTCCAGAGAGTCCAATGGCAGCGAGCTTTACACCACTCCAGCCAACGCTTGGCATTGCGCATCGTGATCTTAGGCTTATATGCGGGTGCTCGGCCATGGAAACCCATTTCATGAAGCTCCCGATGAACAGTTATTGTGCTGACATGGTTCCAGAGGCAGTTTGGACCTCAGTAGTGGGTGTTTATGCTCTTGCGCTTCAGCGGTCCCGTTCTTGCTCCTTGATGTTTCCACTTCACAATAACAGCACTTAGTAGACCGTGGCAAGTCTAGCAGGGCAGAAATTGGATGTACTGACTTGTTGGAAAGGTGGCATCCTATGACAGTGCCACGTTGAAAGTCACTGAGCTCTTCAGTAAGGACATTCTACTGCCAATAATTGTCTATGGAGATTGCATGGGTGTGCTCCATTTGATAGACCTGTAGCAACGGTTGTGTCTGAAATAGCTGAATCCACTCATTTTAAGGAGTGTCCACATACTGCTGTATATTTAGTGTATGTATGGAAGGTTTCATTGAAATTAAAAGGGGTGCTGTCAAAAAGTGACTGAACTCAAATGGCTTGACCCTTTATAGAAGTCTGGATATAGTCAGCAATATGACAAAGAACACAAAATCGCGAAATAAAACTGTTGACTAGCTAATAATGTGAACATTTCTTAAATGTACCTGTTTGTGAAGCTTCACCAGGTTCTTTTCACTAGGATAGGTGTTCTGTTTGTCATCAAAGTCCTCATAGTCATCCATGTTTCTGCCCATCTTCTCCTGGTACTCCACAGGGCACTAAGAGAGAAAACTCTGTTAGGATCATAGAGACAGATACTGTGCCTTCAGAAAGTATTCAGACCCTTTGAATTTTTCCAAATTTTGTTAAATTACAGCCTCATTCTAAAATAGATTTTTTTTAAAAATTATTTCAGCAATCTACACACAAGACACTCTAATTACAAAGCGAAAAAAAGGTTTAGACATTTTTGCTAATTTATTAAAAACAAGATACGTTTAATTTTTTTATTTACATAAGTATTCAGACCCTTTGCTATGAGACTTTAAATTGACCTCAGGTGCATCCTGTTTCCATTGATCATTCTTGAGATGTTTCTACAACTTGATTGGAGTCCACCTGTGGTAAATTCAATTGATTGGACATGAGTTGGAAAGGCACACACCTGTCTATATTTAACTCCCACAGTTGACAGTGCATGTCAGATCAAATACTAAGCCATGGAGTTGAAGGAATTGTCTGTAGAGCTCAGAGATAGGATTGTGTCGAGGCACAGATCTGGGGAAGGGTACCAAAAAATAAAGATTTTTCTTTCTAGAGCTGGCCGCCCAGCCAAACGAAGCAATCGGGGGAGAAGGGCCTTGGTTAGGGAGGTGAGCCGACAGAGCTCTAGAGTTCCTCTGCGGAGATGGGAGAACTTTCCAGAAGGACAAGCCTGTCTGCAGCTCTCCACCAATCAGGCCTTTATGGTAGAGTGGCCAGACGGAAGCCACTCCTCAGTAAAAGGAACATGACAGCCCGCTTGGAGTTTGCCAAAAGGCACCTAAAGACTCTCAGATGATGAGAAACAAGATTCTCTGGTCTGATGAATCCAAGATTGAACTATTTGGCCTGAATGCTAAGCGTCACGTCTGGAGAAAACCTGGCACCATCCCTACGGTGAAGCATGGTGGTGAAGCATGGTGGTGGCAGCATCATGCTGTGGGGATGTTTTTCAGAGGAAGGATCGAAGGAAAGATGAACGGAGCAAAGTACAGAGAATCCTTGATGAAAACCTGCTCAGGACCTCAGACTGGGGCGAAGGTTCACCTTCCAACAGGACAACGACCGTAAGCACACAGCCAATACAACGCAGAAGTGGCTTCGGGACAAGTCTCTGAATACCCTTGAGTGGCCCAGCCAGAGCCTGGACTTGAACCTGATCGATCATCTCTGGAGAGACCTGAAAATAGCTGTGCAGCAATGCTCCCCATCCAACCTGACAGAGCTTGAGAGGATCTGCAGAGAAGAATGGGAGAAACTCCCCAAATACACATTTGCCAAGCTTGTAGCGTCATACTCAAGACTTGAGGCTGTAATCGCTGCAAAAGGTGCTTCAACAAAGTACTGAGTAAAGAGTCTGAATACTTATGTTAATGTGATAGTTTAAAAAAAATCATAAATGAACAAAAATGTCTAGAAACCTGGTTTTGCTTTGTCATTACGGGGTATTGTGTAGAGATTGATGAGGGAGATAAAAAAACAATTGAATCAATTAAAGAATAAGGCTGTAATGTAACAAAATGTGTAAAAAGTCAAGGGGTCTGAATACTTTTCAAAGGCACTGTAGAGGACTGCAGTGCCCCATAATGGGACAGATGCAATGATGCGACCTCTAAGTTTATGGTTAGGATCAACAAAGGCACTGGACATTCTCAGGCCACTTCACATTCCTCACGTGTTTAATCCTCACTTTAAGCACATAGAGAGAGTGCACACATCTCATTCAATAACATTGTGGGGTTGGGCTCCACATTCTTTACTGAGAATATGTCATTGTTTCTTTGTTTGATGCTTTGTCCTTCTTTAATCTTGCCTTTCTAAGAATAGTATCGATGTACTTCCTCAGTGGGTGGTTATACTTGATGGATTCTTGGACTTTTCTCACTTCCTAAAACAGATCAACAGCAAATAGAAGGACATCAATTAAACACAATTCAACTCAGTTTCTAAGAAACAGACCGCTATAATGTTTAAATGTTGTAGTCAGAGCAGTAATCATTCCCTACCTCCATGACGTCCTCTAGATTCTCCTCTGCATCAGCCTTCTCTGTCATCAGCTTGGCTGCCTTGAAGTAGGTCTTGATGAGCAGGTGTCCCTGCCGCGAGGCGTTCCAATATGAGCGCGGAATCTCTACTAGGCCATAACCTAGCAACAGCACCAGCAGGAACAGGCCCCAGGTGTTGGCTGCAGTGATGCCTATTGTCTGGAGCTCATACCTGAGAGAGACAAAGGGACAGACCAAACAAGATTTAAGTGAGACAAAGACATACATGGTTCCTTCTAATTACCTTTCTATATTAGTACTGTGTTGTATAGAGTACAATGAGGTGAAATGCAGAATGGTAACTTTTTTTTTGTAGTCAACAGCGCACTTTCCAAGTCTAATTTGTCCATGTTGCTGTGCACTCACCAGGAGAGGTGCCACTGAGGGTGAACGGCAACGTAGATAAGCAGCGATCCGAAGATGAGCAGGTATGTCCCGTAATAAATGGCATTCTCTATCAGTGCCGTCTTTATTTTCCCAGTGATAGAGAAGCCCCCCGAGCGTGCATAGGATTGCATGAAGGGCAGCAGCAGCCTGCAAAGCCAACAAGATCTGGATTAAGGCAGCTGTAGTCTCTTAGTATATCAGACAAAATGAACAAACTTAGAGACCAGTTCTGATCAGTAGTGTTTCCAGTACAATTAAATACAAGGCCAAACAGTGTCAAGCACTCACCAGGTGAGACACTGAGAGGTCCAGTAAACAACCCTCCAGAACACAGGCATGATTCCATCCGGAATGTAGCTCCACGGCTTGTAACACACCTTTGGAACACTGTCATGGAAAACATACAAACAGTGTTGATATGCAGTTAGCAAGGTCTGGAAACATTGAAGAAATTAACATCTGGAGGGGAATGAAATGACAAAAGCTACTGCCTAATGCTATACTGATGGTGACCTATTTAAGAGGAATCAAAAAAAAGATACTGGAGCAAAGCACATAAACGTTGATCTTCATTGTCAAACAATGAAACTTCAATGTTTGCCTTGTATAGACTATTAGGATAATATGTCAGACTGTCTGGGAGAAAACAATGTACATAATGACAGTCAAGCAAAACTACATTGGAAAAAATATATAAATGCAACATGTAAATACCACAGTAAATGTCAATACCACAGATGTCTCAAGTTGAGGGAGCGTGCAATTGGAATAATGACGCAGGAATGTCCACCAGAGCTGTTGCCAGGGAATTTAATGTTCATTTCTCTACCATAAGCCTCCTCCAACTTCGTTTTAGAGAATTTGGCAGTTAGTCCAACCGGCCTCAACCGCAGACAACGTGTATGGCGTCGTGGAGGCGTGCGGTTTGCTGTTGTCAATGTTGTGAACAGAGTACACCATGATGGTGGTGGGGTTATGGTATGGGCAGGCATAAGCTACAGACAACGAACACAATTGCATTTTATCGATGTCCATTTGAATGCACAAAAATACTGTGATGAGATCCTGATGCCCATTGTGTGACCAACATATGCATATCTGTATTCCCAGTCGTGAAATCCATAGATTAGGGCCTAATGAATTTATTTAAATTCACTGATTTCCTTATATGAACTGTAACTTAGTAAAATTGTTTCATGTTGCGTTTATATTTTTGTTCAGTATAAAAAGGACCCAATGTACTTGACATTTCACGATGGGAAGAGAGTGGACTTTTAGCTGTTGCAAATGAATGTGTGACAGCAGATAAACAAAATCTTCCTGTTAATCCCATTTAGATCAGTTTGTGCAAAACCATTTTGAGAAGACAGCTAAAACACAGTCTCATGTTTTGAATTACAGCAATGGTTCCTGCCTTATGCTTTCTGTCTAGGACCCTGATCCCTGGTCTTTGGTAACTACTGTACATGCTAGTGTTTTGTTCAACCAAATCCTGACCTCTGTCATGTCATTACCCTGAGTGCTGAACCTAATCCTATGACACGTGAACATATGATGAGACCCTAGGGATTAGGCACTCACCTTTTAGTGGGTGTGGCCATAGTGGAGTTTCCTGCAGTTTGATTGGATATCAGTGGGGTCACCAGGGATACGGAGCCATGTTCTTCATGATCAATCTTACACTGCTTGTAGATTGTCTGAAAGGTCCAAACAAACACACAGACAAAGGAACATAAGGCCCTAAAAATTGTTAAAGACTCCAGCCACCAAAGTCATAGACTGTTCTCTCTGCTACCGCATGGCAAGCAGTACAGATGCACCAAATCTGGAACCAACAGGAACCTGAACAGCTTCTATCCCCAATCCATAAAACTGCTAAATGGTTTAGTTAAATAGTTAATTAAATAGCTACCCATACTATGTGCATTGACCATTTTTGCACAAACTTTGACTCATCACATACACTGCAGTTAGTCACTTTATTCCTAGTTATATGTACACATCTACCTCAATTACTTCGTACCCCTGCACATTGACTTGGTACTAGTACCTTGTCTATATAGCCAAGTTATCATTACTCATTGTGTTTCTATTATTTCTTTATTTTCTTTCTCTCTGCATTGTTGGGAAGGGCCCGTAAGTAAGCATTTCACTGTTAGTACACACCTGTTGTTTACGAAAAATGTGACAAATAAAATTGTATTTGATATCAGTAAGGTCTGCAAACACACAGACACACCAAGTTACTGGTCACCATTTTCATCCAAGTTAGGTGTTTCTTGAAAAAGGGAATGGATAAGATGGGGTTTTGGTGATGAAAGAGGGCAATAGTACTAACCGTGCTGATGTCCAGAGGAAGAATGAAGACGATGAGGAAACACAGGTACCAGGCCAGCAATGTACCAAACAGCACCATCCTCTGCTGCTTACGGAAGTCTGCATAGCGATGCAGCAGGAACAGAGCCAGGAAGAACACCACCACTATCTCAATGCCCAGCGCAGCCCCACTCATCCTGACTGCCTCTCTTATTGCTCTCGAAACCAGCAACACAGTCACTAAAAAGAGAGAAATATGTCAAATAAATCCCAAGACTATTCAATAGATGGGTGTAAAAGAAAAAAAATCACATCACAAAGTAATATTGCATGGTCTAAACAAATATGTGTATGTACTCCTAAGAGACAAGTAGCTCTTCTTTTGAAAGTTTCAGGCAGAGCATCATTCTCACTGAGTGACACACACTCCCCTCCCCCTCTGTCAATTACTTGAGAAAATAATGAACCCATTTTCATTGGCTTCCAAAGCCACGAGTAGTCTCCTACAAAAGACCTATTGGTCTGTCCGAGTCTGAAAGGGTCTTTTGTTTTGCTCCAAAGGAGCATGATTAAATGAGAATGGGAACATTCTGCTCTACATAAAACAAACGTTTACAATAACACAACCAAAGAAATGGCATGAATGAATATGATTGTGGTAAAACAATGTCATAATATAAGCCATTGCAGGGCCAGCTAATTGGAAATACAGACATTTTCATCCTACAAGAAACATGGTATAAAGGAGACAGACCAACTGGTTGCCCTATAGGTTAGAGAGATCTGGTAGTCCCATCCACCAAACTACCAGGTGTGAAACAGGGAAGAGACTCAGGGGGAATGCTAATTTGGTATAGAGCAGACCTAACCCACTCTATTAAATTAGTCAAACAGGAAAATGTTATATCTGGCTAGAAATTATTAAGGAAATTATCTCAACAGAGAGAAATGTCCTCATGTGTGCTACCTATAACGAAGACAGCTTCTCCATCCTAGAGGGGGAAATCAACAATTTCCAGGCTCAGGGACATGTACTAGACTGTGACGACCTACATTTCAGAACCCGACACCCTCAGCACACAGGGGGACAAACACCTACCTGGAGGTGACAGCAATCCCTCCCCCTTATGCCCCCCTAGACAGAACTACGACAACATAACCAACAAAAACTGGTCACAACTCCTGCAGCTCTGTCAGACGCTGGTATGTACATAGTCAATGGTAGGCTTCGAGGGGACTCCTATGGTAGGTACACCTATAGCTCATCTCTTGGCAGTAGTACTACTTTATCACTGACCCTAACCCAGAGACTCTTAGAGCTTTCACAGTCAGTCCACTGACACCCCTAATAGATCACAGAAAAAGCACACTATTTGAACATAGCTTTGCTCAATCATGAGTCATCAATGCCAAAGGAACTTAATAATATTAAGAAATGCTATAGATGGAAGGAAAACAGTGTGGAAATATGCCAAAAAACAATAAGGTAACCAAAAATTCAAACCCTAGACAAATGGTTTGATATAGAATGCAAAAACCAAAGTAAGAAATTGAGAAACCTATCTAACCAAAAACATAGACACTAGTGATGCACCGATATTCAATATTTTCCATGCCAAAAAACCCGATACCGATACCCGATATTTTAAGAAAATTCAGCCTTAAGCATTCGAGTCCAGTTAAATAGTTAACACACACACACGGACGCAGCGGTCTAAGGCACTGCATCTCAGTGCAAGAGGTGTCACTACAGTCCCTGGTTCGAATCCAGGCTGTATCACATCCGGTCGTGATTGGGAGTCCCATAGGGCAGCGCACAATTGGCCCAGCATCGTCCGGGTTTGGCCGGTGTAGGCCGTCATTGCAAATAAGAATTTGTTCTTAACTGACTTTCCTAGTTAAATAAAGGTTAAACACACACACACAACCACACTGACCAAAAAGTTATTTTGTTGGCACCTATTTCTTTCACTTACTTTCTGTGCTGTTTCGTTGTTAATTTGTTCAGTCGTTTCATTCTCAACCATTTCTATGGAACGCCGTTTGGGTCTTTGTGTGTCAAAAAATATACTATTTAACACTATTTGACGTGTCAAATAAGCTTGTTGACCAATCAGGACCTGAATATGACTGCTCGTCACATAAAAGATTAACAGGTTCATACATTTTTTACATAGTTACTACACATTGATTACACTATCACTCGTATTTCATGTCACAACGATTCATCGATACGTATGCTATGCTATGATAGCCAGCAGCATACCACCCTGCATACCACTGCTGGCTTGCTTCTGAAGCTAAGCAGGGTTGGTCCTGGTCAGTCCCTGGATGGGAGACCAGGTGCTGCTGGAAGTGGTGTTGGAGGGCCAGTAGGAGGCACTCTTTCCTCTGGTCTAAACAAAGATCCCAATGCCCCAGGGCAGTGATTGGGGACACTGCTCTGTGTAGGGTGCTGTCTTTCGGATGGGACGTTAAACGGGTGTCCTGACTCTCTGAGGTCATTAAAGATCCCATGGCACTTATCGTAAGAGTAGGGGTGTTAACCCCGGTGTCCTGGCTAAATTCCCAATCTGGCCCTCAACCATCACGGTCACCTAATAATCCCCAGTTTACAATTGGCTCATTCATCCCCCTCCTCTCCCCTGTAACTATTCCCCAGGTCGTTGCTGCAAATGAGAATGTGTTCTCAGTCAACTTACCTGGTAAAATAACGGTAAAATAAAAAAAATAAAAAATAAATGATGCTGGTAAAGTTGTCTCACGCACTTACAGTGCTGGTCATAAAAAAAAGCTAGTTCATGGATGCAAACAATGTTCTTCCCCAAAAACATAGCAAATCGACAATTTGTTTCAGTGGCTTTTGTTAGCTAACTAACTATATAGCTAGGTGTCATCATCTAAAATAACCCTAATTTATAAGACAGTTCTTATTTGATTAACGGTGGTCGGACACATCTATGTGAAGCTAGCCACAATAAGGATAAGCCACAATATTGTACTTTGCAGTTAGCCTTCAAAATAAAAGTTTGGCATAATTCTACTATTTATATTCATTTGCATTACTGTCAATGACAAACTTGTATTTTGAAATCAAACTGAAAATTCCACTATTGTGCCTAATCCTTATTGTGGCAAGCTTCACAACACATAACCAAGTCCGGTCGAGCAACACTAGCCAGATGAAGCTAGCTGCCTGCTTATAACGTTAGCTTTGGGCAACAGGGTTAAGTAGTTGGCTAGCTATGTATTTTCATGAACTGAAGTTCAATTTCAATAGTCGAACAACAAGTGGCAATCTAGCTAATACTTACTCACAAGGATTCCTAAATCCTTGCTAAGAATAATGAAAATGACTGCAGGTTCTACTGGTCATTGTTTTCAGGCTAGTTGTATTGGTGCTAGCTAGGTACCAAGCTAAAGCTAGCTACCCCAGAAGTTGCGATAGAACAAATTATGCTTTTACCAACGCAGTATTGTAAACACATCATTCGTGGCCGGTGTTTGCTTGTTTGTACAGCTTTGACAGTGCTACTGTATATTTTTTGACACGCAAAGACCCAAACCACGTTCCATAGTATGCATGTTGTGAAGCTAATAGCAGTGACCCTATTACTGTGTAACTCCGGTAGGGCAACATCTGAAAAATAGCGCACTTGGTAGTGTGTACCGGTGCTCGACCAGTCGGCGAAAGCCAACATCACCCACAACAGAGAACGGTTGATTGTCAAGGGCAATGAATTCCATTATCTTGGCGTCAATGGATTTTGCCTTTGAGTTGTCTCGCTGAAATGTTGTTACTCTTTCAAATGACTGCTCGATCCACACAGCAGACATTGTGGGCTAGTTTAGGAATGCTGTGTTGCACGTATAGCGCAAAATTTTACGTGGCTTCATTACATCATGTACCTACGTTATATAAGTATGCACGTCAGCTTTGACATCAGTTTTGCACATCGGGACGTTAAACTAGACATCGGCCGATTCCGATATGTTCACCGATATATCGTGCATCCCTAATACAGACCCAGAAAAACTATGGCAAATCACTAAAACAAAAAGGAAAAGCACGTCAGAAATCATCTCAATGTAATTTAAGAACCTAACCACTTGGAAAACACTAAACAAACAACACGAAGAGTTATCTATCCAAAACGGAGATGTATGGATAAACCACTTCTCCAATCTTTTTGGCTCTATAACAAAGAACAAACAGCAAAAACATATGCATGATCAAATACAAATCTTAGAATCAACTATTAAAGACTACCAGAACCCACTGGATTCTCCAATCACACAAAGAACTACTGGACAAAATACAAACCCTCCAACCCAAAAAGACATGTGGGGTTGATGGTATCATAAATGAAAATATACAGACCACAAATTCCAATTGACTATACTTAAACTCTTTAACATCATCCTCAGCTCTGGCACCTCAATATTTGGAACCAAGGACTGATCTCCCCAATCCACAAACTTGGAGACAAATTTGACCCCAATAACTACCGGGGGATATGTATCAACAGCAACCTTGGGAAAATCCTCTACATTATCATTAACATCAGACTCATACATTTCCTCAGTGAAAACAATGTACTGAGCAAATGTCAAATTGGCTTTTTACCAAATTACAGTACGGCTGACCATGTATTCACCCACGCTTTGTTGATTTCAAAAAGCTTTCAACTCAATTTGGCATGAGGGTCTGCTATACAAATTGACAAAACATATGACATCATAAAATCCATGTATACAAACAAGTGTACGGTTAAAACTGGCAAAAAACACAGACGCTTTCACACTTGTTAAACAATAAAAATGAATCTAATTTCACAGGCTAATGCTTAATTTGCCTTGGATGTTTTTACCACGTTTGGGGCCCCTTTGAAATAATACTTAACAGCAGCAAACAACCTATCAGAAATGCTAGCTAGCAAACATAAGCAAACCACGACTTACACACAAGCTATGTGGCTACTACGTATTCACCACGTACACCCTAATTGACAAACAAACTAAAACGGCTAAAATTGTGCGGCTAAAATGGTCAAAAAACACACATTTCTTTCCAGTGGGCCAGGGGGGTGAAACAGGGATGCAGCTTTAGCCCCACCCTCTTCAACATATATATCAACAAAATGGCCCAGGGCACTAGAACAGTCTGAGTTAAGACTCTGCATGGAGAATTTTGCAAAAATATTCTCAGTGTACAACGTAAAACACCAAATAATGCATGCAGAGCAGAATGCTTATGCTCAAAATCCAGAAAAGAGCAGTTAAATTCTAAAACCACCTATAAGGAAGCGATTCCCAAACATTCCATAACAAAGCCAGATCTGGCTCTCAAGAGAAGACAGGCTATGTACACACTGCCCACAAAATGAGGTGGAAACTGAGCTGCACTTCCTAACCTCCAACCAAATGTATGACCATAGAGACACAGATTTCCCAGAGCCACAAAGAAATAGAAAACAAATCCAATTTTGATAAACTCCCATATCCACAGTGTGCAATCACAGCAGCAAGATTTGTGACCTGTTGCTACAAGGGCAACCAGTGAAGAACAAACACCATTGTAAATACAACCTATATTTTATATATTTTCCTTATGTACTTTAACTAATTGCACATCATTACAACACTGTATATAGACAACTACATTTGAAATGTCTTTATTATTTTGGAACTTTTGTGTGTGTAATGTTCACTGCAAATTCTTTATTTTCTCACATTTGTTTATCTATTTCACTTGCTTTGGCAATGTAAACATATGTTTCCCATGCCAATAAAGCCCCTTAATTTTAAATATAATTGAAATTGAGAGAGATATCACCAGTGTAGGGTCATTACAGTAACTAAAGAAATGTAAGCCCATGTAAGAATTCACTCAAGTTAATTGAGCAAAGACAGCGCCACCTTGCTTGCTACGGTAACTCACACAACGTATTTAGCTGGTATGGTAGTTAAATCAATAACAAACGAGCAAAGACGCTTTCACACTTGTTAAAAACAATCTAATTTCACAGGCTAATGCTTCATTTGCCTTGCCCTTGGATGTTTTGCCGCGTTTGGGGCCCCGTCGAAATAATACTTAATAGCAACAAACGACCTATCAAAAATGCTCGCTAACATAAGCGAACCACGACTCGCGAACACACAGTGTTGCTGGTACGCTTAATTATCTCACCATTCGACTGTTAGGGATCCAGCCAAAATCACAGTACCACAGTTATGATATTGTAAAATACAGCTACCGTGTACCATGGAAGAATTAGCGTCACGTCCTTGGTTCTTCCTGGTTTGCGTAATGGCAGCCGGGGATGATGGGTAGTGTATGCGTTTCTAAAACGTTAGTGCTATCCAGAATCCTTGAGCCTTCCCTAGCCTGCTACCTTGGACCTTTATCAACAAGACAGGCTTACCTACTGCGTGCTTTCTCGCCTCCTTTTGATTTTGGTCAAAGTTGATCGAGGAGATTCGTCGAGGATAGTGAACGTGAATACGCTTGCATGAAATGAGATGGTCCTTAGGCAAAATTATGTTTACAGGGGTGGATCCCATATTGTGATCAAAACTAATGAAATTAGTTGTGCAAGACATTTTATAGATAAAACAATATGGGGGTTTGGCAGATTTCCACATTCTTCCGTTGGAGGATATACATGGATATACATGAACTACTTAAGTCGTTTTTTGGGGTATCTGTACTTTACTATTTAGGACAACTTTTACTTCACTACATTCCTGAAGAAAATAATTTACTTTTCACTCCATATATTTTCCCTGACACCCAAAAGTACTCGTTACATTTTGACAGGAAAATGGTCCAATTCACGCACTTGTCAAGAGATCATCCCAACTGCCTCTTATCTGGCGGACTCACCAAACACAAATGCTTTGTTTGTAAATTAATGTCTGAGAGTTGTAGTGTGCTCCTGGCTACCCGTCTGGTTTGCATAATATGAGGAATTTGAAATAATTAATACTTTTACTTTTGATACTTAAGTATATTTTAGCAATTCCATTGACTTTTGATACTTATGTATATTGAAAACCAAATACTTTTAGACTTTTACTCAAGTAGTATTTTACTGGGTGATTTTCACTTTTACTTGAGTCATTTTCTATTAAGGTGTCTTTACTTTTATTCAAGTATAACATTTGAGAACTTTTTCCACCACTGCCTATGTGACTACTAACGAATTGACACAATCCTCGACTACTCAACCTTTCCAAGTTATGGAGGGAGGATGGAAGATGGTCTTTTTTCCAAATGAGAAAACCCCCTTGCTCCAGCCAAACGCCACGCCCACAGACATTCATTTATTCTCCACAATGAGTCTGGATCTGAGTATCTCCCTGACACTTCACCGAATGCCAACACATTTGAGGCCGTCTGATTGGTCAGAAACCGATGAGTTGGGCCAGGGCCAGAACACACATGGGTAAAGCAGTAGTTTGAAAATGTGTCATTGGCTTTGATAATCTGATTGGTTAGAGACGATTGTTTTGTACAATGCCCCTCGTGCCCCTCGTCACCACAGACAACTTCAATGATGGCAGTCTCAGACTAAAGTATACTGAACAAAAATATAAATGCAACATGCAACAATTTCAACGATTTTGCTGAGGTACTGTTCATATAAGTGTAACGGATGTGAAATGGCTAGCTAGTTAGCGGTGGTGCGAGCTAATACCCTTTCAATCGGTGACGTCACTTGCTCTGAGACCTTGAGGTAGTGGTTCCCCTTGCTCTGCAAGGGCCGCGGCTTTTGTGGAGCGATGGGTAACGATGCTTCGTGGGTGACTGTTGTTGATGTGTGCAGAGGGTCCCTGGTTCGCGCCCGGGGCGAGGGGACGGACGTAAAGTTAAACTGTTACATAAGGAAATCAGTTAATTGAAATAAATAAATGATGCCCCATCTATGGATTTCACATGCCTGGACGGGGGCGCAGCCATGGGTGGTCCTGGGAGGGCATAGGTCCACCCACTTGGGAGCCAGGCCCAGCCAATCAGAATTATACTCCTCCGCACCCCCCCCTCTGACGATCCCGCAGGTGAAGAAGCCGGATGTGAAGGTCCTGGGCTGGCATGGTTACACGTGGTCTGCGGTTGTGAAGCCGTTTGGACGTACTGCCAAATTCTCTATAACAGCATTGGAGGTGCCTTAAGGTAGAGAAATTAACTTTACATTCTCTGGCAACAGCTCTGGTGAACATTCCTGCAGTCAGCATGCCAATTGCACGCTCCCTCAAAACTTGAGACATCTGTGGCATTGTGTTGTGTGACATTTTAGAGTGGCCTTTTATTGTCCCTAGCACAAGGTGCACCTGTGTAATGATCATGCTGTTTAATCAGCTTCTTGATATGCCATACCTGTCAGGTGAATGGATTATCTTGACAAAGGATAAAAATGCTCACTAACATGGATATAAACACATTTGTGCACAACATTTGAGAGAAATAAGCTTTTTGTGCATATGGAAAGTTTCTGGGATCTTTTATTTCAACTCATAAAACATGGGACCAACACTTTACATGTTGCATTTATATTTTTGTTCAGTGTATTAAGCGAACAACAGAGCAGTGGAAGGACAACCCGTGAACTGGGGATGTTACGTGTTGTCTTACCCAGTCTCCCTTGCAGGATCACCACGTGCGGCTCTCATGAGTCACAAGATGGCGGGTACACCCGAATGGATGTTGGACTTGGAGTCAGTGGAACCCACTGGTGAAAGAGAGAAGACACTCTCTGTACTAGTGAGTTTTGGTGCAGAGTTTATACAAGATGAAGTCAAGTTAGGATGTGTCAGTTTTTGTCCCGAATCCATTACAGTTTTTTAGGTGTCAAGCTTATGGTCATGTGGAAGCAGTGTGTAGGGAGGGAAATTCCTAGATGTGAGAACTGTGCTGGAGGACACGAGACAAAAGAATGTCTAGTATTGGTGGAAAAAGTTGTGTGTGTAAACTGTAGGGGTACCCATGGTGCTGGAGATCAGAGGTGTCCGGTGAGAGAAAGACAGGTTGAGATTGCCATGATCAGAGTAGTGCAGAAGGTGTCATATGCTGAGGCTGCAAACCAACTGTCCTATTTTGTTTGCTTTTTCGCATTGTTTGTAACTTATTTTGTACATAATGTTGCTGCTACCGTCTCTTATGACCGAAAAGAGCTTCTGGGCATCAGAACAGTTACTCACCTCGAACTGGTCAAAGATTCTTTCTCAAGACCAGGCCCAAATCCCTGTCATTTGCGTGAAGAAAAGACAGAGAAAAAAGGGGCGGAGGTTGGGGTGCCTTGTGAGAATTCGTAGGCGAGTGAGTAAACCTTCACTACCATCCGTAATACTGGCCAACGTGCAATTATTGGAAAATAAACTGGACGATCTACGATTAAGACTATCCTACCAACAGGACATTAAGAACTGTAATATATTATGTTTCACGAGTCGTGGCTGAACGACGACACAGATAATATAGAGCTGGCTGGGTTTTCCGTACATCGGCAGAACAGAGCAGCTTCGTCTGGTAAGACATAGGGCGGGGGGGTGTGTCTATTTGCCAATAACAGCTGGTGCGCGCCGTCTAATATTAAAGAAGTCTCGAGGTATTGCTCGCCTGAGGTAGAGTACCACATGATAAGCTGTAGACCACACTATCTACCAAGAGAGTTGTCATCTATATTATTCGTAGTTGTCTATTTACCCCCACAAACTGATGTTGGCACTAAGACCGCACTCAACGAGCTGTATAAGGCAATAAGCAAACAAGGAAATCCAGAAGGGGCGCTCCTAGTGGCCGGGGACTTTAATGCAGGCAAACTTAAATCCGTTTTACCTTTCAACCAGAGGGGGAAAAAACTCTTGACCACCTTTACTCCACACACAGAGACGCATACAAAGCTCTCCCTCCCTCTCCATCCATTTGGCAAATCTGACCATAATTCTATCCACCTGATTCCTGCTAACAAGCAAAAACTAAAGCAGAAAGTACCAGTGACTTGCTTAGTACGGAAGTGGTCAGATGACGCGGATGCTACGCTACAGAACTGTGTTGCTAGCACAGACTGTAAGATGTTCTGGGATTCATCCAATGGCATTGAGTAGTATACCACCTCAGTCACCGGCTTCATCAATAAGTGCATTGACGATTCCATCCCCACAGTGGTAGTGCGTACATATCCCAACCAGAAGCCATGTACTGCATTAAAGGCAACATCCGCACCAAGCTAAAGGCTACAGCTGCCGCTTTCAAGGAGCGGGACATTAATCCGGACGCTAATAAGAAATCCCGCTACGGCCTCAGACGAACCATCAAACAGGAAAAGCGTCATTGCAAGACTAAGATTGAATCCTACTACACCGGCTCTGATGCATGTTAGATGTGGCAGGGCTTGCATACTATTACAGACTACAAAGGGAAACCTACAGTAGTTGCGAGATGCCCAGTGATGTGAGCCTACCAGACAAGCTAAAAACCTTTTATGCTCGCTTTGTGGCAAGCAACACTGAAGCATGCATGAGAACATCAGCTGTTCCGGACGACTGTGTGATCACTCTTTCCGTAGCCAATGTGAGCAAGACCTTTAAACAGGTCAACGTTCACAAAGCCGCTGGTCCAGACGGATTACCAGGACGTGTACTCAAAGCATGCTGGACCAACTGGCAAGTGTCTTCACTGACATTTTCAACCTCTCCCTGACCGAGTCTGTAATGCCTACATGTTTCAAGCAGACCACCATCGTCTCTGTGCCCCCCAAAAAAGTGAAGGTAAGCTGCCTAAATGATTACCGTCGCATAGCACTCACGTCGGTAGCCATGAAGTGCTTTGAAAGGCTGGTAATGGCTCACATCAACACCATCATCCCATCATCCCAGAAACCCTAGACCCACTCCAATTCGCATACCATCCCAAAAGATCCACAGATGACGCAATCTCAATCACACTCCACACTGCCCTTTCCCACCTGGACAAAAGGAACACCTATGTGAGAATGCTGTTCATTTACTACAGCTCAGCTCAGCGTTCAACACCATATTGCTCCATGGTGCTCAGCTCAGCGTTCAACACCATAGTGCCCACAAAGCTCGCAAAGCTCATCACTAAGCTAAGGACCCTAGGACTATTTTGTTTTTTTACGTGTTATTTCTTACATTGTTACCCCAGGAAATCTTAGGTTTTATTACATACAGTCGGGAGGAACTATTGGATATTAGAGCAACGTCAACTCACCAACATTACGACCAGGAATACGACTTCCCCGAAGCAGATCCTCTGTTTGGTCCACCACCTAGGACAATGGATCGGATCCCAGTCGGCGATCCAAAACAACGGCGCCGCAGAGGGGGCAGACGTAGCGGTCTTCTGGTCAGGCTCCGTAGATGGGCACATCGCGCACCGCTCGCCGAGCATACTACTCGCCAATGTCCAGTCTCTTGACCACAAGGTAGACGAAATTCGAGCAAGGGTTGCCTTCCAGAGCGACATCAGAGACTGTAACGTTCTTTGTTTCACGGAAACATGGCTCACTCGAGACACGCTATCGGAGTCGGTACAGCCACCTGGTTTCTTCACGCATCGCGCCGACAGAAACAAGCATCTCTCTGGTAAAGAAAAAGGGCGGGGGTGTATGGCTTGTGATTAACGAGACATGGTGTGATCATAACAACATACAGGAACTCAAGTCCTTTTGTTCACCTGACCTAGAATTCCTTACAATCAAATGCCGACCACATTATCTACCAAGAGAATTCTCTTCGATCATAATCACAGTCGTGTAAATTCCCCCCCAAGCAGACACATCGATGGCCTTGAAAGAACTTCCTTTGACTCTATGTAAACTGGAAACCACATATCCTGAGGCTGCATTTATTGTAGCTGTGGATTTTAACAAGGATAATCTGAAAACAAGGCTCCCTAAATTTTATCAGCATATCGATTGCACGACCCGGGCTGGCAAAACCCTGGATCATTGTTATTCTAACTTCCGCGACGCATATAAAGCCCTCCCCTGACCCCTTTCGGAAAAGCTGACCACGACTACATTTTGTTGCTCCCATCATATAGACAGAAACTAATACAGGAAGCACCCGTGCTCAGGTCTGTTCAACGCTGGTCCGACCAATCGGATTCCACGCTTCAAGATTGCTTCGATCACGTGGACTGGGATATGTTCCGCATAGCGTCGAACAACAACATTGATGAATACGCTGATTCGGTAAGCGAGTTTATTAGCAAGTGCATCGGTGATGTTGTACCTACAGCGTCTATTAAAACATTCCCCAACCAGAAACCGTGGATTGATGGCAGCATTCGCACAAAACTGAAAGCGCGAACCACTGCTTTTAATCAGGGCAAGGTGACCGGAAACATGACCGAATACAAACAGTGTAGCTATTCCCTCCGCAAGGCAATCAAACAAGCTAAGCTTCAGTATAGAGACAACGTAGAGTCGCAATTCAATGGCTCAGACACGAGAGGTATGTGGCAGGGTCTACAGTCAATCACGGACTACAAAAGAAAAACCAGCCCCGTCGCGGACCACAATGTCTTGCTACCAGACAAATTAAACAACTTCTTTGCTCGCTTTGAGGACAATACAGTGCCACTGACACGGCCCGCTACTAAAACCTGCGTGCTCTCCTTCACTGCAGCCAATGTGAGTAAAACATTTAAACGTGTTAACCCTCGCAAGGCTACAGGTCCAGATGGCATCCCCAGCCGCATCCTCAGAGCATGCGCAGACCAGCTGGCTGGTATGTTTACGGATATATTCAATCAATCCTTATCCCAGTCTGCTGTTCCAACATGCTTCAGGAGGGCCACCATTGTTCCTGTTCCCAAGAAAGCGAAGGTAACTGAGCTAAATGACTATCGCCCCGTAGCACTCACTTCCGTCATCATGAAGTGCTTTGAGAGACTAGTCAAGGACCATATCACCTCCACCCTACCTGACACCCTAGACCCACTCCAATTTCCTTACCGTCCCAACAGACGACGCAATCGCCATCACACTGCACACTGCCCTAACCCATCTGGCCAAGAGGAATACCTATGTAAGAATGCTGTTCATCGACTACAGCTCAGCATTTAACACCATAGTACCCTCCAAACTCGTCATTAAGCTCGAGACCCTGGGTCTCGACCCCGCCCTGTGCAACTGGGTCCTGGACTTCCTGACGGGCCACCCCCAGGTGGTGAGGGTAGGTAACAACATCTCCACCCCGCTGATCCTCAACACAGGGATCCCACAAGGGTGCGTTCTCAGCCCTCTCCTGTACTCCCTGTTCACCCATTACTGCGTGGCCATGCATGCCTCCAACTCAATCATCAAGTTTCCAGACGACACTACAGTGGTAGGCTTGATTACCAACAACGACGAGACGGCCTACAGGGAGGAGGTGAGGGCCCTCGGAGTGTGGTGTCAGGAAAGTAACCGTTCACTCAATGTCAACAAAACAAAGGAGATCGTGGACTTCAGGAAACAGCAGAGGGAGCAGCTCCCTATCCACATCGACGGGACAGTAGTGGAGAAGGTGGGAAGTTTTACGTTTCTCGGCGTACACATCACGGACAACCTGAAATGGTCCACCCACACAGACAGTGTGGTGAAGAAGGCCTCTCTTCAACCTCAGGAGGCCGAAGAAATTCGGCTTGTAACCAAAAATACTCACAAACTTTTACAGATGCACAATCGAGAGCATCCTGTCGGGCTGTATCACCACCTGGTACGGCAACTGCTCCGCCCACAACCGCAAGGCTCTCCAGAGGGTAGTGAGGTCTGCACAACGCATCACTGGGGGCAAACTAACTGCCCTCCAGGACACCTACACCACCCAATGTCACAGGAAGGCCAAAAAGATCATCAAGGACAACAACCACCCGAACCACTGCCTGTTCACCCCGCTATCATCCAGAAGGCGAGGTCAGTACAGGTGCATCAAAGCGAGTACCGAGAGACTGAAAAACAGCTTCTATCTCAAGGCCATCAGACTGTTATACAGCCATCACTAACATTGAGGGGCTGCTGCCAACATACTGACTCAAATCTAGCCACTTTAATAATGTGTATAAGGTAGTTGTTGTGAAATTGTTAGGTTAGATTACTTGTTAGATATTACTGCATGGTCGGAACTAGAAGCACAAGCATTTCGCTATACTTGCATTAACATCTGCTAACCATGTGTATGTGACAAATAAAATTTGATTCGATTTGATTCCCTCTGCAACTGGATCCTGGACTTCCTGACGGGACGCCTCCAGGTGGGAAGGGTAGGCAACAGCACATCTGCCACGCTGATCCTCAACACTGGGGCCCCTCAGGGGTGCGCGCTTAGTCCCCTCCTGTATTCCCTTATCACCCACGACTGTGCGGCCAAACACGACTCCAACACCATCATTAAGTTTGCTGGCGACACAACAATGGTAGGCCTGATCACCGACAACAACGAGACACCCTAAAGGGAGGAGGTCAGAGATTTGTCAGTGTGGTGCCAGGACAACAACCTCTCCCTCAGTGTGAGCAAGACAAAGGAGCTGATCGTGGACTACAGGAAAAGGCGGGCCGTACCGGCCCCAATTAACATCGACGGGGCTGTAGTGGAGCGGGTTGAGAGTTTCAAGTTCCTTGGTGTCCACATCAGCAACAAACTATCATGATCCAAACACACCAAGAATGTTGTGAAGAGGGCACAACAAAATGTTTTCCCCCTCAGGAGACTGAAAAGATTTGGCATGGGTCCACAGATCCTCAAACAGTTTTACAGCTGCACCATCGAAAGCATCCTGACTGGTTGCGTCACCACCTGATATGGCAGCTTCTTGGCATCCGACCAGAAAGCGCTACAGAGAGTAGTGCCTACAGCCCAGTACATCACTGGGGCCAAGCTTCTTGCCATCCAGGACCTAAATACTAGGTAGTGTCAGAGGAAGGGACAAAGAATTGTCAGACTCCAGTCACCCAAGTCATAGACTGTTCGCTGTTCATACCGGAGCGCCAAGTCTAGGCCCAAAAGGCTCCTTAATAGCTTCTACCCCCAAGCCATAAGACTGCTGAAAAATGTATCCCCCCTTTGTTTTTACACTTCTGCTACTCGCTGTTTATTATAAATGCATAGTCACTTTACCCCTACCTACATGTACACATTACCTCTACCCCCGCACATTGACTCGGTACCGGTATCCCCTGTACATAGCCACTTTATTGTTATTTTATTGTGTTACTTTATTTTGTTATTTTTTCATCTTTAGTTTATTTAGTAAATATTTTCTGAACTCTATTTCTTGAACTGCATTGTTGGTTAATAGCTTGTAACTAAGCATTTCATGGTAATAGACTTTGATTTGAAGAGCGTAGTAGATGGGTCCAGGGTGAGGGATCCTAAGAAGATCCCTGTAAGTAGGCTGAGGTCAATAGAGAGTGATAGGAATAGCATGTCCTTCACTAAGGTTTTTTTTTTTGGTGTTCATCGCCATGGTTGTCAACTGTACTGCAGGAATGGAACATAAATCACAGAGGATAGATGTTGTGATGGCAGCTGCAGAGAAGGACTGCTTTACTGCAGAAGAGTTAAAAGGTGTTTTGAACGATAGTGTCCCATCCTCCCAGGCTGCTGGCCTGGTGTAGGATCAGATAGAGCCAAAGTAGTGGAATAGTGATGATGTCTTAATGGGTGTACGGTTAGTTGGTAAGGCAATTTTTTCACAAAGTGTAATGAATTCATACTACAGAATAGTAGTGTGGTACACAGCCAATACAATAGGTGGTGGCATGCACCTATAAACTTTTTTTCATAATACTTAAGAAGAAGAAGAACAGCGGAAGAATTTAGAGTGAGTCCTAAATCCTAAACCCTAACCTTAACCTTAACCATAACCCTTACCTAACCTTAAGCATTTTAAATGTCAACTTCAATGGGGTAGGGACGTCCCAAGGATTCCTGATAGCAAGGACCATTTCCAAATAGTTTTGTGGCAAACAATCGGTGTATTTGAGCAGTAAACCTAAAAGCGTCAGCAAACATAGGTTCGATTGGCTTTTAGCCGAACTCGGCTTGTTGAAGCAACCGTCTGTGCTCTCATACTCCCAAAAGACTGTTGTTTGAAAAACTAGAAAAAAATTGCAATATTACTGTTGTTTGTCCCTCTTGGGCCACTATAGCAACAACATAACCAGGAACACTTCCTCAGAATAGTCAGAATTAATATAAGATAAATCAAGAAATCTGTCATTAATTTTGAATTTTTGCAAAGGAGGCCTTAGTCATGCAATTTTACATCTAGCTAAGGGGCTTGGGGCAGTGTTTCTCAGGTGAATTTTTTAAACATAAAAACTAATCATCTCGTTGAATGACAACAAACTAGGGGTAGTACCCTTGACCAATCACTGACGAAAACTTTGGCATCCAAACTTTGACTTGCCTCATGTAGCCTAGCGGTTAAGAGCGTTGGGCCAGTAACTGAAAGATCACTGATTGGAATCCCTGAGCAGACTAGGTGAAAACCTGTCAATGTGCCCTTGAGCAAGGCACTTACCCCTAATTGCTCCTGTAAGTTGCTCTGCATAAGAGCGTCTGCCAAATGCCAAAAATAAAAAAAGATGTATGCACGAACAGCCCAAAAAATTAAATGCTGAAGACCAAAACGAACAAAAGCTAAAATGTTGTCCTAATATATGTGTGAACTGTTTAGACTGGGAAGCATATGGTACGCTATAGAAGCAGAGTGAACTCTTGGTAGGTGCATCTGTGAAAGTCGGACACTAGTGGTTTTCCAACAGCAAGGCTCATCAAACATGGCAGTGTCAACATATCTGCTATTGTTTATATAAGTATTTCTGTATAAATGTATAAATAAACTTTTCTATACCCCCATATCACACACTCACAAACTGAAAACATAACGTGTGTACAATGAACTGGTTAGAGAGAGGTATCAAATATGACTTTCCTTTGTATCCCCTGTAGCTTTAGAATTGGTGCAAAGTTGGTTCCTGTTTCAGTCATGCCTTTGGCCACGTTTTCGTGGGTCAAACAAATTCACCCTAGTTATTGGTTGACAAATAGTGTCTCTCACAATGCAGGTGACTGCTGCATGGTGCAGTTGGTGAGAAGCAACTGCAGCGACTTGAAGGCAATTCAAAGTCCAATTTAAAGTCCACACACTATTTGTCCCTTCTCTCCACTGGGATTCTCTGCCTCTAACCCTATTACAGGGGCTGAGTCACTGGCTTACTGGTGCTCTTTCATGCCGTCCCTAGGAGGGGTGCGTCACTTGAGTGGGTTGAGTTACTGACGTGATCTTCCTGTCTGGGTTGGCGCCCCCCCTTGGTTTGTGCTGTGGTGGAGATCTTTGTGGGCTATACTCGGCCTTGTCTCAGGATTGTAAGTTGGTGGTTGAAGATATCCCTCTAGTGGTGCGGGGGCTGTGCTTTGGCAAAGTGGGTGGGGTTATATCCTTCCTGTTTGGCCCTGTCCGGGGGTATCATCAGATGGGGCCACAGTGTCTCCTGACCCCTCCTGTCTCAGCCTCCAGTATTTATGCTGCAGTAGTTTATGTGTCGGGGGGCTAGGGACAGTTGGTTATATCTGGAGTACTTCTCCTGTCTTATCCGGTGTCCTGTGTGAATTTAAGTATGCTCTCTCTAATTCTCTCCTTCTCTCTTTCTTTCTCTCTCTCGGAGGACCTGAGCCCTAGGACCATGCGTCAGGACTACCGGGCATGATGACTCCTTGCTGTCCCCAGTCCACCTGGCCTTGCTGCTGTTCCAGTTTCAACTGTTCTGCCTGCGGCTATGGAACCCTGACCTGTCCACCGGACGTGCTACCTGTCCCAGACCTGCTGTTTTCAACGGCTATGAAAAGCCAACTGACATTTACTCCTGATTATTATTTGACCATGCTGGTCATTTATGAACATTTGAACATCTTGGCCATGTTCTGTTATAATCTCCACCCGGCACAGCCAGAAGAGGACTGGCCACCCCTCATAGGCTGGTTCCTCTCTAGGTTTCTTCCTAGGTTTTGGCCTTTCTAGGGAGTTTTTCCTAGCCACCGTGCTTCTACACCTGCATTCCTTGCTGTTTGGGGTTTTAGGCTGGGTTTCTGTACAGCACTTCGAGATATTAGCTGATGTACGAAGGGCTATATAAAATAAACTTGATTTGATTTGATTTGGAAAATATTCAGACCCCTTCCCTTTTTCCACATTGTGTTACGTTACAGCCTTATTCTAAAAGGGCTTAAATTATTATTTTTTTCTCATCAATCCACACACAATACCCCATAATTACAATACCCCAAAGGTTTTTTGAAATTTTTGCAAATGTATTAGAAATAAAAAACAGAATACCTTATTTACATAAGTATTCAGACCCTTTGCGATGAGACTCGAAATTGAGCTCAGGTGCATCCTGTTTACATTGATTATCCTTTTCAGCGGCAGGGACTAGGAGATTAGTCAGGATTGAGAGAAATATGAATGAAGCAAAGTACAGAGAGATCCATGATGAAAACCTGCTCCAGACTGCTCAGGACCTCAGACTGGGGCGAAGGTTCACCTTCCAACAGGACTACGACCCTAAGCACACAGCCAAGACAATGCAGGGGTGGCTTTGGGACAGGTCTCTGAATGTCCTTGAGTGGCCCAACCAGAGCCCGGACTTGAACCCGATCGAACATCTTTAGAGAGACCAATGCTCCCCATCCAACCTTACCAGTGGTGGAAGAAGTATTCAATTGCCATACTTAGGTAGCCTTTTTTCCGTCCAAGGGAGGAACTGGAGGCAGCTAAGGCGGAGCGGCAGCGTTATGAGCTAACACGGCTGGCAAGGAAGCCCGAGAGGCAGCCCCAAAAAATGTTTTGGGGGGGGCACACGGGGAGTGTGGCTAAGCCAGGTTGGAGACCTGAGCCAACTACCCGTGCTTACCGTGGCGAGCATGTGACTGGTCAGGCCCCGTGCTATGGGGTGATGCGCACTGTGTCTTGGTTGAGCATTCACAGGCCGGTGTGCTCGGTGCCAGCGTCCTGCATTTGCCGGGTGGAAGTGGGCATCCAGCCAGAAGGGGTTGTGCCAGCTCTGCGCTCGAGACCGCTAGTGCGCCTCCACGGCCCAGTGTATCCGGTGCCTCGGCCAAGGAAGAAGCCTCCTGTATGTCTCCCCAGCCTGGTGAGTCCTGTGCCTGCTCCCAGAGCCGGCCTCCTGTGTGTCTCTCCACTCCAGAGACGGTCTCCAGCCCGGAGCCTCCAGAGACGGTCTCCAGTCCGGAGCCTCCAGCGATGTTCTCCAGTCCGGAGTCTTCAGCGAGGGTGCCCAGTCCGGGGCCCGCTGCGAGGGTCCCCAATCCGGGGTCGGCGGCGAGGGTCCCCGCACCAGAGGTGCCACCAAAGTGGGATGAGCCAGCGGTGGAGCGGGGTCTGCGTCTGAGCCGCCGCCGCGGATAGATGCCCACCCAGACCTTCCCCTATAGGTTTAGGTTTTGCGGCCGGAGTCCGCACCTTTGGGGGGGGGGGGGTACTGTCACGCCCTGACCTTAGAGATCCTTTTTATGTCTCTATTTTGGTTTGGTCAGGGCGTGAGTTGGGGTGGGCATTGTATGTTTTGTGTTTCTATGATTTTCTATTTCTATGTTTTGGCCGGGTATGGTTCTCAATCAGGGACAGCTGTCTATCGTTGTCTCTAATTGGGAACCATACTTAGGTAGCCTTTTTTCCCACCTGTCTTTGTGGGAAGTTTACTTTCTTTAGGGCTCATACCCTTTGAGCTTCACGGATTGTATTTGTAATGTTTATTGTTTTGTTCGGCGTCATTTTGATTTAAATAAAGAAAATGTACGCTTACCACGCTGCACCTTTGTCCTCTCCTTTAAACGGCCGTGACACACTGAGTTGTCCTTATGTTAGGTTCTGATCTGGCTATGCCAAATGGCTGTGGGCTACACAAGTTCATTTAGCAGACAAGATTTTCTTAGAATTCCGTGGCATTATTTTATAGTATGAAGAATACAATTGAACAAAGCTGAATAAAATTGAAAGGATATTTTCTCCAAACGATTTGAGGGGTGTGCACATGCGGCTATTCTGTGTCGAGCGGTTCACAACGAAATAGGTATTCCTATATGCTTTATTTAGAGTTATTGATGTTATTCATGTAACTTTAGTTCTAGAAACGTTGGGCTATATGTGCAGTAATAATGCAAGAATATGAGTGTAGTAATGTCTACAAGTAATATCTAACAAATTACACAACATATACCCAATACACACAAATCTAAGTAGGAATGAATTAAGACTATATACATATATGAATGAGCGATGTCAGAGCGGAACGGACTAAGATACAGTAGAATAGTGTAGCATACAGTATATACATATGAGATGAGTAATGCAAGATATGTAAACATTATTAAGTAATAACTAAGATACCGTAGAATAGTATAGAATAAAATATTTTTTATTTTTTATTTTATTTCACCTTTATTTAACCAGGTAGGCAAGTTGAGAACAAGTTCTCATTTGCAACTGCGACCTGGCCAAGATAAAGCATAGCAATTTGACACATACAACAACACAGAGTTACACATGGAATAAACAAAACATACAGTCAATAATACAGTAGAAAAAAAGAAAACAAAAAGTCTATATACAGTGTGTGTGTAACGTTTGTCGTCGGAATGAGACCAAGGTGCAGCGTGGTAGGCGTACATTCTTCTTTAATTTAAATGTACACCAAAAAACAATAAACAATAAACAATACAACGACAGAACAGCTTCGTTGTGCAAACTACATGCACTCAAAACAAAGACAAGATCCCACACTGAAGGAGGGAAAAAGGACTGCCTAAGTATGATTCCCAATCAGTGACAACGATAGACAGCTGCCTCTGATTGGGAACCACACTCGGCCAAAAACAAAGAAATAGAAAACATAGAAATAAAGAAACTAGAAAGCCCACCCTAGTCACACCCTGGCCTAACCAAAATAGAGAATAAAAACCTCTCTATGGCCAGGGCGTGACAGTGTGCAAATGAGGTAAGATAAGGGAGTTAAAGCAATAAATAGGCCATGGTGGCGAAGTAATTACAATATGGCAATTAAACACTGGAATGGTAGATGTGCAGAAGATGAATGTGCAAGTAGAGATACTGTGGTGCAAAGGAGCAAGATAAATAAATAAATACAGTATGGGGATGAGGTAGATAGATGGGCTGTTTACAGATGGGCTATGTACAGGTGCAGTGATCTGTGAGCTGCTCTGACAGCTGGTACTTAAAGCTAGTGAGGGAGGTATGAGTCTCCAGCTTCAGTGATTTTTGCAGTTCGTTCCAGTCATTGGCAGCAGAGAACTGGAAGGAAAGGCGACTAAAGGAGGAATTGGCTTTGGGGGTGACCAGTGAGATATACCTGCTGGAGCGCGTGCTATGAGTGGGTGCTGCTATGGTGACCAGTGAGCTGAGATAAGGCGGGGCTTTAACTAGCAGAGACTTATAGATAACCTGTAGCCAGTGGGTTTGGCAACGAGTATGAAGCGAGGGCAAGCCAACGAGAGCATACAGGTCGCAGTGGTGGGTAGTATATGGGGCTTTGGTGACAAAACGGATGGCACTGTGATAGACTGCATCCAATTTATTGATTAGGGTATTGGAGGCTATTTTGTAAATGACATCGCCGAAGTCGAGGATCGGTAGGATGGTCAGTTTTACGAGGGTATGTTTGGCAGCATGAGTGAAGGATGCTTTGTTGCGAAATAGGAAGCCAATTCTAGATTTAACTTTGGATTGGAGATGTTTGATGTGAGTCTGGAAGGAGAGTTTACAATCTAACCAGACACCTAGGTATTTGTAATTGTCCACATATTCTAAGTCAGAACCGTCCAGAGAAGTGATGCTGGACAGGCGGGCAGGTGCAGGCAGCGATCGGTTGAAGAGCATACATTTAGTTTTACTTTTATTTAAGAGCAATTGGAGGCCACGGAAGGAGAGTTGTATGGCATTGAAGCTCGTCTGGAGGGTTGTTAACACAGTGTCCAAAGAAGGGCCAGAAGTATACAGAATGGTGTCGTCTACGTAGAGGTGGATCAGAGACTCACCAGCAGCAAGAGCGACATCATTGATGTATACAGTGAAGAGAGTCGGCCCAAGAATTTAACCCTGTGGCACCCCCATAGAGACTTCTAGAAGAAAAAGAAACGCACACCTATTTAGGCGAGGTGCTGGCTAGCGGAGTAGAAAACTTAAAAATAAAGGAGAGCCGCACACTCTAGGAGCTCAGATGCAAAAATATTTAATTTACCAACGTTTCGACAGGCAAGCTGTCTTCATCAGGGTACAATCAACTTACGCCTGCTCAACTTACTCCTCTGGCGGCGTCCGGATCCAGTGCTCTTCGTCTCGCACTCCCCAGGGAGTACGATGGAACGGCGGCTGGGTGCCAGTGGTTCTTGCTACAGCTTGAGCTGTACCTGGCTACCGTTCGTCTGACTCCCTCTGGTGAGGAGAGCATGAGTGTCCTCATCTCCTGTCTGACGGGTCGAGCCCTGGAGTGGGCCAATGCAGTGTGGAATGGCCCAGACTCTGCTAGGGACCACTACCCAGAGTGAACGGCTGTTTCACCTTAGACAGGAGACGAGGAGCGTGCAGGAGCGTGCAGGACTTCGCGCTGGAGTTTCGGACCTTGGCCGCTGGAGCAGGGTGGAACGACAGGGCCCTGATGGACCACTATCGGTGTAGCCTCCGGGAGGACGTCCGCAGGGAGCTAGCTTGTCGGGACGCCACCCTCTCCCTCGACGAACTCATTGATATGTTGATCCGACTGGACAACCTGCTGGCTGCCCGCGGGCGTCCAGAACGGGCCCTGTTAGTTCCACCTCCTGGCCCTCCCGCGCCAATCCCTATGGAGTTAGGGGGGCCGCATCAAGGGGGACCGGAGGAGGAGGCTCCTCCTGCACCAGTTGTGGTCGGAGAGGACACATTGCCGATCAGTGCTGGAGGAGCTCGTCTGGGAGTCGAGAGGGCAGGCAGAGCACTTCTCGGTCACCCCAGAGTTAGTCAGCACCAGACTCACCCAGAGCTCCCTGTTGGTCACATGTTTTTGGGAATTGTATGGATCATGGACTCGCGTTGAGGCTAGGGATTCCGCTGGTGTCGATAGATCAACCCTTCCCCGTGCACTCCTTAGATAGCCGACCATTAGGGTCAGGGCTGGTCAGCGAGGCCACGGTTCCACTGGACATGGTAACGCAGGGGGATCATAAGGTGCGGATTAGTCTCTTCCTTATTGATTCACCTGCGTTTCCAGTGGTGCTGGGGATTCCCTGGCTGGCTAATCACAATCCTAAGATTTCATGGAAACAGGGGGCTCTCCAAGGGTGGTCAGAGGAGTGTTCAGGTAGGTACAGAGGCGTTTCCATCGGTGCGACAACGGTGGAGAGTCCAGACCAGGTTTCCACTGTGCGTATTCCCTCTGAATATGCCGATTTGGCTATCGCTTTCTGTAAGAAGAAGGCGACCCAATTACCACCTCATTGACGAGGGGATTGCGCGATAAACCTCCAGGTAAACGCTGCACTTCCCAGGAGTCACGTGTACCCGTTGGCCCAGGAGGAGACCGTGGCTATGGAGACATATGTCACTGAATCTCTGGGACAGGTGTACATTCGGCCCTCCACGTCACCTGTCGCCTCGAGTTTCTTTTTTGTGAAGAAAAGGGAGGGAGGTCTGCGTCCGTGCATTAATTATAGAGGTCTAAATTCCATCACAGTGGGGTTTAGTTACCCGCTACCTCTCATCGCCACGGATGTAGAATCATTTCACGGAGCGCGTTTTTTCACAAAACTGGACCTTAGGAGTGCGTATAATTTGGTACGTATCCGGGAGGGAGATGAGTGGAAGATCGCGTTTAGTACCACATCTGGCCATTATGAGTACCTCGTCATGCCGTATGGGTTGAAGAATGCTCCAGCCGTCTTTCAATCTATCGTAGACGAGATTCTCAGAGACCTGCACGGGCATGGTGTGGTGGTGTATATCGATGATATACTGATCTATTCCGCCACATGCACCGCGCATGTGTCTCTGGTGCGTAAAGTACTTGGGCGACTGCTGGAGCATGACCTGTACATCAAGGCTGAGAAATGTGTGTTCTCCAAACAAGCCGTTTCCTTCCTGGGTTATCGCATTTCCACCTCTGGTGTGGTGATGGAGTGTGACCGCGTTACAGCCGTGCGTAATTGGCCGACCACGGTAAAGGAGGTGCAGCGGTTTTTAGGGTTTGCCAATTACTACCGGAGGTTTATCCGGGGTTTTGGTCAGGTGGCTGCACCCATTCACCCTTCACCCAGTCACCCACAAGGGCTGCACCCTTCACCCACTGCTGAAGGGGGGGCCGGCGTGTTAGCGGTGGTCAGTGGAGGCGGACAGAGCCTTCAGTCTTCTGAAGGAGCTGTTCACCAACGCTCCCATGCTGGCTCATCCGGACCCCTCTTTGGCGTTCATAGAGGAGGTGGACGCGTCTGAGGCTGGGGTTGGAGCCGTGCTGTCACAGCGCTCGGGCACGCCACCGAAGCTCCGCCTCTGCGCTTTCTTTTCGAGGAAGCTCGGTCCGGCGGAGCGGAACTATGACGTGGGGGACCAGGAGTTGTTAGCTGTGGTAAAAGCTCTGAAGGTGTGGAGACATTGGCTTGAGGGGGCCAAGCACCCTTTCCTCATCTGGACTGACCGTAATCTGGAGTATATCCGAGCAGCGAGGAGATTGAATCCGCGTCAGGCAAGGTGGGCCATGTTTTTTACCAAATTTCGGTTCACTCTCTCCTATAGGCCAGGCTCCCTTAATACTAAGGCCGACGCGCTGTCCCGTCTCTATGACACCGAGGAGCGGTCCATCAATCCTGCTCCCATCCTTCCAGCTTCATGTTTGGTAGCACCGGGGGTATGGGAGGTGGACGTGGAAATCGAGCGGGCGTTACGGTTGGAACCTGCACCTCCTCAGTGTCCAGCGGGTGTTCAGTACGTGCCGCTTGGTGTTCGTGATCGTTTGATTAGATGGGCCCATACGCTACCCTCTTCGGGTCATCCTGGTATTGAGAGGACAGTGCGGGGTCTTAGGGGGAAGTACTGGTGGCCCACTTTAGCCAAGGATGTGAGGTTTTATGTCTCCTTCTGCTTGGTGTGCGCGCAGAGCAAGGCTCCTAGACACCTGCCTAGAGGGAAGTTACAGCCCCTCCCTGTTCCACAACGGCCGTGGTCTCATTTGTCGGTGGATTTTCTCACCAACCTTCCCTCGTCTCAGGGGAACACCCCGATCCTGGTCGTTGTGTATCGTTTTTTAAAGTCCTGCCGTCTCATCCCGTTGCCCGGTCTCCCTACGGCCCTACAGACTGCGGAGGCCCTGTTTACCCACGTCTTCCGGCACTACGGGGTGCCTGAGGACATCGTCTCTGATCGGGGTCCCCAATTCACGTCCCGAGTTTGGAGGGCGTTTATGGAGCGTCTGGGGGTCTCGATCAGCCTGACCTCTTCACCCCGAGAGTAATGGGCAAGTGGAGAGAGTGAACCAGGATGTGGGTAGGTTTCTGCGGTCGTATTGCCAGGACCGGCCAGGTGAAAGGACGAGGTACGTCCCATGGGCGGAGGTGGCTCAGAATTCACTCCGCCACTCCACTAACATGTCACCTTTCCAGTGCGTGTTGGGCTACCAGCCGGTCCTGGCACCATGGCATCAGAATCAGACCGAAGCTCCTGCGGTGGAGGAGTGGGTGCAGCGCTCAAAGGAGACCTGGAGAGCCGTCCAGGAATCACTCAAGCAAGCTGGCTGACCGTCACCGCAGTGAGGCCCTCGTGTTCGCACCGGGGGACCGGGTCTGGCTCTCGACCCGAAACCTGCCCCTCCGCCTGCCCTGCTGGAAGCTGGCGCCGCACTGTGTGGGGCCATTTAAAGTCCTGAGGAGGATAAACGAGGTGTGTTATAGGTTACAGCTTCCTTCTTACTATCGTATTAACCCCTCATTTCATGTGTCTCTACTCAGGCCGGTGGTATCTGGACCCCTGCAGGAAGGTGAGGTGCCGGAGGTCCCTCCGCCCCCTCTGGACATCGAGGGGTCCCCGGCGTACACAGTACGTTCCATTCTGGACTCTAGACGCTGGGTGAGGGGCCTACAGTACCTCGTGGACTGGGAGGGGTACGGTCCGGAGGAGAGGTGCTGGGTACCGGTGGAGGACATCTTGGATCCATCACTGCTGAGGGAGTTCCACCGCCTCCATCCGGATTGCCCTGCGCCTCGCCCTCCGGGTCGCCCTCGAGGCCGGCGGCGTCAGGGGGGGGGGGATACTGTCACGACTTCCACCGAAGGTGGCTCCCCTGCCTGTTCAGGCGGCGCTCGGCGGTCGTCGTCGCCGGTCTACTAGCTGCCACCGATCCCCTTTTCCTTTTCTGTTTGTTATGTCTTATTGGTTGCACCTGTTTCTTGTTTGAGTTTTGTTTCAGGGCTATTTCAGCCTGTTAGGCCCGCCTGCTTTTGTGCGGGCTTGTTCTCTGTTTGTCTAGGTTGGTTGCGTGTTATGTTCACTGACTGTTTGGTGTCCAGTTTTGGGTTGGACATATTTATTTTCGCCTGTCGTTTTTGGCGTTACTTTTGGATACCGTAATAAAGTTTGGTTTTCCCCATTATCCTCTGCTCTCTGCGCTTGACTCCGCACCCACCACTCCTGGCTGTGTGACACCATGTGTAACAACACCTGCACAGGATAGGTACATCCGAACATCACACCTGCGGGACAGGTATAGGATGGCAACAACAACTGACCGAGTTACACCAGGAACGCACAATCCCTCCATCAATGCTCAGACTGTTCGCAATAGGCTGAGAGAGGCTGGACTGAGGGCTTGTAGGCCTGTTGTAAGGCAGGTCCTCACCAGACATCACCGGCAACAACGTCGCCTATGGGCACAAACCCACCGTCGCTGGACCAGACAGGACTGTAAAAAAGTGCTCTTCACTGACGAGTCGCGGTTTTGTCTCACCAGGGGTGATGGTCGGATTCGCGTTTATAGTCGAAGGAATGAGCGTTACACCGAGGCCTGTACTCTGGAGCGGGATCGATTTGGAGGTGGAGGGTCCATCATGGTCTGGGGCGGTGTGTCACAGCATCATCGGACTGAGCTTGTTGTCATTGCAGGCAATCTCAACGCTGTGCGTTACAGGGAAGAATCCTCCTCCCTCATGTGGTACCCTTCCTGCAGGCACATCCTGACATGACCCTTCAGCATGACAATGCCACCAGCCATACTGCGCATTCTGTGTGTGATTTCCTGCAAGACAGGAATGTCAGTGTTCTGCCATTCCCAGCGAAGAGCCTGGATCTCAATCCCATTGAGCACGTCTGGGACCTGTTGGATCGGAGGGTGAGGGCTAGGGCCATTCCCCCCAGAAATGTCCGGGAACTTGCAGGTGCCTTGGTGGAGGAGTGGGGTAACATCTCACAGCAAGAACTGGCAAATCTGATGCAGTTCATGAGGAGGAGATGCACTGCAGTACTTAATGCAGCTGGGGGCCACACCAGATACTGACTGTTACTTCTGATTTTGACCCCCCCCCTTTGTTCAGGGACACATTATTCCATTTCTGTTAGTCACATGTCTGTGGAACTTGTTCAGTTTATGTCTCAGTTATTGAATCTTGTTATGTTAATACAAATGTTTACACATGTTAAGTTTGCTGAAAATAAACGCAGTTCACAGTGAGAGGACGTTTCTTTTTTTGCTGAGTTTACATTCCACTACATATGTGGCAGTCAACAGGCAACAACAAACTATATGAGATGAGTAATTCAATGGGGAAATGTTGTTTTAAGTTAATATATGCTTCCTCATTGGTCCAGTGTATCATACCCCACCCCATTGCCAGCAACATTGCTTGGCAATATTGCTCAGCATTTACTTTGAGTGCATAGGGGACACCGGGACTAAATGGTCGGAGTTCTAGCGGCTCTATTTTGCTACATCAGTGACCAACGCCTTTCAAAGTTTGTTCCATTATGGGGATAAAAATTTCAGACTTACGCCTACATGTCAACTGCATAAACCTACATGTGATCAAAGGTCATGCCTCTTTTGATGTTGCTGCAGTTGCTTCTCACCGGAAGCACTATGCAGCCATCGACTGACTTGTGGGAGGCACTATATGTCAACCAATCAATAAGATGTTTTTGTTGGACCCACGCGAACGTGACCAAAGCTGGAGTGAAAAAGGAACCAACTTTGGCCTGATTCATACAGTTGAAGTCGGAAGTGTAGATACACCTTAGCCAAAAACATTTAAACTCAGTTTTTCACAATTCCTGACATTTAATTTGAGTAAAAATTCCCTGTCTTAGGTCAGTTAGGATCACCACTTTATTTTAAGAATGTGAAATGTCAGAATAATAGTAGAGAGAATGATTTATTTCAGATTTTATTTATTTTATCACATTCCCAGTGGGTCAGAAGTTTACATACACTCAATTAGTATTTGGTAGCATTGCCTTTAAATTTTTTAACTTGGGTCAAACATTTGGGGTAGCCTTCCACAAGCTTCCCACAATAAGTTGGGTGAATTTTGGCCCATTCCTCCTGACAGAGCTGGTGTAACTGAGTCAGGTTTGTAGGCCTCCTTGCTCACACACGATTTTTCAGTTCTGCCCACAAATTTTCTATAGGATTGAGGTCAGGGATTTGTGATGGCCACTCCAATACCTTGACTTTGTTGACCTTAAGCCACTTTGCCACAACTTTGGAAGTATGCTTAGGGTCATTGTCCATTTACTTGTGTCATGCACAAAGTAGATGTCCTAACCGACTTGCCAAAAGTATAGTTTGTTAACAAGAAATGTGTGAAGTGGTTGAAAAAATAGTTTTAATGACTCCAACCTAAGTGTATGTAAACCTCTGACTTCAACTGGATGTATACTGTTATGCTGGTGAATGAGGACCCAAAAGCGACGTAATAGTAACAGAGTCTTTATTCCAGTATTAAACAAATAATGATTCTCCTGGATATTATCAATGGTCAATCCAAAACAGGAACTGAAATCCTCTCGTCAATAGAGAGGAACGACTGGAGACGCGACCACAGACTGCAGGTCGCTTCAGGAAGGCACTGGCCGTAGCTGACATAGACACCTGCTCACACGCAGCATCTGAAGAAGGCAAAGAACACGACAGGGCGGAACAAGGACACAGGAACAGCAAACATCAAACAAGAATCCGACCAGGCAGAAGCGGAAAACAGAGGGAGAAATAGGGACTCTAATCAGAGGGCAAAATAGGGGACAGGTGTGAAAGAGTAAATGAGGTCGTTAGGAGAATGAGAAACAGCTGGGAGCAGGAACGGAACGATAGAGAGAGAGAGCGGGAGAGGGAGAGAGGGAGGAGGAGAGAGAGAGAGAGAAAGAGGGAAAGAACCTAATAAGACCAGCAGAGGGAAGCACAGGGACAAGACATGAAGATCAAAGACAAAACATGACATATACAGTGGATCTTTAGGCTGAATTCAGAAAAAAGTTAATTTCTGTCTTCTGTAACCTCTTTCGACATATATCCAACATATTAGTCCAACACATGATACATTTCTGAAATCCTCAAGATGTTTCCTAATCACACAAAAAGGACAAATGTTGATATCCTATTCACAGGAGGCATGGCACACCCATTTGTGTACACTGAGCCAAACCATATTCTCAGTTTGCTTTTGGTAAACTGGACAGAAGGTTAGATAAACTCGGACAACATTGTTATAGTCCTAATTGTACCACTAGTACAATTCAATTTATGCTTTGTTGTTATATTATCATGTGTGGGATACATATCGAAAGAGCTCACAGAAGACAGAAATGCAAAAAGTGTCCCACTTTTCTGAATTCACCCTACTATTGTTCTGTTTGATGCCATTGTATTGGCACATATGTAAATTAAACAGGATAACGGTACTACAGGAACCAGAGCCCTGCCTAACCTAAGTACAGGGAATCCTGATGTAAACTGGATATTTTTCCTACATTGGAAAGAGATCCAATTATAATACTGTCCTACCTTAGCTAGCTATAGTTTGTAAAGCGGGACAACAACAAAGATTACTCAATTAGAAAATGTAAACATAATATTGTCAACTTTTTAATTTATTTTGATGTACAAGTACATAGTATGCATGTTTACGTCACAATTTGGCACAGTGCATTAGTTATGACAGTTTTATAACCTTAACATTAAAACATTAAAAAAAGCTATGTCACTGATCTTACCATGTGCTTTTTTTATTTTTATTTTTTACCATGTGCTTTGATGAGCTTCTAGTTTGAAGCTTGCTCCTCCCCTCTATATGATGTCAGACCAATGAAGTGATGTGATTTTGATCATGTAGTTTCTCTGCAAGGGCTTGTTTGAGTAGTAAGGCTGAAGCAACCGACTGCAGGAGGGAAATCAGGGAGGTGCATCCGTTACAGCAGAAAGTTGGACACTGATGTGGTTTTCCAACAGCAAGGCTCAGTGCAACATGCCAGTGTTGCCATTGTTTATACAATATTTTCTTTGTATTGTCAAAATAAACATGTCTCTAACCCCTATATCACACACTAACAAACTGTAAATATATGTGTGTACATTTTACTATCAGTAGCGGAGGTGCATAAAGATGGTGGCCTCAATGCACTTACCACAAATTTTGCTAATTTCGCAGTATCGTACATTGCTCTTTTTTTGGTATGGTTATTAGCAAAGCACACATGATCCCAATTTTAACTTCAAGACACCAGCAATTTGAAAAAAACTAAAAAGTAGATTTATTGGCACATTGAAGCATAGTGAGCGCCGTATTTTAAAAACTCAGTGGATAGTGCTAAAACAATGACATCATATCTGAGTTCTGGCATCGTTACACACAATTGCCACTAATGAGAGAGAGCCTCAAATATCACATTCATGTATACATGAATGCCAAAGTTGGTTCCTGTTTCAGTCACTTCTTTGGTCACGTTCGTGTGGATCAAATAAAAACACCCTAATGATTGGTTGAAAGGGATTTGGTAGTAGTTTCTAGGCGCATCGTTTTGTGTCAAGAACTGCAACGCTGCTGGGTGTTTCACACTCAATAGTTTCCTGTGTGTATCAAGAATGGTCCACCACCCAAAGGACACCCAGCCAATTTGACACAACTGTGTGAAGCAGTCAAAATGTGCCAGTATCCCTGTGGAATGCTTTTGACACCTTGTGAGTGTGTGATATGGGGGTTGGAGACGTGTTTATTTGGACATTACAAAGAAAAACTTTTAGAAACAATGGCAACACTGCCATGTTGCACAGAGCCATGCTGTTGGTAAACCACAACAGTGTCCAACTCAGCTGTCGCAGATGCACCTCCCCCAACTTCACTCCTTGACTTTTCGTCTACTTTTCATCTAGCCTTACTGCTCAAACACACCCAATGTAACACAGATCGGGTTTAACAGGTTTAAAAGCATTCAATACATGTTTTTGGGGGACAATCAAGTCATATATTGCTAACTAACAACAAAATAAATTGTAGTGTTTGTGATCTAGGACTAGGTAATGACTAGCCCAATGGTGTAAATGCAGATGGGCAACCCTCTCCTTCAGCCTTTTTATTTATAGCCACTGATTATTAGGGCTGGTAATTGCCAGGGACCTCACGAAACGATATGATCTCATACTCAGGTGCCGATACAATATGTATTGCAATTCTCCCGATTCTGTCACACCCCCACCTGCTCCCCCTCTCCAGCGCTAGACATCGCTGGTCTACTAACCACCGGTTCTGGCAACTGATTATATGCACACCTTCTCCACATTATTACGCACACCTGGACTTCATCATCACCTTGATTACCTTCCCTTTATTTAGCCTCAGTCATCAGGCAGTATTGGTTTGTTTTCATGTTCAGTATGCATCTCCTGTTATGTTCATTTGCCTTTCATCATTGTTATTAAACTCTCATTCTGTACCTGCTTCCTGACTCTCTTCGTGTATGTATTGTGATTCGATACTGCGATTTGATGTTCCAAACATATTGCTCACTATATGTCTGCTGCAGCGAGACGTGAAAATGAGTTTTGATCAGTAACGGAACTAAAAGAGCTGAAAACACGTTGGCAGACTATTTAAAAACATAAAAAATATCAGAGTCCTGGTGCAGGTGCAAATACAGCCGACTAGCGCTAGCTAACACTACCTATTTTTACAAATCGATACTAGCGGAGTCCAAACATCGATATAATATCATTCAAAATAATATTGCGATATGTAACTATTGATTTCCCCCTTACTACTGACGATCAGTTGGGCTACAGGTGATAATGCTTATTGCAAAACAGCATAATCTGATAATATGGACCAATATGTTATTGGGTTTAATTCTATTATATTGAGATTATGTTTTTATTTTCATTCATTTTGGAGTAGAATGTCCTTTGAAAAAGTCACCGGAACAGACGGTCTCACAGTCGTTCTACAAAACCATAACCACTGTCTCGAACAGGCCCCATCATTCACCGAGCATTCCTTCACGGCCTACTGTGATTGGCTACAGGTACACGTTCACGTGAAACCAGCATGTTTTCTTTTATTTATATACCCTGTGAACCCAGTATGGCGTTTAAAGCAAGAGCCGGTGGCATGACTGAAACTGGATACAGTTCGTGAAGTTGCGACAGGTCATTGATTTGTAGCAATTATAGAGTAACATTGCTGCAAAAGTGATATCTATACCTACATTGTAGCCCACATATAAACGACACGGAAGAGGAGCTTTTACCGCTGAGGACCGTGCAATGGTGATTTCTGACTGGTAGACAGACGTACCCTATCACTTAATTAATTGCAAATATTTCTCACAAATTGCACAAGGTAAGCTTGTTTCTTGACTGAATAAAAATATAACTTTTGTGTTAGTTACTAACCACTCCAGTTTGCAGTTTTTAGTAACCTAGCCTATAACATTGAGTTCACTGTTTTTGTTCCATATTCAAAGAAGCTGAAACCAGCGGTATATTCATTACGGAAACCGTTTAAGAACCAAACTGAGCAAAACTCGGAACTTCTATTGGACAAATTCATTTTGGTCCGTCCCTTTTCGTTCCTGTAGGTTCTGTTTAAGAAACGTTTTGCAACCGAATGGGCTGAATGAATATACCCCTAAAAGAATAGAGCGGAGAACGAATCTCATCTGGCGTAATACTTAATGCAGGGCACGAATCTCATCTGGTATAATACTAAATACAGGACAGCATGTACGTAACACTGAGTAAATAATAGCCATATCTGTATCATTACTGTTCTGAAATCCATGTAAGTGGTTAAAGTTTAGTAGTGTAGCCAAAAAAGTCTGGCAAATTAGCTCTCGAGAACCAATGGGGGCATACAGCCAGCCCTATACAAGGCGCTAGCATTGGACTAGCCAGATATTAGCCAGAATAGGTCCGACCTGTGTATTCAGCAGTAAGTACAGCTGGAGAACCCCACAGGTCGGAACGCACTTTTTTTTTTGTCCTCATACTATGTAACAGAAGCCACAGCAGCCATTTTCATTTTGGGAACGGCACGTAGAACATCGCTTTGAACCACAATGTACAGAGCCATGCTGTTGGTAAACCACAATGTATAGTCCAAGGGGGCGTGTTACTCTTATTAATCCAATTATAGAATATGATCGTTCAAATTGAATGATATTAGTATGTTTAACTTTCAAAATGTTCAGACGCACTCGTAAAATGTAAAAGTATTAAACTTTTTAAAATGCTTACATTTAAAAATGTTTTACCCTGTAAAATAGATTTTTATAACGTTTTCCCAAATGTTCTAATTTACCTTGTAGTTTGAAAAATTTAAGTTGAAATATTGGTGGTTAGGAAAACAGTGATTTCTAAAATGGTTCAAGTGGACGCTAATATTACAGTGCAGGACAGAGACCCAGCTCATCCACAGTAGTAAATGAATGTGTGCATTTGAGGCGAAATCTTTCACAGGTGCCCCAGAGCAGACAGGACAGCGGGTAAAGGCGAATGCTGTGAGTCAAGGACTGGGGCCTTTTGTGGGTGAGGTTTCACTGTTCACACACATCGTTTCTCCCTGCAACTTCAGACTATAGGTATAATCTAACGACCATGGTGCGCTATGAGCACAACCAAGTGAAGAAACTGTTGGCTCTGCCACTGACATGCAAAGAGACCTAGGATTGAGTCCATGTCAGCCTGCACTCTGAATTTGCTACAACGTTTTGCTGCATGGTCTTAAGTGAACACTAGGGTTGTGCCGATCTCGTTATCGTATCCGTTTTATCACAGTTGATACTCGTAATCAGATTGACTTATGATCGGAAAACCCGGAAGTGCGCTGTAAATACAGCTGGAGAACCCCACGGGTCTGAACGTACTGACGCTATCAAATCGAAGATTATTAAAATACTAGCTACTAGTTATGTTTTTTTTTGTCCTCATACTATGAACCAGAAGCCTATCACTCAGAGCGCATCTTTGTTCAAAGGTAAACGACCCCGACAGATGAAAATGCACATGATTTACTAAGTCCTATTCAATTATCAACAAAATAGGCTAATAAATAGCCTAATGCATGCATGGCTGGCTACTACTGCTTTCATTTATTCCAGACACAGATTTAGATTAAGTTAGGCTAAATCGCTTGCCCCATGTTTCACTTTCGAGCGGAGTGAAAATATTCTTTCCCGACACTTAAACTATCTACATTTTTTATTTTCTAATGATCTGTCGCTCTGTAAACATGCCTAGGCGAGAATAAATAATATCAAGCAAGCATGGGCTTGGATCACGAAATACCGACAGATGTCGTTAGAAATAGAATAGTTATACGGACAGACAAAGTAGGCATACCAAACAACGCCAACTAGTATGACAAAAACAAC
This sequence comes from Salvelinus alpinus, assembly GCF_045679555.1. NCBI lineage: Eukaryota > Metazoa > Chordata > Actinopteri > Salmoniformes > Salmonidae > Salvelinus > Salvelinus alpinus. The sequence goes on from NC_092086.1 coordinate 101,115,280, forward strand.
CATACGCCTAATGCAAAGTTTACAGGAACTACAGTGCATTAGGAAAGTATTCAGACCCCTTCATTTTTTCTACATTTTGTTACGTTACAGCCTTATTCTAAAATTGATTAATTGAAAAACATCCCCACAATATGATGCTGCCACCACCATGCTTCACTGTAGGGATGGTATTGGCCAGGTGATGTCTGATTTCCTCCAGATGTGACGCTTGGCATTCAGGCCAAAAGGTTCAAGCTTGGTCCCCACAGACCAGAGAACTTTGGAGCTCTGTCAGTGGCCATCAGGTTCTTGGTCACATTCCTGACCAAGGCCCTTCTCCACTGATTGCTCAGTTTGGCTGGGTGGCCAGCTCTAGGAAAAGTTGTGATGATTCCAAACTTCTTCAATTTAGGAATGATGGAGGCCACTGTTCTTGGGGACCTTCAATGCTGCAGAGATGTTTTGTTACCCTTCCCCACATCTGTGCCGCGACACAATCCTGTTTCAGAGCTCCACAGACAATTCCTTCGACCTCATTGCTTGGTTTTTGCTCTGACCTGCACTGTCAACTATGGGACCTTAAATGGACAGGTGTGCCTTTCCAAATCATGTCCAATCATTTGAATTTACCACAGGTGGACTCCAAACAAGTTGTAGAAACATTTCAAGGATGATCAATGGAAACAGGATGCACCTGAGCTCAATTTCTTGTCTCATAGCAAAGGGTTTTATTACTTTTGTAAAAAAAGGTATATCAGTTATTTTTTTAAATAAATGTGTTAACATTTCTAAACCAAATTTTGCTTTGTCATTATGGGGTATTGTCTGTAGATTGAGGGGGGAAATAATTGAATCCATTTTAGAATAAGGTTGTAACGTAACAAAAAGTGAAGGGTTCTGAATACTTTCCCGAATGCAATGTATGCTGCCTAGTCAGATATCAGTGGACTGATGACAGTGCTGCTGCCTCACCACCTCAAGACAGGACTAGCCAATCAAGTGTCAAGTACATGAAATGTAGGTATGGAGACAATAAAAAAACAGCATTTCAGAAGGCTATAAATGATCATCTTCCCTTTTTTCAAATGACTGTACAAATACACCTTGAACAAGAAGGTTAGAGAATACCTTTTGGTAACTTAAACATTGATCTTATACAACACAGAGGCATGTGATGGCTGCACATAAATCGGGACCTCTGTCAGCTGAAATAGGCTATTTCCTTTCATGAAAGTCAAAGACGCTATGTTTCTCTGTGACCACACATGTAGCCTACTGTTGCACAATGTTTTGTGTGCAAATTCAGCAAGAATACTGTATGCATTTCAGTAGAGAATTTGTTCTCTGGCAAACATTGTCTGAAGCAGATGTCGAATGACAATTGTTTCACCACAACTTTCTGGTATGTTTTTTTTTTTTTCTTCCCCTTAGTGTATTTGGCCTTTTTCCTCAAGTCCACCAGGCTGATTGAGTTTGCCATGCCGCTCTACCTGTCGAACGACGACTTCTGCTACAGGACCCCAAAGTCACTGGAACCACTACGACCCTGTCTGAACCCTTGCCTGAGGTTCAAATCCTCTGCTCCTCCTAAACAGATTAAATCAGAGGGTGCTATTCATGAGGAGAATGGGAAACCCAAAAGGCGAGTGTCCTTTGCCGACCACAATGGCCTGGCCCTCACCAAGGTGAAGGTTTATTCCTTGTTCGACGATGCCATTGACATTCCACTCAACATCACAGATCTGTTCAGCGCTGCGCTCAAATTAACAGATGAGGACAGACTGGTGCTGGATTTCACCCAGCCCTCTTCTGACTACCTGCTCTTCCGCCAGCGTTTGGAGACCGAGCTTGTCTGCTTGGAAAACTGCATGTTGAAAAAGAGGGCACTGGCTGGAACTGTGAAGGTAAAAAACTTGTCCTTTGAGAAGTCTCTAAAGGTGCGTTTGACCTTTGACACCTGGAAAAGCTACACCGACTTGGAGTGCCATTATGTCAAGGACACATACACAGGCTCGGACTGTGACACCTTCTCCTTCGAGGTTTCCCTTCCAGCTGCACTGATACCACACGAGAAGGTAGAGTTTGCCATCTGCTATGAAGTCAATGGCCAGACATACTGGGACAGCAACCAGGGCCAGAACTACAGGATTATCCGGTCTGCTCTGAAGAGTGATGGCCAGGGTAGCTTCAGCAGTACCCAGCAGATGCACTCCTTTGATTTGGGAATTCACTTCGATCACTACGGTAGTCCCAGGTACTCCCATGGGATCTGCCCAGAGTGGCCAAGATATTCAGGATATGAGGAGATTCGACCTTACTACTGAAAGAAAAAAAAAATCATACTTAAAGGGATACTTCAGGATTTTGGCAATGAGAGTCGTATTAATTCGTAGATACCATTTGTATCTGCGTGCAGTTTGAAGGAAGTTGCTAACTAGCGCCAGCGCAATTGCTAACTAGTGTTAGCCCAATGACTGGAAGTCTATGTGTATCTGCTAGCAGATACCCATAGACTTTGTCACTGTGCTAATGCTAGTTAGCATTGGCTCGCAAAACTACCTCTAACTTCCTTCATACTGGACACAGACATAAAAACGTCTCTGGGGAAGTAGATAATGGGCCTCATTGCCAAAATCCCAAAGTATCCTTTTAAAGTGTGTTTTTGTTCAAAGGGCTGTTCCAGATCAGTTGTGAAATGTTTTAATTTCTTTTAAAATTCACTCAACAGGAGGCCAGTCTTGCCATGCTCGGTGGAACAAAAGCAATAAGAAAAAGAAAGGGGGTGTTATAAGGATATTAAGGTTTTTGGATGGGGGCTATATACTCTCTGTGGATGATCAAAACTTCAATGCTCAGATGGGACATTTTACTGATTGCATGACCGGTTTAATAAACAGAAATTTCTCAGTGTAGGTGTTTACTGGACCATCTATCTTTTGTATCTTTATCTATGTGTTGAGATGAGCCATTGTTGACTCAACAGGAAAATTACACTAACTGGTAAGACTAATTAATATAATATCAATGTAGCCTATTGAATATGAAATATATTTTTTATCACAAAAAGCAACAAAACAAGAGATTATGCAAAACAACTATCTCATGAAAGAGAAAAGAGCTATAGCTGATCTAGTTAAAAAAAAAAAAAACTACTTGTATAGCTTTTCACTTATGATGATCTGTATGATGCACATAACATGTATAAATGTCTGAATAATTGGAAGAACGGTGTTTCTAATTATGGATGTCAAACTCAGTGATTTAAATAATCTATTTGGAAACCAAACGTCCATGTCCTCAAGTCACATTTCTTGAGTTCTTTAATTTGATGTCTGTTAAGTAATAGACCTCGGAATTGAAATGGGGCCTTTAAGTCACTTCTGGATTTGCACCATACGTTTGTACAAAGTTCATTCTGGTGTGGTTGTGTGTTAATTCCTTCCATTTTTAAAGGAGGGAACGGTAGGAATTAATTTGGGACTCAACTTTAGAAATGCACATTTCTGTTTGCTCATGTTTTCATTTACTCCAATTGAAATGTTTTACTGTGTTCACTATGCTGCTTGATGTAAATAAGTAATTGGATATGTTTTTAAAAACAAGTATTAGGATGGATTTTGTAGGTCAGATAAATTATCTTTTTAAGATGCTGTATTATATTGATTCTGAAAACGTGAAATAAATGTTCAGAGCTCAAGAATATTTTGTTAGTTTAAACTCTTTGAAGTACAGAGGTGGTATTATTACTGTGGGTGATATGAAAAGCTTTTTGATTACAAATCGGTAAATGATAATGGGTATCCTTTGAAGCAACCTATATCTACTCAGGGTTTTCTAAAAACTAACCAGCTTCAGTTAGCTTCACATTCCAGCTCAGGGGCCTGTTGCACAAAAGTAGAATTAAGACATCCGGGATAAATGACTCAGCTGAGCTCAATGAAGCCAAAACGTGCGTCCAGGCTTAATTGGTTGCACAAAGACCAAGCCAGGATGAGCAGACACGGATTCATTAAGCCAGGTGAAACCAATCCTGGATAGGTGCGCGCTCACGGCTCACTCAAATAGACCCCGCCACAGATTAACTGATTTACCATGGCAACTAGAGCCGCGTACTTTTCCCCGTCGGAAGCACAAATCCTCATGGAGGCATACGAGGAGGTAAAAGATATAATTAAGAAGAAAGGCAACACCGCCACAGTGATAAAGCAAAGAGAAAAAGCGTGGCAAAGTATTGCAGACCGCCTGAATGCGTAAGTAGTGCACAATTACACACTCACCGCTCCGCTGAAACATCACAATTACAATTCAAATATTTAATTCACATCTCCAAAAATGCAGTTGTACTGTAATTATGAAACGGTTAAATTTTTATTTGAAATGCACTGCAGATATGAGTGAAATTGTGTAAAGTAACTCCATCACACTGTATAAAGCTATGATAAATTTTTTGATATTTTTACTGAAAACAAGACAAAAATACCAAGTAATTTTTTGCAGTGTGACTCCATTAAATGTGTGTGTGTGTGTGTGTGTGTGTGTAGATTAAACATGAACGGGCCAAAACGGACATGGCAGCAGGTCAAAATCAAATACAAGAACATTCTGCAGAATGGTATGGTCCCTGACTAATATTTAACAAAGCACAAGCATATATTGTACCCAGAAGGTGCCTGCTCACACATTGTCTGTACTGTTTTAGCAGTGAAAAAGAATACCCACAGACAAGGCACGGGTGGTGGGTCACCAAAGGCTGACCTTACCCCAGCAGAGGACATGGCCTTGGAGCTAAATAAAGGCAGGCCCGTCTTAGAGGGGATCCCTGGGGGGAAAGAGACGAGCATAGGTTCCTCCCAAGATGCCACCCGCTTCATTCAAGGTATGTCCTTCCATCTCTACATGGGATACAACCACATTCATATTGAATCAATTTGGACTGTCTGACTTTGGTTTACCTATTGCCTTGCAGTGTCTGGCAGCACTGTGTTCCTGTTAGAGCCACCAGCACAAGCACCAGACGATGCTGATCCAGTGAGTACTCCATCAAAGGCATACTGTAGGCCTGGCATGTCTTGTCTACTAGCTTCAATATGAATCCGATTAAATGTGATAGGGTGAAGGCCCCAGTGCAGCAGCAACAGCACATGATGGAGACGATGATGAGGAGGAGACCATCTCTCTGGATTCCAGAAGGCATGAGGTATCATGTTAAGACTGTGAAAGTACTATTTACTCTACAATGGTGAGGAGTCCTCATCAAAATCAAAAAATCTAATTTCTTTTACAGGACCCAGATGCTATACAGTGGGAAAACCAGCCTGGCAACATAGTGCGTATTAATAAAAGGACACCACATCCTGCCAAATTCCAGCTGCGCTAATTGTATTGTGTTCACAGAGCTCACAAGCTATCAGAAAGTTGTATGGCAACCACCTCCGGCGCCAAATAGAACTGGCAGACATAGACATTCAGTACAAGAAGAAAAAGATGGAAAATCTTGCACTGGAGTCCGAAATAAAAAAGAGGACAATTAGGAAACTGGACCTTGAAATAAAAAAACTTGAGAGGGAGGTGAGATATGCCTTCAATGTACACTGTATGCTAACTGTAACACAAATGTATTAATCATTATTTTTCTTTCCTCCCCCAGCTCCAAGAAGATGACACAGCTCAAAATAAAAATTAGGTATATTCTCGTAAAGTCAAGTGAGCCATGACATATGAGCTCTTATTGTGAGCACACAGGACGGTGGCATCTTTCTAAGGTTTTTTTTATTTTCCCAGCAATCAGTACAACCAAGTCATCGTTATAAGGCATCGCCCTCTTTTGCCCACCCCCCCAGCACCAGGTGTGGCCACTAGCCTATATGAAGGCCCAAAATTGTGTGTTCCTTTCTGCTCTGACAATGGCATGCCCATTCGTGCGAGATGTGGTGGATGAAGAAGCACTTGTGCTGAGGAGAGCCTTCAGGCGAGAAAGGGTCTTCAGGGACCGGTTGGACCCACTGGCCTTCCCTGATGACCATCTATATGAAAGATACAGGTTTTCTGCAGATGGCATCAGGTATCTATGCAGACTACTGGGTCCCAGGATTAAGCACCGCACTGCACGGAGCCATGCACTGAGTGTGGAGCAAATGGTTTGTGTGGCCTTGCGCTTTTTTGCTAGTGGAGCCTTCCTGTACTCAGTGGGGGATGCAGAACAGCTGAACAAGGCCACAATTTGCCGCACAATAAGGAGTGTGTGTCTGGCTATCAAAGCATTAGCAGATGTCTTCATCTCCTTCCCTGGCCACAGAAGACTCTGTGACATCAAAGAGGAGTTCTATAGGATTGCAGGTAAGAGGATCTACAAATTACAGGACAACTGTTAACACATAGTAGGATACTCATTACTTTGTGTGACAGGTTTCCCCAATGTCATTGGTGCAGTGGACTGCACACACATAAGGATAAAAGCCCCCTCAGGTGCCCATGAGGCCGATTTTGTGAATAGGAAATCCTTTCACAGCATTAATGTTCAGGTGAACATAACTTTTTGATATTGTCCATTGACGAACACTGCATTGCCAGTGATGTGCATTGATTGGTGTAATATTCCTCATCTTATGATTTCAGATGGTCTGCAATGCTGACTGTGTGATCAGCAATGTTGTGGCAAAATGGCCTGGCTCAGTCCATGACTCCAGAATCTTTCGGGCCTCTGAAATCTATCAGTGCCTATCACAAGGTAAGCCACACAACCCCTATTTATAACCATCATGGCTGTGTCAAGAATATCACTGTGTTTATGAGGTAGTAATGATGAGATTTTGTGTTGACAGGTGAATTCTCTGGTGTGTTGCTGGGAGACAGGGGGTATGGCTGCCAGCCTTTTCTCCTGACACCTTTCACAGACCCCCAGGAAGCACAGCAGGCCTACAACCATGCCCATGCCAGGACCAGGGCCAGAGTTGAAATGACCTTTGGCCTCCTGAAGGCACGCTTTCACTGCCTTCACAAATTAAGGGTCAGCCCTGTTAGGGCATGTGATATTACTGTGGCTTGTGCTGTCCTCCACAATGTGGCCTGCCTGAGGAAGGAGAGGGCCCCCAGAGTGCCACCAGCCATGGACTGGGACAATCCGGCAATCTTCCCTGATGACGACAGTGGTCGGCTGCTGAGGGACCAATATGTGTTGAATTATTTTAGTTAGTATGTGTGCTTTCAATTTTGGTTAAATATGTCCTGCGGTGGCAGAGGAATTTGGTTTTTTTTGGGTTCGTTTTTTGACGAATTTGGCCTCTTACGATGTTTGTGCGGTATACTGTGTGTAATACAAGGCTGCAGGGAGGCTACTGCATCCATTCATTTGTCTGTTCAGTTGATGTGTATGGATTTGTCCTGCATTTATTTTAGTGTGCAGACATGCAGGGTGTGTTATATACAGACCTTTGAATGTGTATGTATCATTTTGTATAATATGCTTGGATTCTGTGCTTTCCATCTTGTAGAGTCACTGTGACTTCAGTTTCGAAAGGAGCTGATGGTTTACCTGCTTTGTTTTGTCCTTATTCAATAAAGGAACATAATGTTACACATTGTGTTTTTATATTCATATGGAATGTGTATTTGTTTATATGACAGAGTACTAGGGCCACACTGAAGAAAAAGGATAAAGTCATAAATTTATGAGGCTGGTTCTTTCTGCAGAAAAGCTACATATTGTTTTTACAGTTTTGATACTTATGACAATGTGATACTTAATATTCTGGCACATCAGCATGTCTTTGTTTATGAAACCATACTGAAGTACAATTTCACGAAATGCCCCACATCTGTCATTTTAACAACTGTCCTCCTTTAAAACAACTGGTTACAATATTATGACTTGTGTTTTTTTCCCCTCTGTGGCCCTAATATTCTATCATTTTATATATAGCCTTATAGTCTATGGGAAACTGTAAATTATCTAATGATAGCAACATCATCTAAAAATCATTTTTTATCCAAAATCATTGAAATTAATGATCACAAACGTTTAAATAATAACAGTGGGTCTAGTTATATGTGATAACAATGTATAGTGAGCAGTGAAATAACTATTGGTTTCCATTTGTGGTGACTGCTGACTGACATTAGGGATGAGATTAAATAGATCCTGGAATTTAGCCTGGTCTGGAGCAGGCTAGCTCCACAGAATAAATCTCCATGGTAATTTATACCATAACATATCCTCCTGCCCCCTATCCATCTTTAGTGCAACCGGATTACGGATCAATTGAGCCAGGATCACCAAGATATCCTGGCTTAATCCCTTATCCTAGTTTTGTGCAACAGGCCCCAGGCTTCATCCTTAATACGACAGTGGATATTGCTCGTCCGCCTGCCGCTAACTTAAGCAGGCTTGTAACTGCGCATGCATGTCACACATGGCTACAAGTATGGTTAACTACATATGTGGAGTGTCTGAAAGTGGGTGTGTCAACAAGTGGGAGGATCAACAGCGATTATACCAGCACTCTGTAATTAGACGGTTTTGATTGAGGGTGTTTTTCGTTTCTTAACATATTTTTATTGGTCAGTTCCCGACTGAAACAAGACTGGGAGATCTAAAAGACACTCTTCTTGATAGAGAATCATACTGTGCCATTTGTTAACAAAACACACAAACACCTCACTTAGTCTTAATAGTAATGTTGATGTCAGTTATTAGTCTACCGGTTTATAATTTATATAATATCAGATCAAGAATAGACTGAGTTTCAGAAGAAAGGTATTTGTTTCTGGCCATTTTGAGCCTGTAATCGAACCCACAAATGATGATGCTCCAGATACTCAACTAGTCTAAAGAAGGCCAGTTTTATTGCTTCTTTAATCAGAACGACAGTTTTCAGCTGTGCTAACATAATTGCAAAAGGGTTTTCTAATGATCAATTGGCCTTTAAAATAAGCTTGGATTAGCTAACACAACATGCCATTGGAACACAGGAGTGATGGTTGCTGATAATGGGCCTCTGTACGCCTATCTAAATATTCCATAAAAAATCAGCCGTTTCCAGCTACAATAGTCATTAACAAGGTCTACACTGTATTTCAGATCAATTTGATGTTATTTTAATGGACAAATGTGCTTTTCTTTCAGAAACAAGAAACAAGAACATTTCTAAGTGACCCCAAACTTTTGAATTGTATGTATGGTACCAGTCAACAGTTTGGACAGAGGTACTCATTCAAGGGTTTTTCTTTATTTTTACTATTTTCTACATTGTAGAATAATAGTGAAGACATCAATACTATTAAATAATGCATATGGAATCATGTAGTAACCAAAAAGGGTTCAAATCCAAATATATTTGAGATTCTCCAAATTAGCCACCCGTTGCCTTGATGGCATCTTTGCATACTCTTGGCATTCTTTCAACCAGCTTCATGAGGTAGTCACCTGGAAAGCGTTTCAATTAACAGGTGTGCCTTGTTAAAAGGACATTAGTGGAATGTATTTCCTTAATGTGTTTGAGCCAATCAGTTGTGTTGTGACAAGGTAGGGGTGGTATACAGAAGGTAGCCCTATTTCTAAAATACCAAGTCCATATGGCAAGAACAGCTCAAATAAGCAAAGAGAAACAACAGTCCATTACTTTAAGACATGAAGGTCCGTCAATATGAAACATTTCAAGAACTTGGAAAGTTTCAAGTGCAGTTGCAAAAATCATCAAGCGCTATGATGAAACTGGCTCTCATGAGGACTGCCACACAAAAGGAAGACCCAGAGTTATCTCTGCTGCAGAGGATAAGTTCAATAAATCAAAACAAATGTATTTATATAGCCCTTCTTACATCAGCTGATATCTCAAAGTGCTGTACAGAAACCCAGCCTAAAACCCCAAACAGCAAGCAATGCAGGTGTAGAAGCTCGGTGGCTAGGAAAAACTCCCTAGAAAGGCCGAAACCTAGAGAGGAATCAGGCTATGAGGGGTGGCCAGTCCTCTTCTGGCTGTGCCGAGTGGAGATTATAACAGAACATGGCCAAGATGTTCAAATGTTCATAAATGACCAGCATGGTCAAATAATAATAATCACAGTAGTTGTCGAGGGTGCAACAGATCAGTACCTCAGGAGTAAATGTCAGTTTGCTTTTCATAGCCGATCATTCAGAGTATCTCTACCGCTCCTGCTGTCTCTAGAGAGTTGAAAACAGCAGGTCTGGGACAGGTAGCACGTCCGGTGAACAGGTCAGGGTTCCATAGCCGTAGGCAGAACAGTTGAAACTGGAGCAGAAGCATGGCCAGGTGGACTCGGGACAGCAAGGAGTCATCATGCCAGGTAGTCCTGAGGCATGGTCATAGGGCTCAGGTCCCCTGAGAGAATTAGAGAGAGCATACTTAAATTCACACAGGACACTGGAGAAATACTCCAGATATAACAGACTGACCCTAGTCCCCCGACACATAAAGTACTGCAGCATAAATACTGGAGGCTGAGACAGGAGGGGTCAGGAGACACTGTGGCCCCATCTGATGATACCCCTGGACAGGGCCAAACAGGCAGGATATAACCCCACCCACTTTGCCAAAGCACAGCCCCCACACCAAAAGAGGGATATATTCAACCACCAACTTACCATCCTGAGACAAGGCCGAGTATAGCCCACAAAGATCTCTGCCACGGCACAACCCAAGGGGGGGGCGGGGCGCCAACCCAGAGAGGAAGACCACGTCAGTGACTCAACCCACTCAAGTGACGCACCCCTCCTAGGGACGGCATGGAAGAGCACCAGTAAGCCAGTGACTCAGCCCCTGTAATAGGGTTAGAGGCAGAGAATCCCAGTGGAGAGAGGGGAACCGGCTAGGCAGAGACGACAAGGGCGGTTTGTTGCTCCAGTGCCTTTCTGTTCACCTTCACACTCCTGGGCCAGACTACACTCAATCATAGGACCTACCGAAGAGATGAGTCTTCAATAAAGACTTAAAGGTTGAGACCGAGTCTGCATCTCTCACATGGGTAGGCAGACCATCCCATAAAATGGAGCTCTATAGGAGAAAGCCCTGCCTCCAGCTGTTTGCTTAGAAATTCTAGGGACAATTAGGAGGCCTGCGTCTTGTGACCATAGCATACGTGTAGGTATGTACAGCAGGACCAAATCGTAAAGATAGGTATGTAATGCTTTGTAGGTTAGCAGTAAAACCTTGAATTCAGCCCTTGCCTTAACAGGAAGCCAGTGTAGAGAGGCTAGCACTGGAGTAATATGATAAAAAATTTTGGTTCTAGTCTGGATTCTAGCAGCCGTATTCAGCACTATTTGAAGTTTATTTAGTGCTTTATCCGGGTAGCCGGAAAGTAGAGCATTGCAGTAGTCTAACCTAGAAGTGACAAAAGCATTGATACATTTTTCTGCATCAATTTTGGACAGAACATTTCTGATCTTTGCAATGTTACATAGATGGAAAAAAGCTGTCCTTGAAACAATCTTGATATGTTCGTCAAAAGAGAGATCAGGGTCCAGAGTAACGCCGAGGTCCTTCACAGTTTTATTTGAGACGACAGTACAACCATCAAGATTAATTATCAGATTCAACAGAAGATCTCTTTGTTTCTTGAGACCTAGGACAAGCATCCTTGAGTTACCAGCCTCAGAAATTGAAGCCCAAATAAATGCTTCACAGAATTCAAGTAAAAGACATCTTAACATCAACTGTTCAGAGGAGACTGTGTGAATCAGGCCTTCATGGTCAAATTGCTGCAAAGAAACCACTACTAAAGGACACCAATAAGAAGAGACTTGCTTGGGCTGAAGAAGGTTAAACCAAACCCTTATATCTTTTAAAGGGTTAATAAATGATGTTATGATAAACTGTAAGGTCTCTTGTGTTAACCTGTTTTGAGTGTTGTGACCTTCAGACACTATCAGAAGGCGTCTACATTCAGATTCCTCCTGTCTGGATCCCACCGTGGTTATCTGGTTTTCCGAGAACACAAGGCTGCCACAGACCTGATGAAACCAGCCACCTGTCAGAATATGCTAACACTCGTTCACATCGTTATGGCTCTATACTTGTGATGAAAGGTCCAAGTTTTGGTCAAACCCATTTCTGAGTTTTTACTTGCTGGTAAGATGGTTCCTGCTGTCGGGGAGGTTAGATTTATTAAAATGTTGTTGCTAGGGAAAGTTACGTAAGGGGGATTGGGGAGGCTATATGAGTTACAGGATGTCTTAGACTTTTTTGCATTACTTGGGAGAGAACTATCATATACTGTATTCTATCAACTTCTGCCTACAATTGTATTACTAAAAGGAATATATTACTCCTTAAACAAGAGTCTGTGTTTCCTTTCCATTACTAATGTATGTTTGATAATTATATAGACCTGATCATTTGTTGAAGAAATTGACCAACATTTTGACGAACTAGCCAGGAGTCAGTGACCACATCGCTGGACTGACCATTGATCCACGTCAAGCGCTACAAAATTTTAAGGTAAGCAGACGCCTGTTATATCTGAAGTCTGTAATTATCTATAGAACGTTGTGGTTAATGAGTCATTCTGGCAAGTAAGTGGCGCCTCGCTATTAAATTTATATGAACCTACATTTCTTTGTAATAGTGGAATAATTGTTACACAACCCGTGGGAGGAAGACCACATAGGTGGAAATAGGTTATACGTTCCTGGGTTACATGTTTATTATTGTGAGACTTGGTGAGTGGATTTAAGGTGAAATTCCAAGTATAAACACCGATTGTTGAGATTATTCTGATAAGGTATTCTGTAATTGTTCTATGTATCATGTCTTCTGTGTGGTATGATTGGATGGTGGGACATTTAAATCAGGAGTTCGTTATAAACAATATAATGCCCGTGTATTTGAATTAGCTGAGTGGACATTCGGATCAGATGCTGGAAGAGTTGCCTGTGGGGGTATAAAACTTAATACATACATCCTTGCTGTATTAGGAAATAGACCTACCCGTGTGTTACTGACCCATGTTATTTTAAAAAGAAATAGTGTTGAAGTAATAGTTTCTCCCTTGGAAGGAAAAGATTATCACAGAGATCCCAGGATTGTTGTGGAGGTTAAATCATCTTGAACCATTTACTATTTCGTGGTTGCTCCATATTTATTTTGTTATTTTTTAATTTAAAAAATTCACCTTTAATTAACCAGGTAGGCTAGTTGAGAACAAGTTCTCATTTGCAACTGCGACCTGGCCAAGATAAAGCAAAGCAGTGTGACACCGATAACAACACAGAGTTACACATGGAGTAAACAATAAACAAGTCAATAACACAATAAACAAGTCAATGACACAGTAGAAAAAAGAAAGACTATATACAGTGTGTGCAAAAGGCATGAGGAGGTAGGCAATAAATAGGCCATAAGAGCGAATAATTACAATTTAGCAGATTAACACTGGAGTGATAAATGAGCAGATGATGATGTGCAAGTAGAGATACTGGTGTGCAAAAGAGCAGAAAAGTAAATAAAATAAAAACAGTATGGGGATGAGGTGGGTAGATTGGGTGGGCTATTTACAGATGGACTATGTACAGCTGCAGCGATCGGTTAGCTGCTCAGATAGCTGATGTTTAAAGTTAGTGAGGGAAATAAAAGTCTCCAACTTCAGCGATTTTTGCAATTCGTTCCAGTCACTGGCAGCAGAGAACTAGAAGGAAAGGCGGCCAAATGAGGTGTTGCTTTGGGGATGATCAGTGAGATATACCTGCTGGAACGTGTGCTACGGGTGGGTGTTGTCGTGACCAGTGAACTGAGATAAGGCGGAGCTTTACCTAGCATAGACTTATAGATGACCTGGAGCCAGTGGGTCTGGCGATGAATATGTAGCGAGGGCCAGCCGACTAGAGCATACAGGTCGCAGTGGTGGGTGGTATAAGGTGATTTGGTAACAAAACGGATGGCACTGTGATAGACTGCATCCAGTTTGCTGAGTAGAGTGTTGGAAGCTATTTTGTAGATGACATCGTCGAAGTCAAGGATTGGTAGGATAATCAGTTTTACTAGGGTAAGTTTGGCGGCGTGAGTGAAGGAGGCTTTGTTGCGAAATAGAAGGCCGATTCTAGATTTGATTTTGGATTGGAGATGTTTAATATGAGTCTGGAAGGAGAGTTTACGGTCTAGCCAGACACCTAGGTATTTATAGTTGGCCCCATATTCTAGGTCGGAACCGTCCAGGGTGGTGGGCGGGCGGGTGCGGGCAGTGAATGGTTGAAAAGCATGCATTTGGTTTTACTAGCGTTTAAGAGCAGTTGGAGGCCATGGAAGGAGTGTTGTATGGCATTGAAGCTCGTTTGGAGGGTAGTTAGCACAGTGTCCAAGGAAGGGCCAGAAGTATACAAAATGGTGTCGTCTGCATAGAGGTGGATCAGGGAATCGCCCGCAGCAAGAGCGACATCATTGATATATACAGAGAAAAGAGTCGGCCCGAGAATTGAACCCTGTGGTACCCCCAGAGACTGCCAGAGGTACGGACAACATGCCCTCCGATTTGACACACTGAACTCTGTTTGCAAAGTAGTTGGTGAACCAGGCGAGGCAGTCATTAGAAAAACCAAGGCTATTGAGTCTGCTGATAAGAATACGGTGATTGACAGAGTCGAAAGCCTTGGCCAGCTCGATGAAGATGGCTGCACAGTACTGTCTTTTATCGATGGCGGTTATGATATCGTTTAGTACCTTGAGCGTGGCTGAGGTGCACCCGTGACCAGCTCGGAAGCCGGATTGCACAGCGGAGAAGGTAGGGTGGGATTCGAAATGGTCTATTAACTTGGCTTTTGAAGACTTTAGATAGGCAGGGCAGGATGGATATAGGTCTGTAACAGTTTGGGTCTAGGGTGTCACCCCCTTTGAAGAGGGGGATGACCGCGGCAGCTTTCCAATCTTTAGGGATCTTGGACGATACGAAAGAGCGGTTGAACAGGCTGGTAATAGGGGTTGCAACAATGGCGGCGGATAGTTTTAGAAAGAGAGGGTCCAGATTGTCTAGCCCAGCTGATTTGTACGGGTCCAGGTTTTGCAGCTCTTTCAGAACATCTGCTGTCTGGATTTAGGTGAAGGAGAAGCTGGGGAGGCTTGGGCGAGTAGCTGCGGGGGAGGCGGAGCTGTTGGCCGGGGTTGGAGTAGCCAGTAGGAAGGCATGGCCAGCCGTTGAGAAATGCTTATTGAAATTTTCGATTATCATGGATTTACCAGTGGTGACCGTGTTACCTAGCCTCAGTGCAGTGGGCAGCTGGGAGGAGGTGCTCTTGTTCTCCATGGACTTTACAGTGTCCAAAAACTTTTTGGAGTTAGAGCTACAGGATGTGAATTTCTGCTTGAAAAAGCTAGCCTTTGCTTTCCTGACTGACTGCGTGTATTGGTTCCTGACTTCACTGAACAGTTGCATATCGTGGGGACTATTCGATGCTATTGCAGTCCGCCACAGGATGTTTTTGTGCTGGTCAATGGCAGTCAGGTCTGGAGTGAACCAAGGGCTATATCTGTTCTTAGTTCTGCATTTTTTGAACGGGGCATGCTTATCTAAGATGGTGAGGAAATTACTTTTAAAGAATGACCAGGCATCCTCCGACAGGATGAGGTCGATATCCTTCCAGGATACCCGGGCTAGGTCGATTAGAAAGGCCTGCTCGCAGAAGTGTTTTATGGAGCGTTTGACAGTGATGAGGGGTGGTCGTTTGACTGCGGACCCATAGCGGATACAGGCAATGAGGCAGTGATCGCTGAGATCCTGATTGAAAACAGCGGAGGTGTATTTGGAGGGCAAGTTGGTCAGGATAATGTCTATGACGGTGCCCATGTTTACGGATTTAGGGTTGTACCTGGTGGGTTCCTTGATGATTTGTGTGAGATTGAGGGCATCTAGCTTAGATTGTAGGACTGCCGGGGTGTTAAGCATATCCCAGTTTAGGTCACCTAACAGAACGAACTCTGAAGTTAGATGGGGGGCGATCAATTCACAAATGGTGTCCAGGGCACAGCTGGGAACGGAGGGGGGTCGATAGCAGGCGGCAACAGTGAGAGACTTATTTCTGGAAAGGTTCATTTTTAAAAGAGGATGATTATAGAGAATGATTATTTTACACCACCCATACATTACATGGTATTCAGTTGTCACTTACTTATCACCCTGCTTTAAATGAATTTATGCGAGTTAAGGGACAGATTATACACATATAGGGTTATTTTGCATTCATTTATCTATATTCACATTACACGCAGAGCCTAATTAAAAAATAAGAACATTTTTGTTTATATGGCAGACGGGAGCTCAGAGTTGTCTGAGGGGCCGCTCACAATTAAACCTGCCACCCCTCTACAGTTTTTAATTGGGAAATACCCCACTATAAAAAAATACTTAACCTCAGCTTTCAGCTTTAAAGACGCCACTGAATATAGATGACCTACAGATGGGTCATTTAATAAAACCAAATATCAACATGTGCAGGACATTGTGAAAAGAAGGCAGGAAAATAAGACCAAGGGAAAGAGGAAAATTTAAAAAATCCACCCTGTTTTCTGTGACTGCTTGGTCGATGTTAAAAACTGAGGGTAACTGTTATGAGAATTTTGTTATCAATGTTCATAAACTTCAATTAATCTACTCAGTCTGCAACCCAGAGTTTGTAAGATTCTGGTTGAATGAAGCAGACAAGAGTCCCAGCTTACAAAAATCAACGTGTTTATTCACGAGAATGTTCTGAAGTCCATTATACAAAGACATCCATTTTATAGCTGCGCACATACTTCCACACAAACAGTAGGTATCCTACGCACATACTTCCACACAAACAGTAGGTGAGTTTTATCCTTCTCCATAGTTCTCACCACTGTATCACTACCCAGCCGACAGTTACATTCCCCCGAGATTAGGGAAACCTTGAGAAGTACTCCCTATGCCCTCATAAATTCCTCAGAGGCCTAGCCAGGTCGGTCCAAACACAGTTTAACTGTTCTCGGTATCTTTCTTCGGCCCTCACATACAAGTTCAAATCCTGAGCTACGCCTTGCTCAGACAGTCTGTGTTTTTCCACTATACAGATACATTGTTTAACCTAATTCTGACTAAAACTACACACATCATTATATTATAATTTTATGATTCTAATCAATTTCATACAATTATAAGGTTTCAGAGTGGAATTATTTAAGCATTATCTTTCAACATTTAAATTATTTTATCAGTAACCTATTCTGGACTCAACAGAAAGCTACCTGTTTGAAAAAGGAATTGACAAAGATGAAAGACCCTGCCTCCGTCAAGACAGAAGTTTCCTCTAGAGTGCAGCGCTCCACCACACCCTCCCTACTGCAGAGATAGGTTTAAAGGAATTTATCCACTACTCGCAAACAAACTAGTAGCTCCAGGCGATAATTCTTCTCCACCACCGGCACCAGGTAGAATGTATCAAGAACTAGGAGATGTATGGAATGATGCCAAGACACAATCAACACCTCTCTATCCTGGAGTTACCATGGCAAAGGACCTCATGGCAGCTCAAGAAAAGAAGGTGCAGAGAGAAATGGATAAAGCTGTTGACAAAATCAGACGACATTGTGATGATGAAGACCGAGACAAAAGGATAAGTGGAAGTAACTTAACAAAGGAAGAGAATAGGAGATAAGACGAGAGAGAGCGGAAAGTGAAGAAAGAGCAAGAAGTGAACAATACATAAGACAGTGGGAAGAAAAGAGAGAGAACGTGAACAATTGAAAGAACATGAAAGTGGAGCTGAAATTGAAGAAGGCGAGTTTCCCGATAGTCTGAAGGACTCTCATGCGTGTGCTGTCGGTTCACAGAGTATGCAGCAAAAGGAGTTTTGGGGACTTGGACACAGCGAAACAATTGCCCCGCATCACTGCAGAGCCTGGAAAAAGATGAAGACTGAAGAAAAAGCAAGGAAGACTGGCCTTGAGACACAGCTCAAGAAGGCCCAGCTAGCCCAACTGGACACAGGAAATACCAATCTAATGGTGGCTGTAACAAAAAGCCTCCTCCACTGCCTTCTCCACAGTTTACCCAAGCACCTGCTACTCCGTTCCCTCCTCAACCATATGGGAACCCACAAGCATACCTACCAACACTGAGACAACCGCCAGTGTGCTGGTATTGCGGTGTGGCAGGCCATATGCGAAACATGTGCCTCACCAACCACAGCAGCAGTTACCCTGGCAGCAGAGAGGGAGAGGTCAATGGAGAGGGAACGCTGGCAGAGGGAACTTCCAAGGTGGAAGATCAGCCTACACTGGACAGCCACAACCTGCTTTTCTCAGACTCAACCAATGAATGGTTGACAATATGGATGGCCCCAACAGCCTCCTGTGACAAACCAGCCGTGGTTCCCACTGCAGAATAAGCAACATTTTCCTGACCAAGTCCAATGCGATTCAAAGGCCCGACCTGACCTTTATGATGAATCTATTGAGCTCCCCGATGTTACTCTCTTTGTTGACGGCTCTGCCTTTATTGATAGGGAGACTGGTAGGAAACATGCAGGGTTTGATATTGTCTCACTGGATAGGTCATTGTTGATTGAACAGCCCTTGCCTGAACATTGCTCAGCACAACAAGCTGAGCTTCTAGCACTTACTGAAGCATGTAAATTAGGTAGTGGTTTGAAGGTTAACATTTATTCTGACTCTGTATATGCCATTGGTGTTTGCCTGTCTTGGATAGGGGTTTTGGAAAGGTAGGAACTTTGTTAATGCGTCTGGTACCCCTATTAAACACCATTTACAGATAGAAGCCTTGCTTGCAGCTATGTTGCTTCCTGCCAAGTTGGCTATTAAGGTCCTTGCCCACACAGGTAACACTGACAGTGTTAGTTTGGATAATGCAGCTGCTGATGCTGCTGCTAAGAATGCTGCTTCCCGCTGCCATACTCATGCTGTTCTGCTTGCCTCCCTGTGTACGTCTGAAATCACTGATCTGGACCAACACCAGGCTGTGGATGCACTTAATCACCCTTTGTGGGAGTCTAGAGCCTGCTCCAGAGGCCCTGATGGCCTGTGGAGGCAATCACTCTCTGGAAAACCAGTTCTGCCTTTTGTCTCCTCTGTGTCGCCTGAAATTTGCAAAATAAATGTACTACATGCATGCAATACTACATTGGTAAGGGTACCCCCCTGAAACCAGGGAAATTTACAGCGCCGGCCCGCCCGTTCACCCATTTAGCTATGGATTTCATAGACATGGCTGAACGAAATGAAAGAAAGACATACTGCCTGGTAATAATTGACTGCTTTACCAGGTGGGTTGAAGCATTTCAAACCGTGCACTGTGATGCTAAAACGGTAGCAAAACTTTTGGTAAGGAAAGTTCTCTCCGCAGACAATGGCACCCATCTCAAAGGAGATGTGGTTGCACAGGTGGCTGCCCAATTGGGGATAGACCAGAGGTTTGTTTGTAACGGGATTACTGAGAGGGCTAATCGAACCATAAAAGGGGGGCTTGCCAAAGCATGCCAATCCACAGGGAAGTCATGGGTAGAGTGTCTCCCTTTAGTCTTGATGAAAATGCACGATAGTATAAACCGCGGAACAGGGCTTAGCTCACATGAGCTCTTAACTGGCCGTCCAATGAACGTTCAGACACAGACGAATGACTCCAAAACTGACTGACCTGACTGCTCTGGATGATAATTTGAACAAATATATGAAGGAACTAACCCATGCTGTTAGGTCTTTGTATTCCCAATACAGGAAGGCCCAGGAAGTTCCAGAACAGGGCGACCCAGACAGCCTACCTGTTGATGTTGGAGAATGGATCAAGCTGAAGTTCCACAAGAGAAAATGGAACCACCCCAGATGGATGGGCCCATACCAGGTCATCGCAGCAACACCAAGAGCAGTGAAGGTCCAGGAGCGCCAGGGATGGCACCACCTATCACACTGCCAGAAGACGTCCCAACCATCATAACAGATAAGAGTGCACATCCAGACCCAGATGTTATTACACATGACCACTATGGTCACATTGTTAAAAATAAAACTTGGGGTAAACCTTTAAGGTACATGTTTTTGGTGCTTCTTATTCTGTACCAGCAGTCTCTGCTCAAAGGAATAGAGATCCAGGAGAACCAATTGAAAACCAGTAATCAATGGGTAAACATGGTCCAAAATCTGAGTAGACGAGCCACGCCTAGTGGTTTGTAGTCGTTTTGAAAAACCCTCAGGTCAGAGTGAGTTGTTCGGATCAGTTGTCATAGGTGATTGGATTAACAACATCACCTACTCCATGCAGGCTCATATGAATTTGACTATTGCTGGTTTTGCCCTCCTTTCCACTGATGTTCAGAATCTTAAAGCTGTTACAGCCAGGCATAGCTTGGCATTAGACTATATCCTAGCTAAGGAGGGGGGATATTGCAGGGCCCTAAATTCTATTTCTGCCACGGAATGTGTTATGCTTCTCCCTGACTCCTCTGATAATATGACAAGAGATTTTGAAAGAATTAACAGTTGGCTGACACCTACACCCCCACAGGAGAAGACTCCTGGTTCCTGTTTGGGTGGTTGAAAGATAAACTAGGAAATGTTGGTTTTAAGTTGTTTTCCATTTTAGTCCCATTATTGGCCCCCGTGCTTGTTCTGCTGATTTGCATTTGTGCATTCTGTGCAGCTGGCAAATGTGTACTTCATAAGGCTATGCCAGGCATGTTTATGCTTCATGTTCCTCATCCCCCAGAACCTTATTGTTTATCCTCAATCTCCTGAGGATTGCTTGCAATCTAATACACCTTTTATGGATGATTCTTATAATTACTATGCTTGAGTTGCTTTACTTTTGTTGAGGTCTGGTGGCCTCAAAGGGGGAATGAAGAAGGTTAAACCAAGGCCTTATACCTTTTAAAGGGTTAATAAATGATGTTATGATAAACTGTAAGGTCTCCTCTTCAGGAGACCTCTGTGTGTGTGTTAAAACCTGTTTTGAGTGTTGTGACCTTCAGACACTATCAGAAGGCGTCTACATTCAGATTCCTCCTGTCTGGATCCCACCGTGGTTATCTGGTTTTCCGAGAACACAAGGCTGCCACAGACCTGATGAAACCAGCCACCTATCAGAATATGCTTACACTCGATCACATTGTTATGGCTCTATACTTGTGATGAAAGGTCAAGTTTCGGTCAAACTCATCCTGCTGTCAGTGGGAGGTTAGATTTATAAAAATGTTGTTGCTAGGGAAAGCTACGTATGGGGGATTGGGGAGGCTATATGAGTTACAGGATGTCTTAGACATTTTTCAGAACTTAGGGAGAACTATCATATACTGTTATACAATACTCTGTATCAACTTCTGCCTAAAATTGTATTACTAAAAGGAGTATTTTAATACTTAGAGTCTGTGTTTCCTTTCCATTACTAATGTATGTTTGATAATTATATAGACCTGATTATTTGTTGAAGAAATTGACCAACAGGGCCAAGAAACACGAGCAATGAACATTATACCGGTGGAAATCTGTCCTTTTTTTGGTTCCAACCGCTGTGCCTTTGAGACACAGAGTACCGTAGGTGAACGGATGATCGCCGCATGTGTGGTTCCCACTGTGAAGCATGGAGGAGGAGGTATGATGGTGTGGGGGTATCTAATCGCAATACACATAGAATTGTGAGAATCACAATACATATCGTATCCGCACCTAATTATCATCATATCGTATTGTGAAGTTCCTGGTGATTCCCAGGTCATGACTTTTCCCAGGTCACAAACTTTATTCCCACATACACATTTTTAGAAACAACTGCTCTAAAATGTGTGTGTGTGTGTGTAACACATTTTCTACCCGCTGCAGAAGGCTGTATTGGTCCGCTAATACAGCTGTTGTAAAGTCTCAGTGCACTACTTTAGTGAAACATTTTAAAAATCAAGAGGGAGGGAATCTGATTTAATTGGTCTTCAACTTGTGGCAGAGCAGTGCTTGACTTGGGCAAGTGCTGTCCATAGTGCCGTAACGGCACTTAATATTTTGGAGGAATTGCGTACCACCTCTTCTATGAAACTAAGTAGCCTATCGCCGGCCCAGATACACACACTGAGGCAAAATCGATTGATCAAAGCAGAATGAAGGCGGGTTCTACATTGAATAGAATGGAGAGGGGGCATTCATTTCCTGATTCCGCTTTGTTCAAGTTTATTTGCCGCTAGTCTGAATCTGTGCGTGACAGTAAACGGTTTGAAATTGGGGGTTAAGATCAACGGCAGGAGATGGTAGGTCTACATGGGATCAGACACAGCAGCCTTCCAGTGTCAATGCTTACTTTTTCATGTAGGCTGTAATAATAGTCATGAACATTTGGTTAAAAGTAATGGAAAATGTGTATAAACCCTTAACAGGGAATAATCAGGTGTCTTTAGCATAATGTCATTTGTGTATTTCGGTGAACATAGTCTAATGGACAGACATGGAAAAAGATCCTGCACTTCTTTCATCTCAAGTCAAGCACTGTGGCAGAGTCATTTCATTCAGGGTAAGTGGAATTAGCCGTGTTAGCCTGCCCTGGAACAAGTTAGGATTCGTTAGCATAGAAATGTATCTGTATAAAAAGTAAGCCACTTTCGTATGACCGGTTATCCGGAGTTGAACTCGGACTTGATACAACAGTAGCTAAGATGGAGAGAAGTCTGTCCATAATAAAGCGTTGCTCTACCTTCTTAACAGCACCATCAACAAGGCAGGTCCTACAGGCTCTAGTTTTATCGCACCTGGACTACTGTTCAGTCATGTCGTCAGGTGCCACAAAGAGGGACTTAGGAAAATTCCAATTGGCTCAGAACAGGGCAGCACGACCCTTGGATGTACACCGAGAGCAAACAATAATATGCATGTCAATCTCTCCTGGCTCAAAGTGGAGGAGAGATTGACTTCATCACTACTTGTATTTGTGAAAGGTATTGACATGTTGAATGCACCGAGCTGTCTGTTTTTAAACGACAAACGCACAACTCAGTCACCCATGCATACCCTGCAAGACATGCCAGTTCTCTTCACAGTCCCAAAGTCCAGAACAGACTATGGGAGGCGCACAGTACTTCATAGAGCCATGACTACATGGAACTCTATTCCACATCAGGTAACTGATGCAAGCAGTAGAATCAGATTTAAAAAAAACATATAAATATACCTTATGGAACAGTGGGGAATGTGAAGCAACATAAACTTAGGCATAGACACTTGCATACACACACATGATAACATACACATGGATTTTGTGTTGTAGATATGTGGTAGTGTCACGGCCGTCGAAAGAAGTGGACCAAACTTCAGCGTGGTCAGCGTACATTTTCTTTTATTTGAGTAAATGTCGCCAACAAACGAAGAAACAACCGTGAAGCTTACAGGGCTAAGTGCCACTAACAAAGATAACTACCCACAATCACATGTGGGAAAATGGGCTGCCTAAGTATGATTCCCAATCAGAGACAACGATAGACAGCTGTCCCTGATTGAGAACCATACCCGGCCAAAACATAGAAACACAAAATCATAGAAATAAAGGACATAGAATGCCCACCCAAATCACACCCTGACCAAACCAAAAAGAGACATAAAAAAGGCTCTCTAAGGTCAGGGTGTGACAGGTAGGGGCCTGAGGGCACACACTTAGTGTGTTGTGAAATATGTTATGAATGTATTGTAACGTTTTTAAAATTGTATAACTGCCTTAATTTTGCTTGACCCCAACTAATGACGATCCATAATACACACAAATAATGTTGACTAAAGTTGCATCGCTAACCCCTCAAACCTGCTCCATAGGATACCCCTCACTGGCACTCAGGGCTAAAAGAATAACTAAAGGTTTATTTGACTCATCATTAATGATGACCTAGTCACTATGAACTCCGATACTGTAGCTTACAGATATCTATAGATGTGACTGATGCATGCAACCTGTACAAAGGTCTACCAGCCAACCTATATTCAGAAAGACCCTCAGACACCAATATGCACCAAGCCATACATTAAAGCAGCAATCAGAAGTTGAAAGAATAACAAAGTGATTCCCCACCACTGTTTTGGTCAAATCTGAGGAATGAGGCTGAAAATATGTAACCACTAAATAAATAAAGCTATGGATGCAAGGTCTGACCATCCACAATATCAAAATTGTAGTTTTAACCATGTTTTGAGGCTATATAGTTTGTTTACATTTACTTTGTTTACAAACATTGGAGTAAAGCAAGCTTATATTTAGGGTTCTGACAGTTGAACTAGGCTCATGAGGCATTTATAAGTTATATTCTTCAAAAATCAATGGGTATATATCATTCATTTATAAGTCCAAAAACGGATGTAGGAACTGCAGAATTCAGAGGCGGTCAGAGACCTAGTAGTGTGGTGCCAGGACAACAAACTCACTCAACGTGAGCAAGACAAAGGAGATTATAGTGGACTACAGGAAAAGGAGCGCCGAACACGCCCCCATTCACATCGACGGGGCTGTAGTGGAGCGGATCGAGAGATTCAAGTTCCTTGGTGTCCACATCACCAACAAACTATCATGGTCCAAACACACCAAGACAGTTGTGAAGAGGACACGACAATGCCTTTCCCCCCTCAGGAGACTGAATAGATTTAGCATGGGTCCCCAGATCCTCAAAAATGTCTACAGCTGCACTTTCGAGAGCATCCTGACCGGTTGCATCACCGCTTGGTATGGCAGCTTCTTGGCATCCGACCAGAAAGCGCTACAGAGAGTAGTGCCTACAGCCCAGTACATCACTGGAGCCAAGCTTCCTGCCATCCAGGACCTATATACTAGGCAGTGTCAGAGGAATGCTCAAACAATTGGCAGACTCAAGTCACCCAAGTCATAGACTGTTCTCTCTGTTGCACGGCAAGCGCTACCGGATCTCCAAGTCTAGGTCCAAAAGGCTCCTTAACATCTTCTACCCCCAAGCCATGAGACTGCTGAACAATTAATGAATTAATCACCCGGACTATTTGCATTGCACCCCCACCCCACTTTGTTTTTGCACTGCTGCTCGACTAATTACCTCCCGCACATTGACTCGGTACCGGTACCCCCTGTATATAGCCTCATTATTAGCACGCGCTCCAGCAGGTATATCTCTCTGGTCACCCCCAAAGCCAATTCCTCCTTTGGCTGCCTCTCCTTCCAGTTCTCTGCTGCCAATGACTGGAACAAACTACAAAAATCTCTGAAACTGGAAACACTTATCTCCCTCACTCGCTTTAAGCACCAGCTGTCAGAGCAGCTCATAGATTACTGCACCTGTACATAGCCCATCTATAATTTAGCCCAAACAACTACCTCTTCCCCTACTGTATTTATTTATTTATTTTGCTCCTTTGCACCCCATTATTTCTATTTCTACTTTGCACATTCTTCCACTGCAAATCTACCATTCCAGTGTTTTACTTGCTATATTGTATTTACCTCGCCACCATGGCCTTTTTTTGCCTTTACCTCCCTTAACTCACCTCATTTGCTCACATTGTATATAGATTTATTTTTCTACTGTATTATTGACTGTATGTTTGTTTTACTCCATGTGTAACTCTGTGTTGTATGTGTCTATCTGCTTTGCTTTATCTTGGCCAGGTCGCAATTGTAAATGAGAACTTGTTCTTAACTTGCCTACCTGGTTAAATAAAGGTGAAAAAATATATATATTGTTATTTTGAGTTTACTTTTTGTTTTAACTTCATTTAGTAAATATTTTCTCAACTAAATGTTCTTAACTGCATTGTTGGTTAAGGGCTTGTAAGTAAGCATTTCACAGTAAGGTCTACACCTGTTGTATTCGGCATGTGACAAATACAATTTGATTTGATTTGAGATTGCCCCATTAACAGATGACTGTTTGCTGAAGAGTTCACTGCTAGGCTATGTCAAATACACCTAAAACAATTTCACTAAAGGTGAACTAAGTGAGGAGGAGAATAGTCTGATCTGTCTTGATCACAAAGAGCAATATGCTGCCTTTATAAATGGTATTTTTAAGCAGTACTTGACCTGGGATGAAAGAAGTGCAGGAGCTATCTATTTCCAAGTCGGTCCATTAGACTATGTTCACAGAAATTCACAAATTACATTATGCTATAGAGACCTGATTATTCACTATTAAGGGTTTATACACATTTTCCATGACATCTGAATGACTTTTAAACAAATTTACATAACAAACGTAAGCATTATTGCCACTGGAAGGCTGCGGTGTCTGATCCCATGTAGACCTACCATCTTGACAACAGCTCTGCGCTGCTTCGCAAAGCGCAATAAGTATGAATGCCCTGACTTCTGCAGAGGCCATACCACCGTAAATGCTGAACGGCAAATGCAGATGTCAGATTGACCATTCAGCGCCTTTAAGTGATGACAAACTTTACTAAGGAAAAGGGCTCTACAATTTGTGTGAATTTCCCTTGGCATGATCTGACATGAAGTTGAGTCAACATCACAAACATCATCCTCAGTTATGTTGCTCAACTACTGTGAGACTAGACTGGTGGGATTCTGGGCAGTAATGACTACCTACTTTTGTGTGTGTTTCTCGAAGGCATATCACTCTCATATCACAGCTGAGCAAGACACATGTGATTTAGGTAATTTTAATTTTTAAGAAAAGACAAAATTCCACATTGAGAGTGTGCATTTCCCTTGGCAGCATGACCTGACATGAAACTCATACAGATACATTGCATAGACATCACAAACTCAGCTTGAACACCTTACGGCCAGCTGCTTGGACATATGTAGGACATAAGGACGCCTTACCTTTAGCCTAATTCTAATCCAGAAATATTATATTTAGACTAATGTATGTATGTCAAACCCTCCCTTACAATTATGTGAAGTTATTCAACTCATTGATTGAGTTGGAGGTGTGCGTGGCCACGCAGTCAAGGGTGAACAGGGAGTTCAGGAGGGGGCTGAGCACGCACCCTTGTGGGGCCCCTGTGTTGAGGATCAGCGAAGTGAAGGTGTTTCCTACCTTCACCACCTGGGGGGCGGCCCGTCAGGAAGTCCTGGAGCCAGTTGCACAGGGCGGGGTTCAGACCCAGGGCCCAGAGCTTAATGATGAGCTTGGAGGGTACTATGGTGTTGAATGCTGAGCTATAGTCAGTGAACAGCATTCTTACATAGGTATTCCTCTTGTCCAGATGGAATAGGGCAGTGTACAGTGTGATGGTGATTGCATCGTCTGTGGATCTATTGAGGCGGTAAGCAAATTGAAGTGGGTCTAGCGTGTCAGGTAAGGTAGAGGTGAAATAATCCTTAACTAGCCTCTCAAAGCACTTCATGATGACAGAAGTGAGTGCTACGGGGCGATAGTCATTTAGTTCAGTCACCTTTGCTTTCTTGGGTACAGGAACAATGGTGGGCATCTTGAAGCAAGTGGGGACAGCAGACTAGGATAGGGAGAGATTGAATATGTCCGTGAACACTCCAGCCAGCTGGTCTGTGCATGCTCTGAGGATGCGGCTAGGGATGCCATCTGGGCTGGCAGCTTTGTGAGGTTTAACACGCTTAAATGTCTTACTCAAGTCGGCCACGGAGAAGGAGAGCCCACGGTCCTTGGTAGCGGGCCGTGTCGTTGGCACTGTGTTATCCTCAAAGCGGGCGAAGAAGGTGTTTAGCTTGTCCGGAAGCAAGATGTCGGTGTCCGTGGCTGGTTTTCCCTTTGTAGTCCGTGATTGTCTGTAGACCCTGCCACATATGTCTTGTGTCTGAGCCGTTAACTTGCGACTCCACTTTGTCTCTATACTGACGTTGTGCCTGTTTGATTGCCTTACAGAGGGAATAAATACACTGTTTGTATTCGGCCATATTCCCAGTCACCTTTCCATGGTTAAATGCGGTGGTTCGCGCTTTCAGTTTTGCGCCAATGCTGCCATCTATCCACGGTTTCTGGTTAGGGTAGGTTTTAATAGTCACAGTGGGTACAACATCTCCTATACACTTCCTGATTAACTCAGTCACCGTATCTATGTATTCGTTGATGTTATTCTCAGAGGCAACCCGGAACATATCCAGGTCTGTGTGATCAAAACAATCTTGAAGTGTGGATTCCGATTGGTCAGACCAGCGTTGAATAGTCCTTAGCACGGGTACTTCCTGTTTGAGTTTCTGCCTATAGGAAGGGAGGAGCAAAATGGATTCGTGATCAGATTTGCCGAAGGGAGGACGGGGGAGGGCCTTGTAGGCATCCCGGAAGTTGGAGTAGTAGTGGTCAAGTGTTTTAGCAGCGCGAGTACGACAGTCAATGTGTTAATAGAACTTCGGTAGTTTTTTCCTCAAATTTGCTTTGTCAAAATCCCTAGCTACAAGAAATGCGGCCTCAGAATATGTGGTTTCCAGTTTGCATAAAGTCCAGTGAAGTTCTTGGAGGGCCATTGTGGTATCGGCTTGAGGGGGAATATACACGGCTGTGACTATAACCAAAGAGAATTCTCTTGGGAGGTAATACGGTCGGCATTTGATTGTGAGGTATTCTAGGTCGAGTTTCTGTATGTTATCACGATCACACCATGAGTGGTTAATCATGAATAGTATTGGGGCAGTACTCAGTGACATCACTTCCTGATGCCAAGAGTGTGCAAAGCTATCATCAAAGCAAAGGGTGGCTACTTTGAAGAATCTTAAATATAAAATATATTTTGATTTGTTTAACACTTTTATGGGTACTACATGATTCCATATGCATTATTTCATAGTTTTGATGTCTTCACTATTATTCTACAATGTAGAAAATAGTAAAAATAAAGAAAAACACCTTGAATGAGTAGGTGTGTCAACTTTTTACTGGTGCTGTGTATATACACACAATATTCAATTAGGATAAAAAAAACGAAATAATTTGGACATTTTGAATCTAAAAACAGTTTTAAGTCGAACTCGTTAAGACCAAGTGGCGACAGTGTGTTGAGCCTGTGGATCCAGAAAGATTCCCATTGAAGAAGTTTCCTCTCAATGTCCCCTCCCCTGCGTGACATCTTGACCATTTCTATTCCAATGTATCTCAAAGAACTAATAGGATGTCCTGCTTGTACAAAAGGAACAGCAACCTGATTTTTTGTCTCACAAGTCGGTATTTTGCTGCGGTGCTCACTGATTCGGGTCTTAAGGCTTCTACGGGTCTTCCCTATGTAAGACAGACCGCAAGGACATTTCAATATGTAAACATTGGTTGACATGCAGGTAATCAGGCTTTTGATCTTACATCTTCGTCCTGTGCAGGGGTGGGTAAATTAGTCAAATTTGTACTTGAAACTGCATTGAGCTCATTGGCCACATTTGTAATTACCCTCCAGAACATTGTCCAAGAAGTTTCCCTTTTCTCTGATGGATAATCAAATTTGACCACAATTTCTTTCACATTTCGGGGTCTTTTAAAGACCATACTTGAGTGATATTTAAAGATGGGTTTCAATTGTGGGTCACTATCAATAATGTACCAGTGCTTCCTGATAATGTCTTTAAATGCCTTCCCCAATGGTGAGTATTGGGTGAAGAGTGGGGGACATGTTCTGCGTTTTCTTTAACTTTTGGAAGAAGGCGTTCCAACTGTGTTAGCTCTTCAAAACGATAATTGGTATGTTTTGCCCAATTGTCTTTGTACCCCCTTTCCTTAAATCTTTGTGTGAGGTACATGGTCTGTTTCTGGTAAGAAGCATCAGAGCTGCATACTCTTCTGGTGCGGCTGAATTGATTTACAGGGAGACTTTTAATAAGTAGACGTGGAGGAAAACTGTCACCTCTAAGGAAGGTGTTCCTGTCCGTATGTTTCCTATAGAGAGGAGGGGTCTGGATTCAGCACCA
This sequence comes from Salvelinus alpinus, assembly GCF_045679555.1. Lineage (NCBI taxonomy): Eukaryota > Metazoa > Chordata > Actinopteri > Salmoniformes > Salmonidae > Salvelinus > Salvelinus alpinus. Next base: position 101,145,040 of record NC_092086.1, read on the forward strand.
CCTCTTGTTCTACCCGTCTGGCTAGATGGAGTAGGCCTACAGCGCCATCTACTGGTCGCGTCGGGGACAAGTTGTTGACAACTGTAATATTAGCCTACCCCTTTTCCTAACCTTAACCTAATTTTCCTAACCTGCCACGTTAATTATCCTAACCTGTTATGTACACAAACCATCTGTGCCGTCGACAAATCATGATTATCACCACACCGGAATGTTTGTTTATTTTTCACACACTATTTCTGACAAGACAACGTGTCTTGTCAGAACAAGATTGGAAAACCATGAATAAAAACAGTGGTTTTCTATTATCATGTAACGTTGATCAGCGATACACTTCGGATATTAAAAAATATATAAATAATTTAATGCGCGTAATAGAGCACTGACGCGGGAAGAAAGCGCGGAAACAACACAGTCAAGAGTCAGCACAGTCAAGATACACCCTACCAGTTAGCTAGCAACTAGCAAGCTAACCTCCCCCCAAATTGGTTGAGACAATCCTATGTCAAAAATGGAGGAATACAAGGAGAATGTTCAAGACAGGGGTGGCAATGTGAAATTGTCCTCTAAACCGGAGGAAGATGACAAGGTTAGTAGCTACTGCTAGCTAGCTTGCAAGATTGGAGTAGAAATATAATCCAGGGATATGTTAAACTAGCTAGGAAGCTACAGTATGTGACTAACATTGACGGTACATTCCTTCCTATATGTCAAAGTCTTGCAGCAGAGTCAGAGTTTGTAGTAACATCGGTGAACCCGTCCCTCAAGCATCTCCTACTCACGGCGACTTCAGTGATCCTGTTTACAAAGAGATTGCTCTTGCAAATGGACATATCAACCGCATGAACAAGGATGAGCTTCGGGCCAAACTGGCAGAATTGAAGCTTGACACAAGGTATGTAGGAACACTTGTTTCAGTTGCTAAGGAATTGTGCTGTATGTAATCACATACCACGTTACAATCCTGTAACTAGTGTAGTGTTTCAGCAGGAGATGGCTACAATCATAATCCATTGGAGATCGGGGGTGTAATCATTATTCCAAACTAAATCGAGATTTTTTTATTTGACAAATTCAAGTTGGTCCCTCCCCATTCCGTTTGCTCCTGTTTTTAAGAAACGTTTTGCAACAGAACCAGCTTCATGAATATGCCCCAGGATCTCTGTGTTAGGAAATCCCAGAGCTGCTAGACATGCCACTGAAGAAGGTCCATTCCACTGAATGTTAAATGATCCCAATTTGTGTGTGTGTGTGTAGGGGTGTGAAGGATGTGATGAAGAAGCGGTTGAAGAACTACTACAAGAAACAGAAGCTGTCGATGACGCAGTCTGTGACAGCGGGTGAAGCCACGGATACCTACTACGACTACGTCTGCGTGGTGGACTTTGAAGCAACGTGTGAACAGGACAACCCCGCTGACTTTACTCATGAAATCATTGAGTTCCCAATGGTCCTGCTCAACACGCACACTTTAGAGATTGTGAGTGGGAATGGAGGGGACATTGTTAGAAGCAATGCATTGTTAGGCTTGTGTGTACGATCATACAGGTCATAGCTGTATAGACTTTTGATTTAACATTAGTTGTTGACGCAAATAATACACAAATGTTTTGGTATCATGATTGACACTGGTTTTACTTGTAGGAAGACACCTTTCAGGAATATGTCAGACCAGAAGTCAACACACAGCTGTCAGAGTTCTGTGTAAAGTTGACAGGAATAACACAGGTGAGACACCAGGCATAGACGTTGACTGAACTATTTTGAAGGACTTGAATAGTATGATTCAAAATACTTCACACAATGTAATGTTGATAAAAGAGTTTGTAACTGCTTTTTTTTGGCCAGAAAATGGTTGATGACGCAGACACGTTCCCTGATGTCCTTGAGCGGGTTGTGCTTTGGCTTCAGGAGAAAGAGCTTGGCACAAAATACAAATACACTCTTCTTACAGACGGGTATGTCAGTGTGGGCAGAGGGTACTAACACTGCTTTGGTGTATTAATGATAACGCTAGCAAGATATTAAGTGTTCTCATTAGTATACAACTATATGCTTTTGTTATTTCCACAGATCTTGGGACATGAGCAAGTTCATGAACACCCAGTGCCGTTTAAATCGTCTCAGATATCCACAGTTTGCAAAGAAGTGGATCAACATCAAAAAATTATACGGGAACTTCTATAAGGTTTGTTTTTTTGTATGATATGCAATTAGCTGAAATCTCTCTAAATGTAGAAGCATGTAAGACATTCCTTAGATACACTATGTTGAGTAGAATAGAATCTTCCCTTTTCCACAGGTCCCTCGCACCCAGACCAAGCTGAGTAGCATGCTTGAGAAGCTGGGACTAAAATACGAGGGCCGCCCTCACTCTGGCCTGGATGACTCACGCAATATTGCCCACATTGTGATGCGCATGCTGCAAGACGGCTGCCAACTGCGCATCAACGAGCGCATGCACGAAGGACAGCTGCGGACTGTGCCCAGCTCTGCCCCTGTGGAAGGAGCCCCACCCCCACATACCCCCCGCAGCAGAGACTAGACCTCGGCTCCGCATCCCCTGGCTCTGAGAGTCCTGCATTGAGGCCTTCAAGCAGGCATCCCATGTCTGTTTTACCCCCATGGCTTTAAAAAAAATCATAGCACTTTTCCCACTCAATCGAAGAGTCTGTTTTTATTTTATTTTTTTTCAAAATTGTGGGACTGTGTGGATAGTTGTTTAATTGGACTAGTAGTGCCATCTGCTAGGGATTTTCTTTAAAGAATGATTTTTAAATTTGTCTTTCATATTGTCTGAAAACAAAAACATCTTTGCTGCTAACCCTCGAAGGCTGAGTTTACACAGGCAGCCCACTTTGGATCTTTTGCCACTAATTAACCGTTTGACCAATCAGATCAGATCTCTTGCCCATAATTGGGCAAAAGATCAGAAATGGGCTGCTAGTGTAAAGCAGACAAATTTACTTGACTGTGTCTGTTAGAGGCCTTGCATGAGTTTTACAGAGCACACAAGGCTTTTAAAATCGGTTCAAGACAATTGAGGATGTCGGCTTTAAGTTTGGTGAAAGCAATGCATATACTTTGTGATTTACATGATACATTTTTGCACAAGCTCACATGCAAACAATGTATGAACTATTTAGCTATTGTCTTAACAATTTCTTTTAGTACTAATAAATATGTATAAACTCCAGTAATTCTACTGCCTTGTTACAAACCATACCAAGTACAATTGTTTTATTTTTTTTAAGCAACTAAAATGTACTTCTATTAATTCCCTGACACTGGTAATTATATAAATGCCTATTATTATACTGCTTAACTATTGCCAGTTCTGGTTAATAGGAGTTAGTAGTGGGTGATGTTCATTTTTAGCCTGCTTTCTTCACTTTCTGGGGGCAGTATAGTTTAAAGGCCTTTGACAGACCTTGACATGTATTGTCTGTCTGGTTTTTGTTATGCTGCATTTTATAATCGATTTGAACTTGATGGACTCGATGTACAGTGCCAACTGATCGATGGATAAGGACAATTGTAATACACACTAGCATAACATTTGCATTAAATCTTTCAATGTACAATTGGTACAACCCCTAACATTTCTAACACATCTGTGCTTCATGGCATCAGGTTCAAGATTTTTTTTTGTTAAGTACAAAACCAATCAAATTTCTACCATAAGCGGTAAGTCTATGATTTCTAGTTAAATTAAATACATTTCAACATTCTATACAATATGGTGACGTAATGGTTTTGCTTAACCCGGTGCAGTCGCATCATAGCCATTAGATGGAGACATAGCAGATAACGCGCCGAAAGAACACGCACTGTTTCCCATCAAGAGAAAGTGGTACGTGTTTTGTATTTGTCCCAGTGAGTCATGTTTGCACCATGTAAGTTTCAATGTCTGCTACTGAAAATAACCTTTTCGCAGAGGGATATTTTTATCTTCCGCAATAACATCTGGTGTTTGATCAAAACAGCATTGCAGAAACTACATTCTATATACTATTTGGTATTTTTCTTATAAAATAATTTTATATCCAACCTGACCAGAATAATTATGGAAAAATTAGCTTAATATAGAATAATACATTTAACTTTCTCAACTCAATGGGTGTGGAAAATAGATGTAAAAAAAAGTTTTTTAAATCTAAATAAGGAAATCACCTCTCGCTCTAGATAAAATACATATTCCTTTATTTAATCTTATAAATGTTCTTGCCTAGCAATAACAATACATTGTCATCATGGGCAGTCAATCGAGAACTAAACCAAGTAGGGGAAAAATCTGACGCAGTGTTAATCTAGGCGTTGCTGCTGTTCCACTCCCTCTTGAGCAGTAAGGACTAGTTTACGAGAGATCACAGGCAGAGAGATGAGCGAGCGAGGCACAAGGATGAGACGTTGGCCGCTGTTTGATTTCATGCTTTGTTTTTTGATAATAGGACGCGATTGGATGCCACGATACTAGAGAATGTGCTGGCTAGGCCAGCCCAACCGCCTGTGTTCTAAAATGGATTTGAAATTTCGGTAAGTTTCCCTGTTCATTGTGCGGTCCGCGGCCGTAGATAAAGATGCGTGAAGCACTGCTGGCCAAGTCCAGTATTGATTCGATTGAAAAGCATGATGTTTTCTTGTTCTTGCTCGAAATGGAATTACTGTCGTTTTCTCTGTTTGGATTGTTCATGATAAGAACACTAATCGATGACACAAGGGCACCTAGACCACCATATTGCCAGGATAATTGATGATTCCTCCCAATGAAAACAAGGAGGAGGTGTCGGTCTGCAAAACCATGGGGGACAAGGAGAACAATCTCAAAACGGCTAAATTGTGGAGAGATGCTGCACTCCGCTCTAGGAAGCTGCGAAGCAACCTGCGACAACTCACCCTCTGCTCCCAAAACAGGGAGAAAATCATTCTACCTGAAAATATAAACGATATAGAGGTACTCAATCTGGGCAATAACTCGTTGCACGAGCTACCAGAAGGATTGGGGGCAACCCTCACAAACCTGCGTAGCCTTGTCCTCCGCAGGAATAAATTTGTCACAGTTCCTTTTGTGGTGTTTGAACTGGGTCCTCTTGTGGAGCTGGACATGAGCCACAACTGCTTGGGCCACTTCTCTGAGGACATAGGCCTGCTGAAGGGGCTGAAAAAGCTCTGCATCAGTCACAACAACATCCAGTACCTGCCATCACAGATTGGGGCACTGCATTGTTTAGAGGAGCTGGACATAAGCTTCAATGACATATGTGATTTCCCGAGGTCCTTCTCACAGCTCAAGAGGCTCCGTTCTCTGGATGCTGATCACAACAAGCTGAACCAGTTTCCCCCAGAGATTCTTGCCCTCAGTGACATGGAGGAGCTCGACTGCTCTGGAAATACGTTTGCGTGTCTACCAGATGACATCATTAAGCTGCAGTCCATCAAGAACCTGTGGCTCAGCAGCATTCACATCTCCACGTTACCAGACACGTTCTGTCACCTGCACAACCTAGAGAGCCTGATGCTGGACAGTAACAACCTCACAGCTCTGCCTCATTCCTTTGGCAACCTGCAGAGACTTAAAATGGTCAATCTATCCTCTAATGAGCTTGAGGAGTTTCCCCAGGTTATCCTAAACATCACAGGACTAGAAGAGCTTTACCTGAGCAGAAATAAACTGTCTTTTGTTCCAGAGGAGATAGGCCAGCTGCATAGGCTGGCAAACCTCTGGTTAGACAATAATAACATTACTTATCTTCCCGACTCCATTGTGGAGCTAAATAGATTGGAGGAGCTTGTTTTACAGGGTAACCAAATAGCCATACTTCCAGATAACTTTGGAAAACTCTCGAAGGTAAACATTTGGAAGGTGAAGGATAACCCCCTCATCCAGCCTCCCTATGAGGTCTGTATGAAAGGGATCCCCTACATCGGTGCTTATCAAAAGGAACTCGCACATTCCCAGCTGGCTGTGAAACCCAGGTTAAAACTGGTCCTGATGGGAATGAAAAATGCTGGGAAAACACAGCTCAGGCAGAGTGTTGTGAGTGAGCAGCAGGATGCCAACTCTGCTCAGGGAAACAAAGGGGTTGATGTGACTAACTGGGTAGCGGACGCCGATCGCAGTCTTACATTTCTAGTGTATGACCTGTCAGGGAAGCCAAACTATGACCTCATCAAACCTTTTTTTCTCTCACCTGGTGCTCTGTACATCCTTGTTGTGAATCTGAAAACATACTCACCCAAGAACTTTTACACCCACGTGGGCTACTTCCTCCATCTCCTCAATGCCAAAGTGCCCCACGCTGTGGTCTGCATGGTGGGCACGCACACAGACCTGTGTGGAGACATGGAGGTGGAGGGGAAGAGCCTTGATATCCACAGACAGATTTCCCTGCAGGAGAAGTGGGACACCCATTGCCTGCGGAGCCTTGCCCACCAGGTGGACCAGGCCCTGGAGCAGGGCTACAACGTCCGCACCTCCAGCCCTCACATCCTCTTCTACGGCGTCACAGACAAAAACCTGAGACGGAAGAAAGCCCAGCTGCAGTACATGCTGAACCACAGGCTACAGATCCTGTCCCCTGTCCTGTGTGTCAGCTGCACGGAGAGCCAGATAAATATCCAGAGGCTGAGGGAGAAGCTCATGTCAGTGGCTGACCATCGCGACATCTTCCCCAACCTCCACCGCGTGCTGCCCAAGTCCTGGCAGATGCTGGAGGAGCTGCACTTTAAGCCCCAGGATCTGTGGCTCTCGTGGTGGGACTCGGCCCGTTTGGGCCTCCAGGCTGGGCTCACGGAGGACCGCCTGCAGAGTGCCCTGTCCTACCTACACGAGAGTGGGAAGCTACTCTACTTCGAGGACAGTCTGACACTAAAGGAGTATGTCTTCCACAACCTGCCACGCTTCATTGCCATCCTCAACGTATTCTTCCAGAGGGATGAGTCCACGCTGCTGGAGAGACTACTATCGGACAGTGAGAAGGGGGACAAGAGGAGGGCCAGTGTAGTTATAGATGGGGAGAAGGGAGAGAACCTCAGGGCTACCCATCTACAGCACCAAGTGGAGGGCTTCCTCAGCCACGGCCTCCTGCCTTCTAACGTCATCCGGCTGCTCCTGAGACCTCTCATCCAAACCCAGCAGGACCTCCACCTCATCATGGAGCTGCTAGAGAAGATGGGGGTCTGCTACTGCATTAACAAGCCCCGCAGCAAGCCTCTGAACGGGGCCACCGTCTGGTACAAGTTCCCCAGCTATGTCAGCAATGAGGAGCCCCATGCCGAGGCCTGGGTGAACGGCAGCTCAGTGGCTGCTAGTCAGTTCTTCTCTGTGGAGCAGCTGCAGATTGAATACAGCTTCCCCTTTCTCTTCCCTCCTGGACTGTTTGCACGCTACAGTGTGCAGATCAACAGCCATGTGGTTCAGCGGTCAGACGGTAGGCACCAGATCTTTGCCTATCGCGGTAAAGTGCCTGTGGTGGTCAGTTACCAGCCGGCTCGGGGCAGGCTGCAGGCCGAGTCACTGTCCATAGCCAGCCATGCCTCCCTGCCAAATATCTGGACTGCTTGGCAAGCGATAATCCCACTGGTTGAGGAGCTGAATGTCCTTCTGCAGGAGTGGCCCGGGCTCTACTACACTGTTCATGTTCTGTGTTCCAAGTGCCTCAAGAGAGGGTCACCCAACCCACACACCTTTCCGGGTAAATATGCTGTCCTTTCTCTTTCTGCCCCCCCCCACCCCTCGGTTACCAGGGGTTTAGAATCATGGCATTATGGAAATATCTCATGGAAGGGACATCTGATACATTTTATTGGATGAAAGGGAATAATTCAACGCTAATAACAACGTTTCTTCCTATTATAAATGTCTAAAAACAATATCTCTTGCTTTGAGTGAGAAAGAGAAAACCATACTGTACATTCATGCACTGCCCTTGTTCTATATTCAATAGAAATAGGGGTTTATTGCTGTGGGTGAGAAGATTACTCTTTAGGTTGAAGTTCTATCAGTCAGTGGGGATGGAGGCTAAACAAGGTGAGGTGGGTTCCAAGCCCCACCTCAGAGACACAAATTGGCCTCGTAGCTGTCTGTTCTGGGCCTCCTGCTGAGATCATGGACAAGTTCTGACATGGCTGTGTAGACCGAGAGTTGCCATGGCAATGCAACTGCCTTTATTTTCTTATAATGTGACTAGAGTACAATAGATCATACAGCATGAGCAAGCCCATAGTCAGCTCTTTGTTATGATATAAACGATGCCATCCTGACATCCGTAGGTGTGTGTACGCACATATGGCAAAATCAGTAAAGATTTCCCTATTTGTGCTTTCAGTGGGAACAAGTGTACATTGTCTCATTACTATTTAGAGAATTTTGCTGTGATATCATCGTATTACCTCCTCAGTGTGAATAGAATACCTACTCCTTTTCCTGCCCCTATGTTATGACAGAAAGTCTGCCTGACTCTGAGAATCTTTTTAAAATGTCTTTCCATTTTAAATAGTGTTTTTAAATAGGCCTTTTCATGCTGCAGATCTTGTTTGTATCTTGTGCTGAAGCAGTCTAGTGCTGGAGCTATGCGCCAACCAGGATTGTTGAGGTAGGTGTGGCCCTGAATGGAGCAGGCACAAGAATGACAGCTGGGTTTCTGCCAGCTGGATGGGTAGCTGTATCTACCCTATTCCCTGGCCTTCGTCTTATTTCTTCCTCATTTTCCCTGTGTCAGCTCCCCACATACTCTCGTTTTCACGCTCCGCTCCCCTCATCCCCCTCTCTGGTTCAGGGAGCGCTTTGGCGTTCTTTGTGGATTAGTTCACATCTGCGCTGTTGCTGGTTTGAATCATTAGACACGAGGCAGTGCTTTTTCAGAGCTCTTCCACTGGCATGCCTGGGCTTCCGGAGCAACTGTCAGTCTGACTGGTTTGGGAGCCGGGACACAGACCAGCCCCTACTATACTAATACACTGGAGCTTAGCTAGGCACATAAACTGGCTGGTAGATCAAAGTAAGGCAGTTCTCTGGCAGATACAGTATATGACATCTAGTCTAACTAGAAGAGGAGACATGGGAAAATACATACAAGCACAATGTGTTGTATGCCCTTGTAGTTTGCCACATTTCACAAGTCACAACATATACTGAGTATACAACACATTAAGAACACCTGCTCATTCCATGACAGACTGACCAGGTGAATCCAGGTGAAAGCTATGATCCCTTGATGTCACTTGTTAAATCCACTTCAATCAAATGTAGATGAAGGGGAGGAGACAAGTTAAAGAAGGATTTTTAAGACAATTGAGACAGTTTATGTATGTGTGCCATTCAGAGAGTGAAGGGGCAAGACAAAAGATTTGTGCCTTTGAACAGGGTATGGTAGGTGTTACGTTCCCCAGGAAGAAAACCAAAAATGTCACTCAAACAGAAGAGGGAATTAACTAAGAGTCACTGACCAACAACCAAAACCAAACAGGTGGGGTTTTAAAAGGGGTTCTGAAAGATACTCATGGGGGTGTCCACTGAAAGTTAACTAGCAACAACATCTGGAACCTAAAAGACACCTACCATGCACGCCCACTAAATTTGCCCAAGAAGAGCAAAACAAAAGAAAACCCCACACCAAACTTAAAGACAGGAAGAAAAACTAAATGAGATAAAGGATTGTTTGTCTAGAAATAAGAATAGGGAAAGCCAACTAAAGGTTTTAACCCTCGGCCTCTCAAGACAACTGTAGCACTGGGCCAGCCACTCTTAAATTGCACCTGGGCCAGCACAGGTGAAACACCTTCCCTCTGACGAGATGACCAACCAGCACAGGTGTACTATAGACTGACTAACGAGGTGACACAAATCAGTGCACTTCCAACCTGCAAGTATAAAATGGAAAAACCAAGGACTGTAACATAGGTGCTGGTTTGTGTCAAGAACTGCAACACTTTTGGGGGTTTTCACACTCAACAGTGTCCCGTGTGTATCAAGAATGGTCCACCACCCAAAGGACATCCAGCCAACTTGACACAACTGTGGGAAGCATTGGAGTCAACATGGACCAGCATCCCTGTGGAACATTTTCGGCACCTTGTAGAGTCAAAAGGTGGGGACAATTCAATATTAGGAAGGTGTTCCAAATATTTGATATACTCAGTGTAGACATTAAGTTTAGCAAGATGATTGTCAACTGTTTTGGTGTACTAAACAGTTTATTTAAAAAAAAAAATTAACTGCGTAGTAAGTAGATGGTGATGGCTTTGTGTTCATGTAAATGTACCACATTTCATGGCATGCTTCGTTGTAATTTCTGCTAGATAGGAGTTAGTTACTTCACCACAATCTAGGCTTTCTGCTTGGCTAATGAAGTAAGTTTGGATCTGCTATCATACGCTGATGGTTTGGCTTGAGTTGAAAAGAACTGTTTCTTTAGTGTCTGGACCAGAGAAAAACAACCCTGACATTATTTGGAAGGGTCAAAGCATTTCCTCTACTTTGTCGGCAACACATTTTTGTGAGGCAGCAATGTTATGGCATCTGATCTCTCATAAAGTTGAATGTTTATTCTTCTACAGTACAACTGCAACTTCCTCTACATTCTCTCTGTGTCCACTTCCATCCACACCAAGGCCTTCTCAGTTTATCATCACAATTTACTTAGGAACTCCTTCAACTGTCAATCTGGATACTTGGGAGACTTTGACCCAGTGAATGGGGTGGGAGAAGGAATGAAGGGAGGTGACTGTTTTGTTGATGGAGTGGGGGGTGTAATGTGTTACAGGTTAGTGATTGGAATTCAAGGAATGGAACTTTAGCCCTGTAGCCTACTCCTGACCCTCACCAACTGTACGCTTCATAATCTAGACTGGCCAATATCTGAACTGGAACAACTGGAAGGGTGGACAGAGCTTCAAATATATGACATGAATTGATTGGAAAAAGGATATAGATTGTTTTCAATCCTTACAATGTTGCCATTCATTTAGACTGTTGGCATATGATTCATCAATGTATCCTAAATGAAGTTCCCTCACTGATTCTCCCTTGGTTTTATGAGGGAGTTTGTTTTCATTGAGGTCCTAAGCCCTGGTAAAGGTGGTAACCATAGAGATGTCCATTGTAGTATTCTAATTCCTAATTCTATGGTGGTAACATCCTCCCTTGAGTGTTATCCTAGAGAGTTTAATGAGGGATTTATCCTAGATTTGCGTTGCGACAGGATGTGCTCGTCTGTTTGGCAGCTCCCTGAAGCACTTGGAATGCCCCACCCCCACCACTGTTCCCATGGTGTGTGTGTCAAGACCAGGTTAAGCAGAAGCATACAGTGACTCAAGTACTTACTTTTGCAGGTGACTGGCTCTCAGCTGCACCTGTCTATCGCCATGGACTGTGCCCTGTTAATTGGAGCAACTCAATGGTAGCTGTTATAGATTTCTCTCATGTATGCATGCTGTCTGATTATTTCAGTTCCTTTAGAATGTGATGTTTGCCCCTGCTTTGTCCCCGTAAAGAAATACAAATTGACTACTTTTTCCACAACCTATTTGTCCTCCGTTTAACTGCACAGCTTTTTATCTGTTATATAGACATATTTTTGGCTGCTACTGCTTGTTGATTCACTTTTGGGGCTCTCTCCGTTTGACTGAACATGGCGGGCTCTTGAATACACTCATTCTTCTGTGAAATCTATAGGGAAGACCTCTATTGCAATAACCTTTAATTGCATCTGTTTCCTGCTAAATCTCTGAATCAAACAAAGGCATACATTCCTGTTTCTATTCATGACCTGATCTGCCTCTGTATGGCTGGAAAAAGTTTCAGCTATGCAGATGCCTACACGATGTAACCTCTCCAACCTTATGGTGTGTGTGTGTGTGTGTGTTAACATATGTTTGTTGTGTAAGCGAGAGAGAGTCTGTGCTTGTGACTGTGACTGCATTTGTTAAATGACAGAATGAGGGTTGTGAGTGAGTAGTGGTCCCGTGTAGCTCCGTTGGTAGATCATGGCTCTTGCAATGCTAGGGTTATGGGTTTGATTCCCACAGGGGACCAGTATGAAAATATATGGACTCACTACTTTAAGTCACTCTGCTAAATGACTTAATTAAATGTAATTAGTAGTGTGCTGTTAATTATTTCCACACACCCAGATTGGTTCATTGCTCATCTGACAGTTAATAACACTTATCGTGAACTGAAAGGATGTGATAGACTGTTCAAATATTCCTAGTTTTGGTGGAATTGTCATTGACCTCCTCCTAGGGGATTTCATGGGAAAAACAGTCCTACTTGTATTTGAATGTCATTTGGCGAGTTCTTTCTGGTGAGCAACTCCTGTGTCAGACCAGATGTAGATTTGGTCACTGGTGCTATTTATGTTTGTAGGTTATTGGAACAGTGGATATTTTGGTCCCATTGCATACCTTGAGCTTAACAATGTTGCTGTGTTTTGAACTGGGTGTTGTAGACCTACAGACAGACTGATATGAAAAGGTTCAGCTTCAGACCTGACATTGGGCTAGTTTGTATATAGGGTCCCCTAGACCTGTTTTGTTAAGTCATCACCCTGTTGCATCATTCAGGGTCATTTGTGTGATGCTGGTGTTGAGTACAGCATCCACATGGGGTTAACCTGAGGACAAGGGTGTCCATTATGAAATCGTGGCACCCGGACATTCGACCAGCAGCATTTTAATTGACCAGACATTTGAGAAATTTACCAGACCCATATGCATTGGGTGCATAAATGATTAGGGCATCCACCCATGGTGCTCAGAATAACAAAAATCACATTTTAGATTATGGGAATTCATTTTAACAGAACATGCAAGCCGAGGATGTGCGCCCGTTTTACCGAATTCCGATGCGGACTTCGAAGATCTTAGCGTAACTGTCCACATTTACTTTTCCTCAGTCAACAACATGAGTAATGAGCAACAATCACTAGCCTACATCAATATACTATTCTCCCACAGTAGAAAAGTTGACCTATTCTATTGGTCAGCTTGTCGAGAAAGAAATAGCCTATTCCAGGCAGACTCTGGGACAGTTGTGGGACGATAGAACCTAAATTCATACAACCATTAGGCATAGGCTACATAAAAAATAAAAAAAAGTTTAAAAGCAATGAGTCTGATGCAACCGATCAGAACATTTAGCTTAAAATGTTGATAAACTATTAGATCTTCACATTATAAGTGCCGTAATGCTCACAAGGCCATAGTCTACGTGCAAACGTTAGTTTAATAATACAATTAGCAGGAAAACACTGATGTCAAAGTACATGAGAGATATAGGTTACTGATGAAGCCTGCCTTTGCATTTGAATGGTGAATTGGAAGTGTGCTTTAGTTATTCTACCGGTTGAGAAATAGGCCTAAAAGTAGTATCTCTTTTTAATCGTGGCCATCAAAACTATTTTTAACACACGATTGCAGTTTTAGAATTGTTGTGCAATGGTTGGGTTCATAAAAACGCTGTCTCTCAGATTTTCCGCTCAAAGGCGCTGTATCTTTATGCTGTGTATGTGTGATAAATAAGATGCATAATGAATATATACACACACAGCAATTTAATTCCACTAAATTATACAAATTAACCCATAGACCGATAAGTATGACTGGTTTAAATGTACGTATTTCCATCAATGAATAGGCAAAAAAAACATTTTCGCAATGGGACAATTGGTCGGTGGAAGTTTTTATTTATCGGCTTTACAAAAAATAAAATAACGGAAACCCTGCTGAGGACATGCCCTGGGGCTTTGCTGGAGGTATGGTATATGTTTCTGAAACTGAGCAGATCAAAGTGTGTGTGCAGATATCCGAGCTGCCGTCAGTCGACCCTGAGTGGGAGACGTGTGAGAAACCAGAGCCTGATCTCTGGCTGGACACCCACGGTCTGCCCTTTTCCAGTACAGTACCACAACCTGCTCACTGCCTGGCCAACTGCTTACTACTCTGAGAATAGCTGTACAGTAACATTACAACAAATATATTTGGCCCGCTGGCCTATCAGCTTGACAACCTGTGAACTACTTAGCATACATGGTGCAATTACATCCCAAGATGATAACCAACATAGATGCATTTCATTGGCATACCATGGTGTATTTTCTTACATATCACTGTTGCTTTTCAATAAAAGGTGTGACTTCAAAGTAGGATATGTAAAAGGTTGGTCTTTTGGGTCATCAAACTCTTTTGAAATCATATTTATGTCCTTTTGACTTTGTGGTTACCAGGTTGAAGTATAGCCTACAGTTGAGGGGTAGGGATCCAGGTGAATCCTTGAGCACTTTCCCCTCTGACTCACTACTGCTGAGGAAGCCCCTCTAATCCAGTTAGGAGATATGATAGGATTAGGCCGCTAGTGAGAAGTGTCCTGCAGGTGACTGGCCAAGAAGGCAAAGGTGAGATGGTTAGATAATCACAGAAAACACACTCATAGTCACATAGATACAATCACACAAACACCAAAAGCCATTTACCCTCAAGCTGTTTACATAGTGTAGCCTCACAGCCTCCTCCACCCACACCTTTAGTGGTATAATAGTTAGACAGTTTTTCCTGTTTAATTGCTGCACTCTTTTGTATTATGAAAGATGCGATTGGCTGAAAGACTTGCGGCTGCCTGCCCAGTAACGATGGTATGAAGACAACTCCGTTCACTGGAACATTTGTTTGGACACTATTTCAGTTTAATTCTGACCTGATACCTTTTTTTGTTGAAGTGAATATGAAAACTGGAGTCTTTTCACTGTGGAAGAGCTAGCTGTTTTCTGAGTATGAATAGTGTGGAGTCATACATGCCCCTAGGGCTCCCTGCTTGCCAGTTATTACAGTCTTAGTCTATCCTCTTCCTTCCATCTAGGAGCATAGATCAGTCATACAGTCATCATGTATTGTTTTCTCACCACATGGCAGACATTTTAATTGGGCTTCTTACAGGTTCTGTACATCCCCTGGGGAATATCCTGAAAAAGCTTAGGCCAACTTAAGATAACTTGGTGTGCTTTACCCCAGGAGCCAGAGAAGACTGTCTCATTTTATGGGTGTGTGTGTTGCCAATGTAACCAAAGGCCTCCAAGAGAAAGTAAGAGAAGTCACAACATTTATACCTGTCACAGGAATCACAGAGAAGATGTCAGGATCGGCTAAGTTTTATTGTTTGTAAATTGAGCAAACCAGCTTTAGAAATCTTGAGGAATATGTAGCTGTCAGTACCAGTAGCTTTATTGATTACATGGATTGGCAATACAGAGTATTAATGAGGCAAAAGTTGAAATCCTGTCTGTCAGTCTCTTGCAAGCTCTTGAGCTGGGACTTCCCGGCCGGTTATGACAGTGTTTTACCAATAAAAACATTCTGCTCGTGGAAGTGCTGGGAAATGACACAGCTCAGACACTCTGGCCAAGGACTGATTGCAGGGTCAGGAGGAGACACTCAAGGCTGGGGATGATTGTTGCCACACAGTAACTGCCAAGCACAAGGAACTCTGGCAGAATGAGCCAGAATCTCACAACCAAAGTAAAGCTGTTTTTGGGAAAGTTCCATGGACTGGAGATCTGAGAGTTCACAGACTAGACTACAAATACACATGAAGTGAAGAGTATTGATTAATACTAACTTTGTATGCTGCTGAAGGGCCTACATTTAATGTTTAGTTGTTATATCTAGTGAATGTGGGTCAATCACAACTGTTGAGGCAGAGACATAAAGGTTGCCAAAATAAAGGAAAGGGAAAAGTATACCTAGTCAGTTGTACAACCGAATGCATTCAACCGAAATGTGTCTTCCGCATTTAACCAACCCCTCTGAATCACCAAAATAGTGTCTTAATAGGGCGTTGGGCCACCACGAGCCAGAACAGCTTCAATGCACCTTGGTATAGATTCTACAAGTGTCTGGAAGTCTATTGGAGGGATTCGACACCATTCTTCCACAAGAAATTCGTTTTTTGTTGTTGATGATGGTGGAAAACGCTGTCTCAGGCACCGCTCCAGAATCTCCCATGCATTCAAGTGGGTTGGGATCTGGTCACCGAGACAGCCATGGCATATGGTTGACATTGTTTTCATGCTCATCAAATCATTCAGTGACCACTATTGCCCTGTGGATGGGGGCATTGTCATCCTATGGGGGCATAGCCATTGTAGCCAAAATGATGGCCTGCCCTGCATTTTTATACATGACCCTAAGCATGATGGGATGTTAATTGCTTACTTACCTCAGGAACCATACCGGTGTGGAAGCACCTGCTTTCAATATACTTTGTATCCCTCATTTACTTGTGTTTCCATTATTTTTGCAGTTACCTGTAGCCATCGTATTAGTGGCAGAACCTGGGGGAGGTTCTGCATTGATGGAGAGGTTCAGATGTTTTGAGTTTCCTGGCTCGGGGACAAGCCTGGAAGTGAAAAGGATAGAGCTCATATTGCCCCTCGTGCTGCTGTGACCTTCTGAGTTGTCTTTCTCTGTGTGTGTATGTCTGTGTGGTGAATGAGCTGTTGACATGAAAGAAGATTAGGCCGTTTTGTTTTTAACACTGTAGCCATCATATGGGTAATGGTCTTATGGACATCTCTCAGTAAATATGGACCTTACATAGAGTTAAATAGGGCAACATAGGTCTACCTACTAAGATACAGGTAGAAAATAAGAACATCTCATTCATGCTATAGCTAGGAGCTAAATATCTGGCTGAGAGCCTGAGGAATTACTCCTGTCCTCTCAACCACACATGAACACTGAATGACACGGCTTAGGTAGATGAGACACCAGTGAGCTAAATCAGTTCTGGGAGTTGCTGTAGGTTGCTGCAGGTTTTGGATTGTTTAGTCTGCTCTAAATGTTTTTCATATTTTCTACTTTTTATTTTATTTTGCTGTATGAAATCTGCCTGGAGTTGAAAGCAGTAAGCCTGTCTGCTGCATTATCTCTCAGACGTGGCGGAGACGGTGGTAGTGGGGGTGGAATTGGTTCACAGCTTCTATTCTGTAGGACCACAGAGGCAATGATGTCAATGGTCACCTGGGAGCCTGACCTCATCACATAGGCGGTACACCAATGGGGTGGGTGGAGACATAATGTCTGAGGTTAAAGAGGTGAATAAAGGATTCTTCTAAACAAGATTGGCTTACATACAACTCCCAGACGGACAAAAAAGGCAATTTTCTATCTACTATATCAAATACTGTTGTTTTTCTATGGCTGAGTCATGAGCATTACACAGTATATTGTAATAAAATCTTTGCATAGACTCTTGAAATGTTTGGCCATAAAAGTCTAGATTTGTTTTTCTTGACTTAGTCTGTCAAGATTAATTTTCTTAAAAAATAAGAATACAAAATAATGACTTGACTTAACTTACTTGCTATGTTGCTGTGATTACTGTGTATTCCTCCCAGAACACATCTACAGTACTCAAATCAAATTTTATTGGTCACATACACATGGTTAGCAGATGTTAATGCGAGTGTAGCGAAATGCTGTTGGGCTGAAAATTGTCTGGAGTGGACTGTTATAGTGTACAGCCAAGAGGCTGGCTAGAGTTTGAAACCATGTGTGTACTAAACACTGGCCTTGCAACCACAGCGACACTGCTGCTAAATGCTCGTCCCGCCACTGTTTCTAGTCAATATATTTTCTAGTGAATCCAGCATTCCTTGCAGATTTATTTTCGTCCACAATCCTGTGCGAAGATAGTGGTGTTGCTGTATTCATCATCTATGGTTTCTAGAAGCCTGGTGCCAGCCTTCGTTTTGTGTTATGAATTATATCAAATCCCTTTCAACATAGGTTGCCCACTAGCATCAGTCAAAATCCTGGATGTGTTGAATGAATATGACATGAACAAAGCCATCAAGACTAAAACGTAGAGTTTTCCTAGAAGGGAGCAGTTCTTATTTGAATTTGTCAGGCCATTGTCTACCGTGAAAGAGAGCTGGTGTCTGGAAATTAAATTAGGGCACTCCTGTTTATAGCCCTGCACCTTCAGGCTTTCCTTCCGGTCAGACGTGGTCAGAGATCTGGAACTGATAGTAATAGTGGAAATGGGCCATTGGTCAGACAGTCTTGGATGGAGCATGAGCACTTGACCTGAATTGCTGCTTTTGAATATTTCAGCTGTATAACTTGTGTTGTTCCTGGTCTGCCAGGCCAGTAAGTCAAGTAAAGCAGTGTCACGGTGAAGAATAAAGAGTTCAAGATCAGATTGTGTTTTCCTCCATCTTGGCTTGGGCAGGCAGCCGCTGAGATAGATCCTTGAATTTGAGGATGTGGTGTCAAGGGAAAGGTTGAGGATGTAGAGCTGTGGGGAGGAAGAAGGAAAAGGAAGCAGTACTCAGATCAGTTTCCTCAAAACCTTCAACATTCTTGAACAGACTTTGAGGTACATTTGCGTGTGGCGGGGTGTGGCTTGAAGCAATGAGCAACGATGAATTTAAAGGGCAGCGGCCATGCTGACTGTACCCTAACCCACAATAGGATTGGGCGGTATACCGTATTTTATGATATACCGGTATTAATGCAGGGACCGGTTTGGGTTTTTTACCTAATATACCGGTATTCGAATGTTTGGTTTGTTAAATGTGATACGCCATGTGTAATGTCAATTTTTATAGTTTACCTCGCTACTTGAGTCATCTCTCTCCGCTCTTTCTCTCCGTGCCGCTTTCCACACAGACCTAGCCATGCCCCCTGTCACTCAAGGAGAGCATTTGATGTTCCTCAACCACGAGACACTTGCGTTCAGTCTGCATGGTCAATGCAGCAAATGCAACATTGTTGACAATTCTGTTTTCACTTTCCTTAATATAAATCCACTAGCATTCTGTAATGACACTATTAGTTTGTTTCTTACATCAGCTAGTTTGTCTTTTCTTAGCAAGTTGCCCTAAATCTTGTGAGACGCTAATTGTTAGCTGCTAATAGCTAGCTAATAAATGTACTGAGTAAGAGCAAACGTAGCTAGCTAATGCAGCCTGATTATACCAGTGATGGTGTAGACCTAAATCAGCATGTTTGTGCAACAGTATCTTCTAAATCAGAGGAATATGTTAGCTACATGAAGTAGCTAAGAGAAAACATGCAATGTAGCCAAAGCTTATAGTGTACCCTAGGAAACACTTATCAACACTTTAGTTCCTACCCTGTCACTGTCACGAACGTTGTAAGAATCTGACCAAAATGCAGCGTGGTTTGGGTTCATCTTTCATTGTGAGAACCGTCACAAAAACAATAAAGAGCAAAGAAACGAACGTGCGGGTTTGTCGTGCTCTAAGGCAACAATACAAAAACAAGATCCCACAACAAACAGGTGGGAAAAGGCTGCCTAAATATGATTCCCAATCAGAGACAACGATAGACAGCTGCCTCTGATTGGGAACCATACGAAGCCAACCTAGAAATAAAGAAACTAGAATGCCCACCCTAGTCACACCCCGACCTAACCAAAATAGAGAATAAAGGATCTCTAAGGTCAGGGCGTGACAGTCACAATAACTCCTCCCTGGTATTTTAATTCATTGTCATCTCAAACAACACTGTATTCAAAGTGCCCACTCTTATATTCTAACTATAGAATTAGAATAGTCATTCTGTTTCCATGATTCCAACAGTTTTTCTCTAATTCGCAGGTAAAATTGCAATTGCAACATTTGGTTAAAAATAAGTCCTAGATTATTTGCCCATATTGTTCAGCCCTACGTGGCAGTGTGGAAATTCTCAATTGAGCAGTACTTAAGTAAAAATACTTTCAAGTACTACTTAAGTTTCTATTTTTGTATTTACTTTTGACTTTTACTTCACTACATACCTAAAGAAAATACTGTACTTTTTACTCCATACATTTTCCCTGACACCTAAAAGTACTCGTTACATTTTGAATGCTTATTAGCAGGACAGGAAAATGGTCCAATTCACGCACTTGTCAAGAGAACATCCCTGGTTGTCTACTGCCTCTGATCTGGAGGACTCACTAAACACAAATGCTTTGTTTGTAAATTAGGTCTGAGTGTTGGCGTGTGCCCCTGGCTATCTGTAAATTAAGAAATATATAAAAAATTGTGCCATCTGGTTTGCTTAATATAAGGAATTTGAAATTATTTATACTTTTACTTTTGATACTTAATAAGTACATTTTATTAATTACATTTACTTTTGATACTTAAGTATATTTAAAACCAAATACTTTTTGACTTTTACTCGAGTAGTATTTTACAGGAAATGCAGAAATGATAAAAGTGCTGAAATTTGTATAAAACAATCAGAATGGAGAAAGACTCATTGAAATCACTTAGAATGTATGTGTTGCCACCCTAGGATCACTCACTACTCATAAAGCAAATGTACAACTTTTATTATTCAAAAACAAAAACTACCGTCCAATTTTTTTTTTAAATACCGTGATATAATATGTTGGCCATATCGCCCAGCCCTAACCCACAACCTAAACCCTCCCCGTTTTTTAACTGGTCGTTCAGAACAGCACCGTTTCGGTTTAATTGAACCCTCCACTAGGTTTTTTGTACTGAGCGCAGCCCTCCTGTCTATTACTCAGCTCTGCACAAGGAACGATAAATGAATCCGCTTTAAACCCAACCAGTCAGTGTATATATTTATAGTATGTGGGTTGTTTATGTGGTGGGGGATGGGAAGCATTGCAGAGATGAGCGAGCTGTCTGTTTTAATGACCATAATAACCTAGTTACTACTGTTAGCTCCTAATTAATACACAGGGCTGTTCAGCAGCATTCCATCCACAGCCTGTTCAAGCCCCCTTCGGACAATGATCCCCTGGAGTGGTAACCCCCCAACCCCCCCCCAGGCATGGACAGCTATTTTAGGAGCCCTTCTGTTTTATGAACTCCTCTGTTGTTGGTTGTACTTTAATTAATAATCCAAGGTGGCTTAGCAGTTCAGACGTCTTTTTCTGTTCCGTATTGTTCGTGTCCTGTATATATATATATTTACACCTTTCTTCGCATATCTTTTATCTATTTTATTATCCAAGAACTCAACTACAAAAGCTTTCCTGCAAAAGCTTTCCTGCAACCCGCTTCACCAATTACAAAAAGTATTACTTACCTCAATCTGAAAATCCATCGTGGAAGCTAGCCAGGGGCTAATTCAGAAGCTAGCCTGAAAGCTTAACCAGAAGCTACTCCGATAGCTAGCCAGAAGCTAATCTGTAGCTGCCCCGAAATTAGCCGGTTTGCTGGCTAGCGTTGGTGTTTCAGCTGCCCACGTTTAGTGGTCATCAGCTATTCCTTTAGCTCGATAATCTACCGGCACTTTTGTGCAACGCGACTCGGACCGGAGCATTCCGGGACTCTTTTTTTCTCTCAGTTTCCCCGGATTCCAGCCGCAGGCTCTGGACACTTGTACCTTGATT
Organism: Salvelinus alpinus; assembly: GCF_045679555.1. Taxonomy (NCBI): domain Eukaryota; kingdom Metazoa; phylum Chordata; class Actinopteri; order Salmoniformes; family Salmonidae; genus Salvelinus; species Salvelinus alpinus. The sequence goes on from NC_092086.1 coordinate 101,166,416, forward strand.
TCGCAGCTAGCTAGCTGCAAACCGTGTGACTATTGGCTTACGTCGACCCCGGAGCAAACTCTAATCATTCTGGAGCTAGCCAGCTGAGGAGTTCCATCACCATCCGGACCCGTTTCTTTTGTTGCTGCTGCAGATACGGAACCCCACCGGGCCTTCACGACTGACTGCCGCGACTGACTGCCGACGTTATCTGCCCGAGGGATTTATCCAACTGGCACCTCCGTCCCGACGTTACCTGAACGCTCATCTGAGGCCCGCTAATCGTTAGCTGTCTTATCGGCTGCTATTTGAACAAGTATATTGGACAACTATTATTATTATTATTATTATTTATTTATTTTTTCCTTGGGTCACTATATCTATTTTGCCAATTTGGATTGATCCCCTCTACCACACGGAACCCCACTACACGGAACCCCACTAACCTACCGACGGAAACGCACGAGGTATCTACAAACAGACCTCCATCCTATGCTGCTACCGATAGCCATATACCCGGCCAGCTGTCTGGATCGCCACGACCCCAACCAACCTCTACTCACTGGACCCTTATTGATCACTCGATTAGCATGCCTCTCCTTAATGTAAATATGCCTTGCTGTTCTGGTTAGTGTTTATTGGCTTATTTCACTGTAGAGATTCTAGCCCTGCTCTCTATACCATATCCAACCTCTCAGTTCCACCACCCACATATGCGATGACATCACCTGGTTTCAATGATGTTTCTAGAGACAATATCTCTCTCATCATCACTCAATACCTAGGTTTACCTCCACTGTATTCACATCCTACCATACCTTTGTCTGTACATTATTCCTTTAAACTATTTTATCGCCCCCAGAAACCTCCTTTTACTCTCTGCTCTAGTAGCTCTAGGCGACCAATTCTCATAGCTTTTAGCCGTACCCTTATCCTACTCCTCCTCTGTTCCTCTGGTGATGTAGAGGGGAATCCAGGCCCTGCAGTACCTGGCTCCACTCCTATTCCCCAGGCGCTCTCTTTTGATGACTTCTGTAACCGTAATAGCCTTGGCTTCATGCATGTTAACATTAGAAGCCTCCTCCCTAAGTTTGTTTTGTTCACTGCTTTAGCACACTCTGCCAACCCGGATGTTTTAGCCGTGTCTGAATCCTGGCTTAGAAAGACCACCAAAAATTCAGACATTTTCATCCCCAATTACAAGATTTTCAGACAAGATAGAACGGCCAAAGGGGGCGGTGTTGCAATCTACTGCAAAGACTGCCTGCAGAGTTCTGTTATACTATCCAGGTCTGTTCCCAAACAATTTGAACTTCTACTTTTAAAAATCCACCTCTCTAAAAACAAGTCTCTCACCGTTGCCGCCTGCTATAGACCACCCTCTGCCCCCAGCTGTGCTCTGGACACTATATGTGAACTGATTGCCCCCCATCTATCTTCAGAGCTCGTGCTGCTAGGCGACCTAAATTTGAACATGCTCAACACCCCAGCCACCCTACAATCTAAGCTTGATGCCCTCAATCTCACACAAATTATAAATGAACCTACCAGGTACCACCCCAATTCCGTAAACACGGGTACCCTCATAGATATCATCCTAACAAACTTGCCCTCCAAATACACCTCTGCTGTTTTCAACCAAGATCTCAGCGATCACTGCCTCATTGCCTGCATCCGTAATGGGTCAGCGGTCAAATGACCTCCACTCATCACTGTCAAACGCTCCCTGAAACACTTCAGCGAGCAGGCCTTTCTAATCGACCTGGCCGGGGTATCCTGGAAGGATATTGATCTCATCCCGTCAGTAGAGGATGCCTGGTCATTTTTTAAAAATGCCTTCCTCACCATCTTGAATAAGCATGCCCCATTCAAGAAATTTAGAACCAGGAACAGATATAGCCCTTGGTTCTCTCCTGACCTGACTGCCCTTAACCAACAGAAAAACATCCTATGGCGTTCTGCATTAGCATCGAACAGCCCCCGTGATATGCAACTTTTCAGGGAAGCCAGAAACCAATATACACAGGCAGTTAGAACAGCCAAGGCTAGCTTTTTCAAGCAGAAATTTGCTTCCTGCAACACAAATTCAAAAAAGTTCTGGGACACCGTAAAGTCCATGGAGAATAAGAACACCTCCTCCCAGCTTCCAACCGCTCTGAAGATAGGAAACACTGTCACCACCGACAAATCCACTATAATTGAGAATTTCAATAAGCATTTTTCTACGGCTGGCCATGCCTTCCACCTGGCTACCCCTACCCCGGACAACAGCACTGCCCTCCCCTCTGCTACTCGCCCAAGCCTTCCCCATTTCTCTTTCTCCCAAATACAGTCAGCTGATGTTCTAAATGAGCTGCAAAATCTGGACCCTTACAAATCAGCCGGGCTAGATAATCTGGACCCTTTCTTTCTAAAACTATCTGCTGAAATTGTTGCCACCCCTATTACTAGCCTCTTCAACCTCTCTTTCGTGTCGTCTGAGATCCCCAAAGATTGGAAAGCAGCTGCGGTTATCCCCCTCTTCAAAGGGGGGGACACCCTTGACCCTAACTGCTACAGACCTATATCTATCCTACCCTGCCTTTCTAAGGTCTTCGAAAGCCAAGTCAACAAACAGATTACCGACCATTTCGAATCCCACCACACCTTCTCCGCAATGCAATCTGGTTTCAGAGCTGGTCATGGGTGCACCTCAGCCACGCTCAAGGTCATAAACGATATCGTAACCGCCATCGATAGGAAACAATACTGTGCAGCCGTATTCATTGACCTGGCCAAGGCCTTTGACTCTGTCAATCACCACATCCTCATTGGCAGACTCGACAGCCTTGGTTTCTCTAATGATTGCCTCGCCTGGTTCACCAACTACTTCTCTGATCGAGTTCAGTGTGTCAAATCGGAGGGTCTGTTGTCCGGGCCTCTGGCAGTCTCTATGGGGGTGCCACAGGGTTCAATTCTTGGACCGACTCTCTTCTCTGTTTACATCAATGATGTCGCTCTTGCTGCTGGTGATTCTCTGATCCACCTCTACGCAGACGACACTATTCTGTATACTTCTGGCCCTTCTTTTGACACTGTGTTAACAACCCTCCAGGCGAGCTTCAATGCCATACAACTCTCCTTCCGTGGCCTCCAACTGCTCTTAAATACAAGTAAAACCAAATGCATGCTCTTCAACCGATCACTGCCTGCTCCTGCCCGCCTGTCCAACATCACTACTTTGGACGGCTCTGACTTAGAATATGTGAACACCTACAAATACCTAGGTGTCTGGTTAGACTGTAAACTCTCCTTCCAGACTCACATCAAACATCTCCAATCCAAAGTCAAATCTAGAATTGGCTTCCTATTCCGCAACAAAGCATCCTTTACTCATGCTGCCAAACATACCCTTGTAAAACTGACCATCCTACCAATCCTCGACTTCGGTGATGTCATTTACAAAATAGCCTCCAAAACCCTACTCAATAAATTGGATGCAGTCTATCACAGTGCCATCCGTTTTGTCACCAAAGCCCCATATACTACCCACCACTGCGACCTGTACACTCTCGTTGGCTGGCCCTCGCTTCATACTCGTCGCCAAACCCACTGGTTCCAGGTCATCTACAAGACCCTGCTAGGTAAAGTCCCCCCTTATCTCAGCTCGCTGGTCACCATAGCAGCACCTACCTGTAGCACGCGCTCCAGCAGGTATATCTCTCTAGTCACCCCCAAAACCAATTCTTCCTTTGGACGCCTCTCCTTCCAGTTCTCTGCTGCCAATGACTGGAACGAACTACAAAAATCTCTGAAACTGGAAACACCTATCTCCCTCACTAGCTTTAAGCACCAGCTGTCAGAGCAGCTCATAGATTACTGCACCTGTACATAACCCATCTACAATTTAGCCCAAACAACTACCTCTTTACCTACTGTATTTATTTATTAATTTATTTTGCTCCTTTGCACCCCATTATTTCTGTCTCTACTTTGCACTTTCTTCCACTGCAAACCAACCATTCCATTGTTTTATTTTTATTTATTTTTTTATTTATTTATTTTTTATTTTATTTTTAGTTTTTATTTTACTTGCTGTGTTGTACTCACTTCGCCTCCATGGCCTTTTATATTTTTATTTATTTATACATATATTTGTTTGCCTTCACCTCCCTTATCTCACCTCACTTGCTCACATTGTATATAGACTTATTTTTTTTTTTTCACTGTATTATTGACTATATGTTTGTTTTACTCCATGTGTAACTATGTGTTGTTGTATGTGTCGAACTGCTTTGCTTTATCTTGGCCAGGTCGCAATTGTAAATGAGAACGTGTTCTCAATTTGCCTACCTGGTTAAATAAAGGTTAAATAAAAATAAATAAAATAAAAATTGATTTTCACAATTGGTGGATATACAATACACAACCAAAAGTATGTGGACACTTGCTCGTCAAACATCTCCTTCCAAAATCATGGGCATTAATATGGTGTTGGTCCCCCCCTTAGCTGCTATAACAGTCTCCACTCCTATGTGAAGGCTTTCCATTAGATGCTGGAACATTTAGCCACAAGAACATTAGTGAGCTCGGGCAGTGATGTTGGGCGATTAGGCCTGGCTCGCAGTCGGCGTTCCAATTCCTCCCAAAGGTGTTTGATGTGGTTGAGGTCAGGGCCCTGTGCAGGCCTGTCAAGTTCTTCCACACCGATCTTGACAAACCATTTCTGTATGGACCTCGCTTTGTTCACGGGGGCATTGTCATCCTGAATCAGGAAAAGGCCTTCTCCAAACTGTTTCCACAAAGTTGGAAACACAGAATCTTCTAAAATGTAATTGTATTGGGCCTAGTCCAAACCATGAAAAACAGCCCCTGGTCATTATTTCTCCTCCACCAAACATGCATTGGGGCAGGTAGCAAAACCCAGATTAGTTAGTTGGACTGTCAGATGTTGAAGCGTGATTTATCTCCCCAGAGAAAGCGTTTCCACTTCTCCAGAGTCCAATGGCGGGGAGCTTTACACCACTCCAGCCGACGCTTGGTATTGCGCATGGTGATCTTAATCTTGTGTGCGGCTGCTCGGCCATGGAAACCCATTTCATGAAGCTCCCGACGAACAGTTCTTGTGCTGACGTTACTTCCAGTAGCAGTTTGGAACTCGGTAGTGAGTGTCACGTGTGCTCCCTCTCCGGCCTCTAGGTCACCAGGCTGCTCGTTATGGCGCACACCTGTCACCATCTCTACACACACCTGCGCGTCATCAGACTCACCTGGACTCCATCACTTCCCTGATTAACTTCCCTATATATGTCACTCCCTTTGGTTCCTTCCCCAGGCATTATTGTTTCTGTTCCTGTGTCATGTCTGTGCGTTGTTTGTGTTTCTTATTTTGTATTATGGTGTGTTTATTTATTAAAACACTCACTCCCTGAACTTGGTTCACGACTCTCAGCGCACATCGTTACAGATTTTTACACGCTTCAGCATTTGGTGGTCCCGTTCTGTGAGCTTGTGTGGCCTACCACTTCGCAGCTGAGCCGTTGTTGCTACTAGACATTTCAACTTCACAATAACAGCACTTACAGTTGATCGGGGAAGCTCTAGCAGGGCAGAAATTTGGCAAACTGACATGTTGGAAAGGTGGCATCCTATGACGGTGCCACGTTGAAAGTCACTGAGCTCTTCAGTATGGGCCATTCTACTGCCAATGTTTGTCTATGGAGATTGCATTGCTGTGTGCTCAATTTTATACACATGTCAGCAACGGTTGTGGCTGAAATAGCCAAATCCACTAATTTGAAGGGGTGTCCACATACTTTTGTGTGTATATATGGTTTCTTTCATGTTTTGCCATATTACCATGTAATTAATGTATATCCAATGCTCTAGCTGATTTTTAAGAGGATACTGAACTGTGTTCATTTGCAATGTTTTGATATAGGCTATATTTGAATGTGAGCATTCCTGATTTTACCCTGAAGAAGGTACAGTGATGCCGAAACGCGGGTGATTTACCCAACCCATTACTGGGAGCTTATTTATTTTACAGAGTTTATGCAACACGTTTTGAAACAGAGGAAAATTAGCTTTTTTGCTTGAGTGGACAATCATTACATTAATTTAGGAGAGTGTCACGCCCTGACCTTAGAGCCTTTTTATGTCTCTATTTGGTTTGGTCAGGGTGTGATTTGGGGTGGGCATTCTATGTTTTGTTTTCTATGATTTTGTATTTCTATGTTTTGGCCGGGTGTGGTTCTCAATCAGGGACAGCTGTCTATCGTTGTCTCTGATTGGGAACCATACTTAGGTAGCCCCTTTCCCTCCTTTCTGTGTGGGAAGTTAACTTTGTTTGTGGCACATAGCCCTTAAGCTTCACGGTCGTTTTTGTATTGTTTATTGTTTTGTCGGCGTCATTTCAAATAAAGAGGAATATGTACGCTCACCACACTGCGCTTTGGTCCACTTCATTCGACGGCCGTGACAGAGGGAATCTCTCTCACTTTCTCTCCCATTTCCCCATATGGTGTATTTGCCTGCGTGATACAGTCACCAATTGGCAAAGTTAAACCCATGTTTAGTCATTTCGTTGTTGCGTATCTGTTCATGCTACAAGCCGATATACAGAACCCAGCGTTTAAACAGATATCCAAAAGTGCATTAGTGTATATTATAAACTGGGTGGTTTGAGCCCTGAATGCTGATTTGGCTGGCAGTCGTGGTGTATGAGACTGTATACCACGGGTATGACAACATTTATTTTGACTGTTCTAGTTACATTGGTAACCAGTTTATAATGCCAATAAGGCACCTCGGGTGTTTGTGGTATATGACCAATATACCACGGCTAAGGGCTGTATTCAGGCACTCTACCTAAGTCTTGCCTAAGAACAGCCCTTAACTGTGGTATATTGGCCTTATTGCTTAATTAGCATTCCTTTAGAAAAACCCCATGATTGTGTCAGTCCAAAATCAACATGATGGTAATTTGGGGCCCTATGTCATCCTTATCAGCCAGGCCCATCAGTGTGAGTGGTCTGATTTTAATGTGATTGGACAGCTTCAGTGAGAGGAGCACATTGGGGCTGCTCTGCCTGCTGTGCTGCAGCAGGGTGATCAGCTCATTATGCAGCAGATGTTAACATCTGACCCTGCAGCGTGTGCGCTCATGGTACATGCACCACTGTCCAAGCAGATGACCAGCAGCTGTCTCTGAGTACATACAAATGCAATGTACAGGGGAGAATATAATGGTCTTCTAGTACTCCTTCCATAGCCATCAGATGACTAGAAGAGTGATGTATTAATTTGATATTTATCCCAGCTCATTGCCTACCCTGGCTATGATAGGCTCCTATCTGCACTATGTTACTGCCGCCTCCTCCCCTCTCTTTAGTGTAGTTGTGTGCAGGATAATGCCCCTGTGATTAAACTCACCTCTGCCTGCCTGGATTAAGCTCCACTTTAACCACAGCCATCTTGAACACAAAGGTGCTGCTGGAAGCCCCCCCCCCCCCCCACACACACACACCTTCCGCTCCATCTTAAAGGTCCCTAGAGTCTCTGCAGGGCCACTTGCTGTTTGCAGGGCAGGCCAAACTCCACAGATTCCAAGGCAACCCTCTATTGAATGGGTCATTTTTAGTCATCTCCTCTGACAGAGTAGGGCACACATTCCTCAGGCTGTGGGCCCATCCATTTCAGGAGGCAGGACCCGCTCGCTGTTCAAACAAGTTTAATCTAATTTAACGTGTTTGAGAAAATGTTCACGATATCTTCCTGTCTCTCTTTGTTAAGCAGTCTCTAAGATAGTCGTGTCTCCAGTCTATGTCTGTGTAACCTTTAGTCATTTCCCAGCTCCTGGTTTGATCCAGTGAAGAGAATGCTCATCCACAGTTTTAGATTTTAGCCTCTAAGATGTCCTCTGGCCTGCTTTCTCTCACTGTAGAATGAGTCCAAGAGTCACAAACTACTGTTTGTGCAATCTGTTAATCTGAGCCCAAATGTAGGAAATGTTTAGTTAGTGGCCACCAGGGTTGGGGTCAATTCCAGTTAAATTCCAGTCAATTCAGAAAGTAAACCACATTCCAATTCCTAATTTTCGTAGTTGAAAAGCATTGAAAAGAATTGAATTTGGAATTTAAGTGTACTTCCTGAATTGACTGGAATTTAAATTAAATTGACCCAAACCCAGGTGGCAACCCAATTCGTCACTCTGTCCCCATCACGTCAGCTCATGGAATTGTTCAATTAGTCAATGATCGACTGGCCTAAGAAGGAAACGCTGTGTAATTCGCAAGCCCATTTTCTGGCGCTGTGCATTGTTCATAAACAACTATAGTCAGTTACCTCATCAGACGAATGATGGGCTCATTGAGGTGGCAGTCCAATTTGACGCAGCAACTAAAACTGGAAAGCTTTGGTGTTACGTTTGCCGGCCAAGGAAAGCGAGTTCCAACACCCAAAGGCAATCAGATTGCATAATTGTTAACAGAGACAGAGTAGGTCTTGGCTGAGGCTACCCAGACCAAAATGTACTTTCCACACCAGACGTTGTCAGACAGGCTAGGAAGAGAACAGGGCGTTTGGTGATCTAAAACCCTCATTATGCAGGTAATGACCCTGGTGATAAAAATGTGTGTTATGCAAGTAGAAAGAGTTATTAGGGGGCTGTGGTTTTCATTAAGACATTTGACTGGTGTTCTGTCTGGGCCTGAGCCTTCTCACCAATACAGTGCAGAGTGGGCAGAGCAGTCAGCTGCCTGTGTGGAAATCTCATTAGCGCACAGCCCTGACTCAACTGCATCTGACCACTAGAAGGCTGCTAAGCTCTCTCTCTCTGTGTGTGTGTGTATTTAGCACTGTGCTATGTCAGTCTATGTCTGGCAATGTGTTGATCGTGACTAGTGTGGCCCGGGTGCTTCATGTGACGTGCTTGGCCTTATTGTTGTTTAACCCACTGTGGTGCTAGTCCTCTGACCGAGCTGCTGGCCTCTGGTTGTGATCTCAGAGCAGCTGGCTGTGTCCTCTGCCCTCTGCATCCCTCTCGCTCACTGCTCACTCACGCCCACACCAGGCACTGCTGCATGGGTGCTTCCATGACTGGTAGCAACCCAAGCGCTGTGTCTTCTCTACTGTCCAAGATGTCTGATCTGTTTACTAGAAACTCAAAGGTCACTGTCTCAACAACACTTTGATATTTAAACATCCTTAATTCCTGATCTAACTGTATGAGTCACACTGATCTACTTTACAGGAATAACCTGAACTGATCTGACTATGTACAGGCAACCTGAACTTGGCTTTCCCTCTTCTCTGTGAACGTGTCAAATGGTAGGCTGCTGATGAGGGACATGTGTGGGCCTGTTGAACTGAAGGACAGAGGACACTTCACCTGAAGAAGTGAAAGATGATCTTATGTACTGATTTGAGGTTGTTGAGATACAGGCTAGTCTTGTCTGTCCTGATAAATCACCCTAAAAATAACATTTATTTGTACTGTTCTAATTACGTTGGTAACCAGTTTATAATAGCAATAAGGTACCTCAGGTGTTTGTGGTATATGACCAATATACCACAACTAAGGGCTGGCAACATGGATACAGCCCTTAGCCATGGTATATTGGTCATATACCACAAAATATTTTATTAAAGTTATGTGACTAAATGATGGTTAATAAGTGATCAGCAGTAATGGGCATTCACTACCATCATAGGACTTTTATGAATTGTTTTATTCTGTTACGAAATTCAACCCACAATGTATAGTGCATTTAATGTCCAAAAAATTATGAAAACATGATAATTTTAACGATTCTAAACAAAACCGAGCCGTCCTCAAAAAGCCCTAATCACTCAGCACTATTGAATGCACCACTGAAAACGTAATAGATTGTTAGGACTGTATTGGTATAGTTTATTACAGGATGTTATTACAACACAATAAACAGTATTCATGGGGCTTAGTTCAAATGCAGTATTTAAAGCAACACACCAGGCGTTACAAAGTGTGGTAATTTCTGACATAAGTCCATAAACCTGACATTCTTAGGCTGCGTTTAGACAGGCAGCCCAATTGTGATTTTTATCCCTTTACTAATTGGTATTTTGACCAATCAGATCAGCTCTGAAAAAGATCTGATGTGAAAAGATCTGATGTGATTGGTCAAAAGACCAATTAGTGGAAAACCCATCAGAATTGGGAAGCCTTTCTAAACACAGCCTTAGATATCTGTAGTTCATATATTTTCAAAGATGCACATGACGTGGAGAATCCCATATACAGGTTGATTCCCTGTCAGATTATTCAGGCTGTTTATTCAGGCTGTTTCAACAGAAACTGCAGTCAGTCCTGTGTGACTAATTAGCACACAGGAGCTTGTAGAGATCCTCCTCTGGTGTGTTGAGTGTGCATGCTTATGGATGATTGGGCGGTGGGCGTTCTTTCACACACACGCACAGCCTCTCCAATTGTGTGGCCATTGTGTGCTAGAGTTTTGGACCTCTGAATCATTCAAATTGCTATGCGCCGATACTTAAAAATGTAAATTCTTAAATAGCCTTTTTCCTTGTGTGGACCGGCAATGTCCCCAGTTGGTCTAATTTATGGTTTGATTACTATTCTTGGGGACATCTGGTCCTCAAGTATAGTTAAACATATCCCCCCCAACACACACAGACAGACAGACAGTTGGGAGAGGGGGCTGTGTAGGCAGACAGAGGTTGGTAGGGGTGTGTAGTGTGTAATGTTATGTTCTCCTTTGTGTGGACATGCTTTAAGAGAATAATAATTGATCTGTTTACTCTTATGGCAGGCACATGTAATGCTGCAGTAGAGGGGTGGGGCTGCCTGAGGCATGTGTAGATGTTATCACGAGGACCATTATCCATGGGGTTGGAGGATTAAACTGTGGAATTGGTTCCTGAAATCCCTTTGCTGTGATCTAAGCAGATTTCAGTATTGAGACTAAATATAATATTTTGTTCTTTGTCCAATCCCTCCCTCTGCCCTGTTTTGCCTTAATGGTGATTATGGATATGGCTGTAACATGCTCAGTGTGTTTGTTCTCCGTGTGAACTTCGTTTTGATGTAGTTTTTCATCCATGGCTGTTGAGTTAGCTGTCAAAAGTTATCCTCTCCCCTCATTCATGTGGAGTGACAGGGCAGAAGGCAGCTAGCTGGCAGCCCTGTTTGCTTTAGGCCTGACCTGGGCACACTGCCAGCTTTGTCATGGCATTGGCAGATACTGACAAAGTAACTGCCAATGAACAGCTGACAAGTAATTTCCCTGTGAATAACTTTGTATCGAGCTTATCAAGAGCTCCTTCAAACCCTAGTGTGATTTTGAGTTCTCAGCTACCATTGCGGAGAGAAGTGCAGGTGTGGAAAGAGGGAGGGAACCCCTCTGTTTTATTGGATAATGATGTAATCTATGGATGAGATGAGTAAGAGGAAGTTAGTGTGTAAAATCAGACGATGTTGATTGGAACTTAGGAAAATTATGACGTTGTGAAGGAATGGAGGAGGCGGGACAAGGCCTGTAAAATCAGTCTGTTGATTGGATGCTGGGGGTCATTCCCTTTGCAGGGATAGGGGCTGGCCATAAGTGACACATCTGATCTTCCTACAGAAACAACCTGTACAGAGAAAGACATGTGAAAGTAATTGAGCCAGACACCCTCAGAAACATATCCTTCTTCTCCACCCATCTCTTTGCGTGTATTGTCATCGATCATTGTCAATAGCCTTCTTTGAAATGAGCACCCTCCTCCAACCCCCAAACCCTCTTCGCCTCCTCCCTCTCTGACCATGCTGCTAATGTCAGGAAACAAAAGAAGGAGAAGTGGAAGGGACTGAGGCCTCTGGAGTCCATTGTGAAAGGATCAGACGTGGACGTTCTCAGCTAAACTCTTGGGGATTTCCAAACATGTTCAGCATCCTACTGGGACTTTCTTAGAGACAGAGAAAGGGATCTTATGATAGCAATTCTGGAGAAATATCAGTTTTCCTTTTATGGAGGCAGCGGTAGAGCTCTCTGGAGAATTAAATAGAGAAAGAGCAGAAATGGAGGGCCTGGCAGAAGATCAAGCCCAGCAGGGCAGAGCAGTAGCACAGGAATGTACAGGCTCATTATTCTACCTGCCTGCTGATGATATTTCCGTGAGGGGGAGTTGAGATGAATTGCACATTCCTAGTCCCTGATGTCAGGGTCAACCAATTCCTCTATCCGTCTGCATACTGCATTACTAGCCGACACCCAGTCAGGAGTGATGAAGGTGAGACTAGTGTTCTCAGTGACTCTCTCTGACCAAGATGAAGAGGCAGAGATAACTGGCTGTGTGATTCAGCATCTGTGCTGCTTCCTGTAACAGACTCCCTCCCCCTATTTCCACACAGAGAGATCTGGAGCCAGCAACATTATCAGGAAGGAACCACTAATACATCATGTCAGGACGTCCTGTATAGCAAACTAATGTTATACATTGACTGTTTTGCAGTGTTCGGCAACACTACAAGCAAAATGCTGTAAAAATCACACCTATTTAACAGGACAAGAAATACCATTACCGGCACCGGTTTGAGTGTGTCATGAACTGCAATGCTGCTGGGTTTTTCACACTCAACAGTTTCCTATGTGTATTAAGAATAGTCCACCACCCAAAGGACATCCACCCAACTTGACACAACTGTGGGAAGCATTGGAGTCAACATGGGCCAGCATCCCTGTGGAAAGACCCTGTGTAGAGTCCATGCCCTGACAAATTGGGGCTGTTCTGAGGGCAAAATTAGGTGCAATGCAATAGTAGAAAGGTGTTCCTGATGTTATGTACACGAGAAAAACGAGAAGCCCAACTACGTGCTGTGTGTGGCCTTTATTGAGAACGGAGACGCCATCACAGGAGACTCCATTGGAAACATCTACGTCTGGGCCAAAGGTCTGTTTGAAGACCGTAGCCTTCTCAGCCACTGTAACTTAGTGCTCTGCAGCCAGCCGTTCAATTCACACATCCATTTCTTATATGAAAACAATTTATGAAGTACATTGTGTAGGAAATAAAATGTGTGAACTCCATTGTTTCAGAACCAGGACAAAAGACAGAAAAAGAAATGGACACCGCTTGAAATTAATTAGAAATACCAAGACCAGAGAAAATATCAACCATGGTAACTAGCCATATCCTTGGTAACTAACTATCCCCATTACCTTTCGGATAGGGTTGCTACGAGGGTTCTAGTTTTACAGCATGGTGACACTCAGACATAGTCACACAGACAGCCCATGAGACCGTACTGGAGCTACAGTCTGTTGATCCAGCAGGTCTGGAGGATATGAGGTTTCAGATAGTGAATCCAGGTCAATCTGTGTCTGTAGCAGATAAGCCCAGATCCTCCTGTTGATGGGTCAATACAATATTAGTGAGCTATCTAGGCAGATGCCTAACAGAGGTTTTTAGTGCCAATTATGATTTGCTCAAAACAAGAGGGGTGCAGCAGTATTTAGCCAAGGAAAAGGGTTTAATAATTAACATTGAGGCCTAATCCATTCCCATAGTTTAACTATAAAAACCATGTGAGCTCTGAACATGGTACAGGGGAGTATAGCTTGCACAGAAAAAGTAGCATGCAATGTTCTCTCCCTCTCTCTCCTTGTGCTCTGTTTTGTGCCGTCTCTTTCTCTTTGTCTTTCTCTCTCTTTCTATAAAAGATTGATTGGGATTACCTTTCCAGCATGCAACAGAGATGTTATAATATATAGTATTACTGACAGGATTTAACTACTGTTGTCTCATGCCTTTCAAAACACTATGTGAGTACATGATCCAGCTAGTTACAGTAGCAGTGTTTGGTCAGACTGTTTGTACAGACAGTGAGTGGCTTTAGTATGTGCTGCACTGCATTACTGTCATAGGTGGAGGCAGCCAGGCGGGATGACCGTAATGTTATTGAGTGACGAATGATGTAACAACCCATTGTTCCAGACCAATACCAAGCATCACAAACAAACTCCTGCACAACATCCCATACCGTGTTAGTTGTGGACTGGCTGACAGCGTTTGGAGGAACCCTGGCTGTGCCACTCAGGACTACTTTTAGAACTAGTTTCCTTCCATTAAGGATGCAGCAGAGGATGAAGGAATGGGGATGTTTGTTTTAGCTTTTTGCTGTTTTCCTGATTCTGTTCCGTCATGCTGCACCTGCTCTGGTCCTGTTATTGTTCTGAAATGGAGGGGTTTTGTATGTCTAGGGGTGTTGTATGTCTAGGGGTTTTGTATGTCTATTAGCCTGATATGGTTCCCAATCAGAAACAGCTGTTTATTGTTGTCTCTGATTAGGGATTATATTTAGGTTGCCATTTTCCTCGTTTGTGTTGTGGGATCTTGTCTACGTATAGTTGCCTTTGTGCACATCAGTTAGCTTCACGTTTCGTTTGTGCTTTTTGTTATTTTTGTTTATGAGTTTCTCTTTATTAAATATGTGGAACTCTACTCACGCTGTCCTTGGTCTCATCATTATGACGAACGTGACACTAGAAAGCATGTTTCAAGTCTTGCCATAGATTTTCAATCCTATTAAAGTCAAAACTGTAACTACGCCACTCGGGAACATTCAATGTCAACTTCAGTGTAGATTTGGCTTTGTGTTTGATGTTATTGTCCTGCTGAAAGGTCAATTTGTCTCCCAGTGTCTGTTGGAAAGCAGACTGAACCAGGGTTTCTTCTATGATTTTGCCTGTGTTTAGGTGTATTCCTAGGACTAGGGGGGAAAACTCCCTAGTCCTTGCCAATGATGAGCATACCCATAAAATGATGCAGTCACAACTATGCTTGAAAATATGAAGAGTCGTACTCAGTGATGTGTTGGATTTGCCCCAAACATAATGCTTTGTATTCAGGACAAAAAGTACATTTCTTTGCCACATTTTTTGCATTATTACTTGTTTCAAACAGGATGCATGTTTTGGAATATTTGTATTCTGTACAGACCTTTTTTTTTTCATTCTGTCATTTAGGTTAGTAACTACAATGTTGTTGATCCATTCTCATTTTTCTCATATCACAACTATTAAACTCTAACTGTTTTCAAATCAAATGTATTTATATAGCCCTTCTTACATCAGCTGATATCTCAAAGTGCTGTACAGAAACCCAGCCTAAAAGCCCAAACAGCAAGCAATGGAGGTGTAAAATCACCGTTGACCTCATGGTGAAATTCCTGAGCAGTTTCCTTCCTCTCCAGAAACTGAGTTAGGAAGGATGGCGGTATCTTTGTAGTGACTGGGTGTATTGATACACCTTCCAAGGCCTAATTAATAAATTTACCATGCTTAAAGGGATCAGCGTCTGCTTATTGTTATTACAATCTTGTGACACAATGTGACACAGTGACACAATCTTGATTTAATAAATACAAAATTCAGGCTGTAACACAACATTTGGAAAAAGTAAAGGGGTGTGAATACTTTCTGAAGTCACTCTACTGCTGAGGTGTCTGCCTGTTCTGTGCTGGTAGTCAGGAAACGGTCTTGAGTACAGGAAATTGTATAATTAACACACACATGCACGTTCAGTCAAACACACACATACAGGCTCTTTCTCTCACTTACACACACATTCCCAAACAACCTGCCAGTGCCTTGTGATTTTGCTGATGAAGACAAACCCTTTCAATATGAGTTGATCTGCAGTTATTAAGCCAGGTGATGGAGTCCTCCACTCCAGTGGTCTCTAGGGAATTGAACATGTGGTTACTGTGCTCATTTTGCTCTGTTGTGGGCTCTGGAAATCAGTGGTAATGAAGTCAAATCGCCATCTAGGGAACAAATAAAGAACTGTTTTTTTACAGATCAAATCTCTTTCAATCTTGGCTAAACATTGACTTGGGCTCCTGTACAAAATCCACCATATCCTGATATCATTGGATAAATAATCTCTCAGTCAATTAGATAGTTAAGTATTATATACAGTTGAAGTCGGAAGTTTACATACACTTAGGTTGGAGTCATTAAAACTTGTTTTTCAACCACTCCACAAAATTCTTGTTAACAAACTATAGTTTTGGCAAGTTGGTTAGGACATCTACTTTGTGCATGACACAAGTCATTTTTCCAACAATGTTTACAGACAGATTATTTCACTTATAATTCACTGTATCACAATTCCAGTGGGTCAAGTTTACATACACTAAGTTGACTGTGCCTTTAAACAGCTTGGAAAATTCCAGAAAACTATGTCATGGCTTTAGAAGCTTCTGATAGGCTAATTGACATCATTTGAGTCAATTGGAGGTGTACCTGTGGATGTATTTCAAGGCCTACCTTCAAACTCAGTGCCTCTTTGCTTGGCATCATGGGAAAATCAAAAGAAATCAGCTAAGACCTCAGGATAATTTTTTTTTAGACCTCCACAAGTCTGGTTCATCCTTGGGAGCAATTTCCAAATGCCTGAAAGTACCACGTTCATCTGTACAAACAATAGTATGCAAGTATAAACACCATGGGACCACGCAGCCATCATACCGCTCAGGAAGAAGACACATTCTTTCTCCTAGAGATGAACGTACTTTGGTGCCAAAAGTGCAAATCAATCCCAGAACAACAGCAAAGACCTTGTGAAGATGCTGGAGGAAACGGGTACAAAAGTATCTATATCCACAGTAAAAACATGTCTTATGTCGACATAACCTGAAAGGCCGCTCAGCAAGGAAGAAGCCATTGCTCCTAAACCGCCATAAAAAAGCCAGACTACGGTTTGCAACTGCACATGGGGACAAAGATCATACTTTTTGGAGAAATGTCCTCTGGTCTGATGAAACAAAATAGAACTGTTTGGCCATAATGACTATCGTTATGTTTGGAGGAAAAAGGGGGACGCTTGCAAGGCGAAGAACACCATCCCAACTGTGAAGCACGGGGGTGTCAGCATCATGTTGTGGTGGTGCTTTGCTGCAGGATGGACTGGTGCACTTCACAAAATAGATGGCATCATCAGAGGGAAAATTACGTGGAAATATTGAAGCAACATCTCAAGACATCAGTCAGGAAGTTAAAGCTTGATCGCGAATGGGTCTTCCAAATGGACAATGACCCCAAGCATACTTCCAAAGATGTTGCAAATGGCTTAAGGACAACAAAGTCAAGGTATTGGAGTGGCCATCACAAATCCCTGACCTCAATACCATAGAAAATTTGTGGGCAGAACTGAAAGAGCGTGTGCGAGCAAGGAGGCATACAAACCTGACTCAGTTACTCCAGCTCTGTCAGGAGGAATGGGCCAAAATTCACCCAACTTATTGTGGGAAGCTTGTGGAAGGCTACCTGAAACGTTTGACCTAAGTTAAACAATTGAAAGACAATGCTACCAAGTACTAATTGAGTGTATGTAAACTTCTGACCCACTGGGAATGTGATGAAAGAAATAAAAGCTGAAATCGTTCTCTCTACTATTATTCTGATATTTCACATTCTTTAAATAAAGTGGTAATACTAACTGACCTAAGACAGGGAATTTTTACTCTGATTAAATGTCAGGAATTGTGAAAAACTGAGTTTAAATGTATTTGGCTAAGGTGTATGTAAACTTCAGACTTCAACTGTATAAACTAACTCACCCTCTTCTCTGCCACCTCGCTCTCTCTCTCGCTCTCTCTATCTCGCTCTCTCAGGTGAGCTGCTAAGCCAGCCGCGCCCCGAGGGGCTGACTGAGATCATCTGCCCAAAGAACGGTTCGGAGCGGGTCAACGTGGCACTGGTTTACCCTCCTATGCCCACCGTGGTCAGCCCCTGTCTCAAATGAGCCCTTCTGCCTAGCCTCTACTGTCCTGTCCTGTCTGACTGTACCCTCACGCTGTCTGCCTCTCTAGCCAACTCCTGAGTCTGAACACCACACCCCAGCTCTCCCTCTGAATCTCCTCAACCTACCCAGGCAGCAGCCTGACTGGACACATAGCCATGCAAGGTCACAGAGATATGCACCGTCAGCTGGATGGAGCAGAGCAGATAACTGTAAGTATCCTGAAATATTATTGCAGGATTGGCCTCGAAAGGGTCATAGGTTGGTAACTAGAGGGTTGGATGCTTAGAGCCTTCTATTCACTGTTGAAATGTAATTGACAAACTATCTAATTATAAGTAAGAGTGTCTAATATTGTCCTTTTTTCCCCCTTAATTTTATTAGGTTATCCAGCTGTTACTACATGCCTCACCATGGTGACAAAGATGGTATTAAAGGACTTTGGCTGAAAGCAAACCTGGGTTGTTAAGACCCATGCAAGCCATCAACAAGCAGTGTCTTTTCCAACTACTCTCTACTGCCCTCCAAAACTCTGACAAACCTCTGCCTACAACCTACCCAAGACGAAACACAGGAAATCAACCTATCCATGCTATCAATTCAACAACAAGAGAGATGAGTGGGCAAAGACTTGGACTGGTTTCTCTCTTTACTACTTAGTGGTGTCATGAAATGTTGGAAACCTCTTGGCTGGACTGCTACCCATTCTAACTTCCAGTAATGCTGCATATTCTGTCCACATGTCAAGGTTGTGATTGATGAACGTAGGAAAGAGAACTGACTTAACCTCCTACGTTATCATGCTGTTTGTAAACCAAATACTGTCTTGTATAGCCAAATACATGAACCACATTCTCCTGAACACACATTACCCATGTACAGACCTTATTCTTTGCTTTAGCCTTTGTGAATGGACAGATGTATCATATTAAGTAAATGCTGGGTCTTACATATTATGACAGACATACTGAACAAAAATATAAATGCAACATGCACCAATTTCAAATATTGTACTTAGTTACAGTTCATATAAGGAAATCAGTCAATTGAAATAAATGAATTGGGCTCTAATCTATGGATTTCAAATGACTGGGAATACAAATATGCATCACAGATAACTTTAAAAAAATAAGGGCATGGATCATCAAACCAGTCAGTATCTGGTGGATATTCCTGCAGTTAGCATGCAAATTGCTTTCTCCCTCAACTTGGGACATCTGTGGCATTGTGTTTTGTGACAAAACTGCACATTTCAGAGTGGCCTTTTATTGTCCCCAGCACAAGATGCACCTGTGTAATGATCATGCTGTTTAATCAGCTTATTGATATGCCACACCTGTCAGGTGGATGGATTATCTTGGCAAAGGAGAAATGCTCACTAACAGGGATGTAAACAAATTTGTGCACAAAATGTAAGAGAAATAAGCTGTTTGTGTGGATGGAAAATTTCTGGAATCTTTTATTTCAGCTCATGAAACATGGGACCAACACTTTACATGTTGTGTTTTATATTTTTGTTGAGTGTATTATGTAAGATCAGGGGACTGCCTTTATGCCAAGGAAATTCCAGTTCAGCTGGATTTGAAAAGATGTTTCATTTTAACATATCCTGACCAAACCATGGTGTGATGTATATGTGATATGCCATTTCAACTTCAGTAAGAAAGGTACTCGGTTTCTCATTAGACTTGTTAAAAAATTATCATTGTATGTAAATAAAATATAATGTTCTCTAAAGGAAACAGAAAAAGAAGACCTCTGTTGAGTCATAAGACTTTGTGGTCATGTTGGAAGAGGAATTTATTTCAATATGTTTTTTCACTGCCATGGGGAGATACTGCAATATGTTTCAAACATGGAAGAAACAAGTTAATACACCATTTGTTTGTAATATCTTTATTTTTGTATGTCAACACAAGTTGTCACCACTCAACATTATTTACAGTGCGATGTTGTGGCTGTCTTGGCCAATGTGAGAGTGTACATACAATTTTATATGTAGCTGGTCAAAGTATGCCAAGTACTGGTTTTAATATTACCATATTGTTCAGTCTTTTTCATTTCACCCTTTTTCTCCCCAATTGGTAGTAGTTACAGTCTTTTCTCATCGCTGCAACTCCCGTAGGGACTCGGGAGAGGGGAAGGTCGAGATCCTCCCAAAAACAACCCAACCTAGCCGCACTGCTTCTTGACACAACGCACATCCAACCCGGAAGCCAGCCGCACCAATGTGTCGGAGGAAACATACCCTTGGCGACCGGCCCGCCACAGGAGTCGCTAGTGCGCGATGAGACAAGGATATCCTTGCCGGCCAAACCCTACCTAACCCGGACGGCGGCCGGCTACGACAGAGCCTGGGCTCGAACCCAGAATCTCTGGTGGCACATTGCGATGCAGTGCCTTAGACCTGCGCCACCCGGGAGGCCCCGTCTTTTTCATTTCTACTTTTTTTTACACATTACTACCAAAGATTTTTATAACTAAACCAAGATAGACCACAGCCTGTCGTTTCAAATGCGAACAACTCAGTTATAGAAGCGAGGTGGGCAGAGCCAAGCACGAGCTAGCATACATTTGCATATGTCTGTTAGGGAAGGCATACTCTGTGAATTGCGCGTGTGCAATAATTCAATTAGCCTTTTCCCTCCTAAACAACAACAAAAAATTGAAACTTTTGTTAGAGATTCTAGTTTTGGAAACAGAAAACTGTATTGAGATTAAATGTTTAATCGATGAGAAAATTAGCATAATTTCGGCCAAAATCCATCTCGTTCCATTTTCTCCTACTGCCAGCCACTGGGCTTCCTCCGTGGTAACGCCAAGCTGATGCTTCACATTTATACATCTGGTGAAATATCTGTCTCATTGTTCTATCTGTGCTACTACTGTAGATATGATGGCTCTATGACCTTTATGGGAATAATATTTTGATACTGCTCGATGACTGTTTATATATCTTGACATTGAGGATCACAACAAATAACATTTCTGAAACAAAATGTCACACATTTTACATATTGATGAGAGTCGAGAGGCTAGTTTCTCTACCCTCTGTATTTGAATGGAAGTTCTTACTCTGGTTCTGCCAACTACACATTAAATCAAATCAATTTGTATTTGTCACATGTGCCGAATAAAACAGGTGTAGACCTTACAGTGAAATGCTTACTTACAAGCTCTTTCCCAACGAAGCAGAGTTAAATAAGATTTTTTTTTATGAATGAGAAACAAAACACACAAGAATGAAGCTATAGTATATACAAGTAGTACCAATACCATATCAATGTGCAAGGATATGTGGTAATTGAGGTAGATATGTACCTGTAGGCAGGGGTAAAGTGACAAGGCATCAGGATATACACTCAGTGGTAAGTTTATTATGTACACCCATCTTGTACCGGGTCGGACCCTCCTTTGCCTCCAGAACAGCCTGACTGCCATCAGCATGCATGACACAACAGGAATCATTATTCGTCGTACCAGGCAATGTTTTTCAACTTTACAAAGTCTGTTGGAAAGCACACTGAACCAGGTTTTCCTCTAGGATTTTGGATGTGCTTAGCTCTATTTTGTTTATTTAAATCTTTAAAAAAGTCAGTGCCGATGACAAGCATACCCATAACATGATGCAGCCACCACCATGCTTGAAAATATGAGGAGCGGTATTCAGTGAGGTGCTGTGTTGGATTTGCCCCAAACATAACACTTTGTATTCAGGACATTAAGTGAATTTCTTTGCCACATTTTTTGCAGTTTTACTTTAGTGCCTTATTGAAAACTGGATGCATGTTTTGGAATATTTTTACTCTGTACAGGCTTCCTTCTTTTCACTCTTGTCATTTAGGTTCGTTTTGTGGAGTAACTACAATGTTTTGATCCATCCTCAGTTTTCTCCTATCACAGCCATTAAACTCTGTAACAATTTAAAAGTCACCATTGGCCTCATGGTGAAATCCATGCGTGGTTTCCTTCCTCTCCGGCAACTGAGTTAAGGACACTTATATCTTTGTAGTGACTGGGTGTATTGATACACAATCCAAAGTCTAATTAATAACTTCACCATGCTCAAAGGGATATTCAATGTATGTTTTGTTGTTGTGTTTTTTTCATCTACCAATAGATGCCCTTCTTTGCGAGGCATTGGAAAATACCCTGGTCTTTGTGGTTGAATCTGTGTTTGAAATGTACTGCTTGACTGAGGAACCTTACAGATAAAGTGTATGTGTGGGGTACAGAGATGAGAGAGTCATTCAAAAGTAATATTAACCACTATTATTGCACACAGAGTGTGTCCATGCAACCTATTGTGACTTGTTAAGCAAATTTTTACTCCTGAACCTATTTAGGCTTGCCATAACAAAGGGGTTCAAATCAAATTTTATTTGTCACATACACATGGTTAGCAGATGTTAATGCGGAATGCTTGTGCTTCTAGTTCCGACAATACAGTAATAACCAACGAGTAATCTAACCTAACAATTCCACAACTACTACCTTATACACACAAGTGTAAAGGGATAAAGAATATGTACATAAAGATATATGAATGAGTGATGGTACAGAACGGCATAGGCAAGATGCAGTAGATGGTATAGTGTACAGTATATACATATGAGATGAGTAATGTAGGGCATATAAACATAAAGTGGCATAGTTTAAAGTGGCTAGTGATACATGTATTACATAAAGATGGCAAGATGCAGTAGATGATATAGAGTACAGTATATACATATACATATGAGATGAGTAATGTAGGGTATGTAAACATTATATTAAGTGGCATTGTTTAAAGTGGCTAGTGATACATTTTTACATCAATTTGCATCAATTTCCATTATTAAAGTGGCTGGAGTTGAGTCAGTATGTTGGCAGCAGCCACTCAATGTTAGTGGTGGCTGTTTAACAGTCTGAGATAGAAGCTGTTTTTCAGTCTCTCAGTCCTTGCTTTGATGCACCTGTACTGACCTCGCCTTCTGGATGATAGCGGGGTGAACAGGCAGTGGCTCGGGTGGTTGTTGTCCTTGATGATCTTTATGGCCTTCCTGTGACATTGGGTGGTGTAGGTGTCCTGGAGGGCAGGT
The DNA here is from genome assembly GCF_045679555.1 of Salvelinus alpinus. Classification (NCBI taxonomy): domain Eukaryota; kingdom Metazoa; phylum Chordata; class Actinopteri; order Salmoniformes; family Salmonidae; genus Salvelinus; species Salvelinus alpinus. Next base: position 101,189,242 of record NC_092086.1, read on the forward strand.
CGTTTGCCCCCGGTGATGCGTTGTGCAGACCTCACTACCCTCTGGAGAGCCTTACGGTTGTGGGCGGAGCAGTTGCCGTACCAGGCGGTGATACAGCCGACAGGATGCTCTCGATTGTGCATCTGTAAAAGTTTATGAGTGCTTTTGGTGACAAGCCGAATTTCTTCAACCTCCTGAGGTTGAAAAGGCGCTGCTGCGCCTTCTTCACAACGCTGTCTGTGTGGGTGGACCAATTCAGTTTGTCCGTGATGTGTACGCCGAGGAACTTAAAACGTACTACCCTCTCCACTACTGTCCCGTCGATGTGGATAGGGGGGTGCTCCCTCTGCTGTTTCCTGAAGTCCACAATCATCTCCTTTGTTTTGTTGACGTTGAGTGTGAGGTTATTTTCCTGACACCACACTCCGAGGGCCCTCACCTCCTCCCTGTAGGACGTCTCGTCGTTGTTGGTAATCAAGCCTACCACTGTAGTGTCGTCCGCAAACTTGATGATTGAGTTGGAGGCGTGCATGGCCACGCAGTCGTGGGTGAACAGGGAGTACAGGAGAGGGCTCAGAATGCACCCTTGTGGGGCCCCAGTGTTGAGGATCAGCGGGGTGGAGATGTTGTTACCTATCCTCACCACCTGGGGGCGGCCCATCAGGAAGTCCAGTACCCAGTTGCACAGGGCGGGGTCGAGACCCAGGGTCTCGAGCTTGATGACGAGTTTGGAGGGTACTATGGTGTTAAATGCTGAGCTGTAGTCGATGAACAGCATTCTCACATAGGTATTCCTCTTGTCCAGATGGGTTAGGGCAGTGTGCAGTGTGGTTGCGATTGCGTCGTCTGTGGACCTATTGGGGCGGTAAGCAAATTGGAGTGGGTCTAGGGTGTCAGGTAGGGTGGAGGTGATATGGTCGTTGACTAGTCTCTCAAAGCACTTCATGATGACGGAAGTGAGTGCTACGGGGCGGTAGTCGTTTAGCTCAGTTACCTTAGCTTTCTTGGGAACAGGAACAATGGTGGCCCTCTTGAAGCATGTGGGAACAGCAGACTGGGATAAGGATTGATTGAATATGTCAGTAAACACACCAGCCAGCTGGTCTGCGCATGCTCTGAGGACGCGGCTGGGAATGCCGTCTGGGTCTGCAGCCTTGCGAGGGTTAACACGTTTAAACATTTTATGTTTAAATGTTTTATTGACTCAACACATTTCAGCTTTTAATTTTTTATTAATTTGTAAACATTTCTAAAAACACTTCTATATTGGGATATTGTGTGCAGGCCAGTGACACCAAATCTAAATTTAATCAATTATATATTCAGGCTGTAACACAACAAAATGTGGAAAAAGTGAATAGTTTCTGAAGGCACTGTTTATCCTGATGCCTAGTCACCTTACCAATATACTTACATACAGTATCTACTTCTATCCCTCCCGTATCACTGCACATTGTAAATATGGTATTTGAACTGACCGTGTATAAAGCTTCTTAATTTCTCATGTTCTTCTGATTTCAATTTCTTGTTTGTTTTTGTTCTACCGTATATTAGTTTTAGTGCTTCATTGATATTGATTGTTGGGTTTGGAGCTTGTAAGAAAGGCATTTCACTGTACTTGTGCACGTGACATAAAAAAATATATATACAGTACCAGTCAAAAGTTTGTACACACCTACTCATTCAAGGGTTTCTTTATTTTTACTATTTTAAACATTGCAGAACAATAGTGAAGATATCAAACTATGAAATAACACATATGGAATCATGTAGTTATAACGACACAAGGAGAGACCTAGATGCAGACACGGGAGGCAGATGGTTTGAGCTCTGATATTTATTTTAGACCATTCTGCCTGACCCTGACCTCGAGTCTGCCTGCCGCCTTGTACCATTTTGGACTCTGACGCACAGAGTCAGGACAGGCAAGGGTCAGAACCAGGAGGATGAGGAAAAACAGGAGCTAGGAGAAAAACGCTGGTTGACTTGGCAAACAAGACAAACTGGCACAGACAGACAGAAAACACAGGTATAAATACACAGGGGATATAATGGGGAAGATGTGCGACACCTGGAGGGGGGAGGAGACAAGCACAAGGACAGGTGAGACAGATCAGGGTGTGACAGTAGTAACCAAAACAGTGTTAAACAAATCAAAATATATTTATATTTGAGATTATTCAAAGTAGCCACCCTTTGCCTTGATGACAGCTTTGCACACTAGCTTCACATGGAATGGTTTCCCAACAGTTTTGAAGGAGTTCCCACATATGCTGAGCACTTGTTGGCTGCTTTTCCTTCACTCTGCGGTCCAACTCATCCCAAACCATCTCAGTTGGGTTGAGGTTGGGTGATTGTGGAGGCCAGGTCATCTGATGCAGCACTCCATCACTCTCCTTCTTGGTCAAATAGCCCTTACAGAGCCTGGAGGTGTGTTGGGTCATTTTCCTGTTGAAAAAAAAATGATAGTCCCACCAGCAAAGCACCCCCACACCTCCTCCTCCATGCTTCACGGTGGGAACCACACAGCCGGAGATCATCCGTTCACAAATTGCATCTCGCAAAGACACAGCGGTTGGAACCAAAAATCTCAAATTTGGACTCAAAAGACCAAAGGACAGATTTCCACTGGTCTAATGTCCAATGGCCAAAAGCAAGTCTCTTCTTCTTATTGGTGTCCTTTGGTAGTGGTTTCTTTGCAGCAATTCGACCATGAAGGCCTGATTCATGCAGTCACCTCTGAACAGTTGATGTTGAGATGTGTATGTTACTTGAACTCTGTGAAGCATTTATTTGGGCTACAATTCCTGGTAACTCTAATGACTCTGGGTCTTCCTTTTCTGTGGCGGTCCTCATGAGAGCCAGTTTCATCATAGCGCTTGATGGTTTTATTGACTGCACTTGAAGAAACGTTCAAATTTATTGAAATGTTCCGGATTGACTGACCTTCATGTCCTAAAGTAATGATGGACTGTCATTTCTCTTTGCTTATTTGACCTGTTTTTGACATAATATGGACTTGGTCTTTTACCAAAAAGGGCTATATTTTGTATACCACCCCTACCTTGTCACAACACAACTGATTGGCTCAAACGCACCAAGAAGGAAAGAAATTCCAGAAATTATCTTTTAACAAGGCACACCTGTTAATTGAAACCTCATGAAGCTGGTTGAAAGAATGCCAAGAGTGTGCAAGGCTGTCATCAAGGCAAAGGGTGGCTACTTTGAAGAATCTTAAATATAAAATATATTTTGATTTGTTTAACACTTTTTTGGTTACTACATGATTCTATATGTGTTATTTCATAGTTTTGATTTCTTCACTATTATTCTACAATGTAGAAAATAGTGGAAATAAAAAGAAGCCTGGATTGAGTAGGTGTGTCCAAACTTTTGACTGGTACTGTTTATATATTTACAGTATAATTTGTTAAAACTTGATACAAATATTTGGGTTAAAGAAGCCCTCCAGTGATTTTTTTACTTTTCCTGTTGAAAAGCGATATCCCAAGTATAAATATCAATATGCCTCTTCTATAGGGAGAACACATATAAGCGATCCAGAAAAAACATGATCATGGATCTACCTGACAATCTGCATTAGTTATCTGATAACAAGGAGCTCTTTTGAAGATCAGTGATGTCACAGGTGGTCCCATGTTGAATATTTGCCAAGGTAGCAGCACCAGGAAATGAGAGACTCTTTTAGCTGACAAACATTTGAATGATTAGCCCCTCTAGTGATAAGACCTGCAGCACACCTTATAATTTGTGGTGGAGATGAGTGGTCCCCCAAAAAACAGTACAAGCACATAAGGATGTATGATGTTATATGATACATACGAAGGTAGTTAGAGAAATGTGTGTCATCAATAAGTATTAATATTGTTCTTTCCATTGGAATAAATGCTTGTCAGAAATTACACCAAAAAACCGTTGAAATTTCATAAAATCTCGCGAGAAGACATTCACGACTTCTACTCCCAGAATGCTCTTTTCTACCTCTTCCCTTCCGCGGCCTGAGAAAGTAAGTGAACAGACATACAAATGGGTCCGAAAATCCATCTAATCTCTTCAATATCTACGGCATCCCGACTCTTTAAATGTTTAATTTACATGTATTCCAACTACTAACAAGAAACGTCGGCGTTCATGCTTGTATCTTTTCAAGAAAATATTGTCATATTGGGGATTTTCTTGGCCCAATGTAGCACGCCGGTTTCCAGCCATTTTTACCTTTGCTACCAACAAGAAAACGTCCTATGACTGAATCCTTATAAAAAATGCATTGTCGTATTGACGTAGTTATGTGATTTATTCGTATTTGGTTGTAACTAAAGCAGAAACGTTCTAGTTATGCTAATGTTAGCTAGCTAACACGTATCGCATCCTCCAGTATGTCGGATTTGTTTTCTCAAACAACCCACTGACATGTTCGCCGATTAGGGCACCGGTCTGTTACAAACGAACAAACCTTTTATCGTTTGCAGGTCTCTGAAAATGGTCCGCTATTCGCTCGACCCCGAGAACCCGACTAAGTGTGAGTATCTACTGGGTGGTGATTGTCTCCCTGGCTTCATTCATTGGCTAGCTCGCTAATGCTAGCTAGGTACTATCCTTCTGGCAGCATGCATGGTTAAGTCTTAACGGACATTGCAATTACCCATGATATTAAGTCATACGTACCTATATGCAGTGGTTGTAATGATGACTTTCTTAGGACACCTTTGGATTACCCATGAAAATAAATATGAATGAGGCTGAGCAACCGCATATTCGTAAACTTATCATTGTTTAATCACCATACTTGTTTTGTGACCTCACTGATTATTGCTGGATTTCCCCCCCCAGCATGCAAGTCGAGGGGCTCTAATCTCCGGGTTCACTTCAAGGTAAGTCGTTGTCTTTTCTAACTATGAGTGACAGGAAGTTGATTTCAGTCTGGTTGTCTACTGTAATTCTATCAATGTGGGAGTTACGTTTGGTGGTATTTATTGGTAGACATAAATGAGTACAGACGTAGGTGTGGTGTTTTGCTATGATGACAACATTGGAGACCTTTGGAATCAAATGTGACAATATCTAACAAATAACTGAGCAATTTTGCATCCATGCCTATTGGACCAAAAGTTATAACATGTTATTTATATATGTAGCTACTACAGTATATTGATATTTTATTTTTCCCAACAGAACACCCGTGAGACAGCTCAGGCCATCAAAGGCATGCACATCCGTAAGGCCACCAAGTACCTGAAGGATGTTACCATCAAGCATCAGTGTGTTCCCTTCCGCCGCTACAATGGGGGTGTTGGCAGGTGTGCCCAGGTGAGCTTCAGTTATATTTGACCTAGCCTCTATTGAAATGGCTTTAGTGGGGACTGCTTGGTATCTTTATGAGAATGTTAACTCTTTCCTATATTTCCCATTTTTAAAAGTAGCGGGATTTTAAATTACAAAATTGCTTCTTTTTTCTTTCTTTTTTACGTGCTTTGGAGACTGGTACAAAATGCCTTACAATATTGAAAAGGTGTCAGACCTTGTACTTAGGCATGTTTTTTTAATGCGTGACTGAAATGAAATGGTGACTGAAATGAAATGGTTGCAGTGATGACTTTCTTAGGACACCTTTGGATTACCCATGAAAAGAAACATGAATGAGGCTGAGCAACCATACATTTGCACTTATGTCTACGTTAATGTGGACCAGAAATGGGGTCACTTATTCTGGCCCAGTCTGGTATGCACAACTGACAACCTTTCTTCTGCAGGCCAAGCAGTTTGACTGGACACAGGGACGCTGGCCCAAGAAGAGCGCAGAGTTCCTTCTCCACATGCTGAAGAACGCTGAGAGCAACGCTGAGCTTAAGGTAAGGTTGAGTTATTTGCTAGAGGCCTGAGATTTATTGTGCCGTGCCTGTAGTGGAGAGTAGTACTTTTTTCATGGCTTTCTCTTGTCCCTCTGCTGTAGACATGGTGAGCAATGTGTTTGGACCATGGAATCTCAATAAAATCATTATTGAATCTTAATACATATAGAATCGCAATACATGTTGCATCGGCGCCTAAAGTATAGTGATAATATCATATTGTGAAGTCCCTGGCAATTCCTAGCCCTAGTGGAGAGATGGGTGAAAGTATGATGCTATCAAGCTTGTAGCAAAGTCTGCATGTTTGGGATTTGTTCTTTTATTTGTGTTCAAGCTGTGTAATGCACACAATTCATGATTGCAATGACCGTTAACCATGAAAATTCTTGGAATTGAGTCGTCATGATTCTTGTATGACCAATCTAACTTGGTATGCATTAGGTACTGTCTATAAATCTGACAACTACGTGGCTTTACTTGTTGACCGGTTTGTCTTCGCTCTATTCTGACAGGGTTTGGATGTTGACTCCCTGGTGATCGAGCACATCCAAGTGAACAAGGCCCCAAAGATGCGCAGACGCACATACCGTGCCCACGGTCGCATCAACCCCTACATGAGCTCTCCATGCCACATTGAGATGATCCTCACAGAGAAGGAGCAGATTGTTCCCAAACCAGAGGAGGAGGTCGCCACTAAGAAAAAGGTGCACATGCGCCAAAGCCTTTTGCACAATCTGCTTAGTATCTTTCTCATAATATTTACTCTTCCACATTTCTCATGTAAAAGTAGCATCATTAGAAGGAACAACAGTTCTGCAGATGGGAACAAAATGGTTTACTGTCCTTCTGGCATCATAAATCATGAAGTCTAATCAGACCTTACCATTATGATTTTTATACATTCCTGTATGAGATGGTTGCAGTGATGACTTTCTTAGGACACCTTTGGATTACCCATGAAAAGAAATGTGAACGAGGCTGAGCAACCACACATTTACATTTGTCATTCTGTTCGAATGTGGGTATTGTCAGAATTGGTATGGTGTATATGTTGGTCTGACAATCTTTGTCCTGCAGGTTTCTCAGAAGAAGCTGAAGAAGCAGAAACTCATGGCACGGGAGTAAATGTAAATAAAATGGAACCATTCTTACCAAAACAGTCTCACGCTTCATTACTTCATGAGTGTATTTGGAAATTCCCTACTGCTCGTGTAAAATGTTTAAATCCAATATTCCATATCGAGGCAAATGGTTTCAAACAAACCGACATAATAAATGGACAGTCGTGTAGCTTAGCGGCAATGCTGTTCAGATGCAGTTTGTTACTTGCTGAAATATCACACGCAGAACTGAAAATATTGCGGCCTTATAAGAGATGAATCCATTGTAAAATTCTGTAACAACCACAGCATGCATGTACATGGTGAAAGCAAGCATTTGTGACTAATGCAGTCTTATTCATAGGAGGGGTGGATGGATCTGTAAAGATGGCAGTGACTGAGTCCACGATAGACAAAAATGTCTGAGGATTTCAGGAACCCCCTCAAGCATTTTAGACCAGGGCTGTGCACATGAAGGAGCAAATTGTGCATTTGACTTAGTCTACACTTGGATAATTGCCTTTCTCCACTTGGTGGTGCCAATGTCCAGATTTGAGCCCTACCCATGATGTAGGCCTCTACAGGATTAACCATGGCAACATTTTAGTAATATTCGAATAATAGTCACCTGAGTAACATCTGCCTGTTTGAATAGGCCTACATCATGGAAGGACTTTGTCTACAATTAGTTTTCAATCGAATGCTAGTTACAAACTGCTTAGTCAAGACCGCCAACAGAGGGCAGGTGTAGCCTACTCAAATTTGAGAGCCAGTCTGGTCTGCTTTCAGTACGAAAAAACATTGCAACGTTGAATTAACCGTATGCAGTGCTGTTCTGAACGACACGTTGAAAAATGGGGAGGGGTTGTCGGTTGGAGAACGCTGCAAGCGTACGTGTCGGGTGTAGGCCTAATTATTAGTCCAAATGTTCTGTTTTGCAAATTTATTGGACAAATTCAAGTCTCCCTGTTTCGTCCGGCTGAATGAATATACTCCTGTTCAATAATGTTTGAATGTTTTAGGGGAACGTGTAGTTCAGTACATACCATTATGCTGCGCAACGTCCAAGTGGAGTAGCTTACCGTTTCCTCCCCCGGTTGGTAGTTTGTCACTCAGACCACTGCGCCACTCGGGAGCCTACGGCACTGCATCGCAGTGCTAGAGGTGTCACTACAGACCCTGGTTCGATTCCAGGCTGTATCACAACCAGCCATGATTGGGAGTCCCATAGGGCGGCATATAATTGGCCCAGCGTGGTTAGGGCTTGGATGGGGTAGGCAGTCATTGTAATTAAGAATATGTTCTAAACTGACTTGCCTGATTTAAATAAAAATAATTTTCCGGTCTCACCTGGAGCCATATGTCTGACTCAGTGGCAAGTTAGGGAGTAAACGTTATAAGGGTTACCTCCAATTTATGGCCGTCCCTTAAGAAAAATATATATTCACCTAAGCACTCCTTGAATGCTTGAGAAAAGTTACCCATATATTCCAAATAATAATTAAACAAAGTGGAAGACAGATCACCAGCCTTAGATATGTAGTTGTTGACACTTCGTCCTGTAAGAATTAGAGTTAGACTACGGACACCAAAAGATTAAAGCTTTAACTGCTGGCTACTCTCCTTCCGTTGCTTAACCCAACAAGACAAGGTCACAACTGTTACCTCAAAAGCTGTCTGCGTTTAAACATATATTGTACAGAAAGTGAATCGCTAATTCAATTGATAGAAACATAATTAGATTACTTCTCAAGCAAAATCCATTTTTGGTCTCGTAGGCTATAGGCTGTAGCTCAGCCTCTGAATGTCAAAGAAACAAAACAATATACAGAGAGTATTCAGACACCTTGACTTTTTCCACATTTTGTTACTTTACAGCCTTATTCTAAAATTGATTAATTCGTTTTTATTCCTGAACAATCTACGCACAATACCCCATAATGACAAAGCAAAAACAGGTTTTTGCAGCGATTACGGCCTCGAGTCTTGGGTATGATGCTACCAGCTTGGCACCACTGTATTTGGGGAGTTTCTCCCATTATTCTCTGCGAATTCTCTCAAGCTCTTTTAGGTTGGATGGGGAGTGTTGCTGCACAGCTATTTTCAGGTCTCCAGAGATGTTCGATCGGGTTCAAGTCTGGGCTCTGGCTGGGCTACTCAAGGACATTAAGGGACTTGTCCCAAAGCCACTCTTGGATGTGTGCTTAGGGTCGTTGTCCTGTTGGAAGGTGACCCTTTGCCCCAGTTTGAGGTCCTGAGCACACTGGAGCAGGTTTTCATCAAGGATCTCTCTGTATTTTGCTCCGTTCATCTTTCCCTCTCCTGACTAGTCGCCCAGTCCCTGCCGCTGAAAAACATCCCCACAGCATGATGCTGCCACCACGATTCACGGTAGGGATGGTGCCAGGTTTCCTCCAGACGTGACACTTAGCATTCAGGCTGCCATGTGCCTTTTACTGAGTATTTGTATTTATTATGGATCCCCATTAGCTGCTGTCATAGCACTTTTCCTGAGGTCCAGCAAAATTTAGGCAGTTTATACAATTTAAAAACATTACAATACATTCACAGATTTCACAACACAGTGTGCCCTCAGGCCCCTACTCAGCCACTACCACATATCTACAGTACTAAATCCATGTGTATGTATAGTGCATATGTTATCGTGTGTATGCAAGTGTCTGTGCCAATGTTTGTGTTGCTTCACAGTCCCCGCTGTTCCAAAAGGTGTTTTATTGCTGGACTTTCTTGGGCGCCCTGAAACCTTCTTCACAACAATTGAACCGCTCTCCTTGAAGTTCTTGATGATCTGATAAATGGTTGATTTAGGAGCAATCTTACTGGCAGCGATATCCTTGCCTGTGAAGCACTTTTTGTGCAAAGCAATGATGACGGCAGGTGTTTCCTTGCAGGTAACCATGGTTGACAGAGGAAGAACAAGGATTCCAAGCACCACCCTCCTTTGGAAGTTTCAGTCTGTTATTCGAACTCAATCAGCATGACAGAGTAATCTCCAGCCTTGTCCTTGTCAACACTCACACCTGTGTTAACGAGAGAATCATTGACATGATGTCCGCTGATCCTTTTGTGGCAGGGCTGAAATGCAGTGGAAATGTTTTGGGTGGATTCAGTTCATTTGCATGGCAAAGAGTGACTTTGCAATTAATTGCAATTCATCTGATCACTCTTCATAACATTCTAGAGTATATGCAAATTGCCATCATACAAAATATTTGTGTCATTCTCAACTTTTGGCCACGACTGTAGTACTGTGTGCCTCCCATAGTCTTCTGGACTTGGGGACTGTGAAGAGACCTCTTGTGGCATGTCTTGTGGGGTATGCATGGGTGTCTGAGCTGTGTGCCAGTAGTTTAGACAGACAACTTGGTGCATTCAACATGTCAATACCTCTCATAAATAAAAGTAGTGATGAAGTCAATCTTTCCTCCACTTTCAGCCAAGACAGATTGACATGCATATTATTAATATTAGCTCTCTGTGTACATCAGAGAGCCAGCTGTGCTGCCCTGTTCTGAGCCAATTGCAATTGGCTCAATTGCAAAAAAAGTCATTTTTTGTGGCACATGACCACCCGACTGAACAGTGGTCCAGGTACGACAAACCTAGGGCCTGTAGGACCTGCCTTCTTGATAGTGTTGTTAAGAAGGCAGAGCATCGCTTTATTATAGACGGAATACTACTGCATCAATATGTTTTGACCATGACAGTTTACAATCTAGTGTTACTCCAAGCAGTTTAGTCATCTGAACTTTCTCATTTTCCACATTAGTGAGGGTTTTGTTACAAATACAATGCTTTTAGTTTTAGAAATATTTAGGGCTAACTTATTCCTTGCCACCCACTCAAACTAACTGCAGCTCGTTGTTGCAGTCATTTCAGTCGCTGTAGTAGCTGATGTGTGTAGCGTTGAGTCATCCCTATACATAGAAACTCTGGCTTTAGTCAAAGTCAGTGGCATGTCGTTAGTAAAAATTTAAAAAAGCAAGGGGCCTTAACAGCTACCCTGGGGGAATTCCTGATTCTAACTGTATTATATTTGATAGGCTTCCATTAAAGAACACTGTGTTCTGTTAGGCAAGTAACTGTGTAAAGCCATAACACATAAGTTTTTCCAGCAGCAGACTATAATCAATAATGTCAAAAGTCTAACAAGACAGCTGTCTGGCCATTCTACCATAAAGGCCTGATTGGTGGTGTGCTGCAGAGATGGTTGTCCTTCTGGAAGGTTCTCCCATCTCTACAGAGGAACTCTGGAGCGCTGTCAGAGTGACCATTGGGTTCTTGGTCAGCTCCCTGACCTAGGCCCTTCTCCCCCGATTGCTCAGTTTGGCCAGGCGGCCAGCTCCAAACTTCTTCCATTTAAGAACGATGGAGGCCACTGTGTTCTTGGGGACCTTCAATGCTGCAGAAATGTTTTGGTACCCTTCTCCAGATCTGTGCCTCGACACAATCCTGTCTCGGAGCCCTACGGACAATTCCTTTGACCTCATGGCTTGGTTTTTGCTCTGACATGCACTGTCAACTATGGGACCTTATATAGACGCTGGGCCAATTGTGCGCCGCCCTATGGGACTCCCAATCAGGGCCGGTTGTGATACAGCCTGGAATCGAACCAGGGTGTGTAGTGACGCCTCTAGCACTGAGTTGCCTTAGACCGCTGCGCCACTCGGGAACCCAGCTATGTTTTTTTTAAGGCAGTAAATGAGGCTGAATGAACTGGTTCGCTGCCAGACAAGGCTCTGCTGATAGCCAGGTGTAGCAGTGGTAAGGTGTTGGGACAGCTTTATGTAGGCCCTAACAGTTTGTGGGCACCGTTTGTCACCGTTATAGTGCAATTCATGCATTGTTTAGTGTTGTGTAGTGGCTTTGCTGGCATACATCCCACATTTATTTATATTATTTTTGCCCCAAGATTTATATGCTAAAATCGACACTGGGTCTGAATACTTTCCGAATGCACTGTATTTTACAGCTTGTTTCTAGCATGAAGCATTGCGGACCTGTTTCAATTTCTGTCACACCCTGATCTGTTTTACCTGTCTTGTGCTTGTCTCCACCCCCCACCAGTTGTCTCCCTTTTGTCCCTATTATCTCCTGTGTATTTATACCTGCTTTTTCTGTTTGTCAATGCTGGTTCATCGTGTCAGGGAGTTCCAGCGTGTTTTCCGTTTTTCCTGTTTCTCTAATTTTGTTTTCGAATCTTCCCTGTTCTGACCATTCTGTCTGCCCTATGCCTGCAAGCCGTTCTATCCTGATTGACTCTGCCTTGGATTACTGACCCCTGCCTGCCCTCGAACTGCCCTTTGCCTTCCCCCTGTGTTAGTTCTAATCTCAGAAGGTTTATTTTATCTGCCTCCTGTGTCTGCATCTGGGTCTTATCCTGAGTCGTGATAGTACGAACTAGCTATGACTGATCCAACAGACTCAGACCAGCTCCGGAACGCTGTCTCCTTCGAAGGAGCCACCATTGGAAGACATGAAGAGTTCCTTCAAAGCCTTATGGAAAGACTCCAGATCTTGGCGGAACACCATGACCACACTTTCAATGCATTACTGGAGCTATTCCGTGGATTATTTACCAGGCAGCAAGCCACTACGATCACCTCCCAGACTCTCAGTAACCCCGTTACCAGCGTTTTTTCTCCCCAGCCTACCCTGACTTCCCGTGAACCCCACTTAGCTCCTCCGTGGCGCTATGTGGGAGATCGAGAAACCTGCCGGGCGATTCTGTCCCAGTGCTCTCTCATCTTCGAGCCGCAGCCTTCTTAATTTCCCTTTAGCGTACCTGCTAACGCTCATGTCCGGGAAAGCACTTGCCTGGGCTACGGCGGTGTGGGAGCAACAATCCACTGTTTGCATCAGTCTGGAGGAGTTCATGGCGAAGATAAGAAAGGTGTTCGATTCTCCATTGTCTGAGAGAGAGGCTGCTCGGAAGCTACTTCAACTGTGTCAAGACTCCCGTAGCGTGGCAGACTACGCAGTGGATTTTCGCACTTTTGCCACCAAGAGTGCCTGGAACCCGGAAGCCCTGTTTGACACATTCCTTCATGGATTATTGGTTGTGGTTAAAGACAAGCTCGCAGCCCGGGAGCTGCCCATGGACCTTAACTCTCTCATAGCCTTGACCATACGGATTGATGGGCGGCTACGGGAACGTAGGAGGGAGAGGTCTGTTCCCGGTCACACTCGCTCATCCACGATTCCCACCTCGCCTCTGAGGAATCCCGGAAGTTCCCGAAGTCTATATTGCCGGGAGAATCCGATGTCACCCGAGTTCACAGAGGGCAGTCGACTCGTCTCCTCTGGAGCCCATGCAACTGGGCAGGGCAAGATTGTCTCCTGACTGAGCACCAAGAGCTGTCTGTATTGTTGTACTACAGGACATTACATATCTACCTGTCCATTAAAAGACCATGCTCAGGGCCTCCCGAGTGGCGCAGTGGTCTAAGGCACTGCATCGCAGTTGCTAGCTGTTCCATTAATCCTGGTTCGAGTCCAGGCTCTGTCGCAGCCGGCCGCGACTGGGAGACCCATGGGGCAGCGCACAATTGGCCCAGTGTCGTCCGGGTTAGGGGAGGGTTTGGCCAGCAGGTATGTCCTTGTCCCATCGTGCTCTAGCGAGAAATGTGGTGGGCCAGGCGCATTCACGCTGACACAGTCGCCAGGTGTACGGTGTTTCCTCTGACACATTGGTGTGGCTGGCTTCTAGGTTAAGCGGGCATTGTGTCAAGAAGCAGTGCGGCTTGGTTGGGTCATGTGTCGGAGGACGAATGTCTCTCGATCTTCGCCTCTCCCGAGTCCGTATGGGAGTTGCAGCGATGAGACAAGACTGTAACTACCAATTGGATATGATGAAATTGGGGAGTAAAGGGGATACATTTTTTTATTAAAACATGCTCATCAGTAGGTAAGAGTACGCTGGTGAGCCATACAGGGAGTTTCCAATCTCCCATTACTCGTAACCCTCTTTATGCCATCCTGCTGTGACCGGTCCAAATCTCTCCGAGTGCTCATTGACTCTGGGACTGATGAGAGTTTTATGAACACTACCCTGGTGTCGTAGCTGGGTATCTCCACAAAACCCCTCTCCATTCCCATGGACGTCACTGCGCTGTATTGTCAGTTACCCACAATACGGTTCCTATCAACCTGCGAGTGCCAGGTAATCACAGTGAGTTTATGCAGTTCCTGCTCATTGAATCATCTTATGTACCTGTAGTTTTGGAGTTTTCGTGGCTTCAGAGGCACAATCCCCTGATCGACTGGGCTACTGGATCTACATGGGTTGGCGCCAGTTCTGACACATGCATTGTCTGAAGTCAGCGGAGCCTGCCTCGGAATGTATTTCTGCTGGCTTGGGAAAAGCCTCGGATCTCTCCACTGTTCCTGCGGAGTATCGGGACCTCCAGGAGGTTTTCAACAAGGCTTGTGTCACATCTCTTCCTCCAACTGCGCTATCGACCTACGACGGCGCTATCGACCTTCTCCCGGGCACAATACCGCCTCGGGGGTGGATTTAGTCCCTGTCGGGTCCTATGGAAAGGTACATTGGGGACTTGCAGCTGGAAGTATTCGTCCATCTGCCTCCTCCGCCAGAGCAGGGTTCTTTTTTGTGGAGAAAAAAGACAAAACCCTGTGTCCGTGTATCGACTACCGGGGCCTTAATGACATCACGGTTAAAAAACGTTACCCGCTAACACTCATCTCCTCAGCTTTCGAGCCTCTCCAGGGGGCTACCATCTTCTTGAAGTTGGACCTTCTTGAAGTTGCCTACCTTCTGGCTCGGATACAGGAAGGAGACGAATGGAAGACAGCCTTTAACACGGCTAGCGGGCACTACGAGTACCTGGTGATACCATTTGGACTGACCAAAGCTCCCGCAGTGTTCCAGGCCCTGGTCAACGATGTGCTCCGTGACATGTTGAACCGGTTCGTGTTTGTCTACCTCGAGGACATCCTCGCTTTTTCCCGGTCAGCTCAAGAGCACGTCCTCCACGTCCGACAGTTCCTCCAACATCTCCTGGAGAACAAGATTTTTGTTAAAGCAGAGAAATGTGAAATCCATCGCTCCACCATCTCCTTCCTAGGATACGTCATCGCTGCAGGAAATATTAAAATGGATTTTGACAAGGTGAGAGCGGTGGTGGATTGGCCTCAACCCACATCCAGAGTGCAGCTGCAACGTTTTCTGGGGTTTGCTAATTTCTATCGCCACTTCATTACAGCACCCTGGCTTTCCCCTCTCAGCACTCACCTCTCCCAAGGTTCCTTTCAATTGGTCTCCAGCAGCTGACAGGGCGTTCTCGGACCTCACGCATCGATTCTCTACAGTTCCCATCTTAATCCATCCGGACCCGTCCTGTCAGTTTGTGGTGGAGGCCAATGCCTCGGATGTCAGAGTGGGGGCTGTCCTGTTCCAGCGTTCTGCCCAGGACCAAAAGCTGCATCCCTGCACCTTCTTTTCCCATCGTCTTAACCTCACTGAGAGGAACTATGACGTGGGAAATCGAGAGCTACTCGTGGTTAAGATGGAATTGGAGGAGTAGAGGCACTGGTTAGAGGGGGCGGAATATCCATTCTTAGTGTGGACTGACCATAAGAACCTGGAATATCTATATCTATAGCTCCTCAACTCAAGGCAGGCTCGATGGGCCCTGTTATTCACTTGGTTTAATTTCACTATCCTACCGCCCTGGGTCCAAGAATGTAAAACCTGACATGCTCTCATGCCTGTATAGCCCTGCGGCTTCACCGTCTGACCCAGAGACCATCCTCCCTACCTCCTGACTGCCGGCTGTACTCATTTGGGGTATAGAGAGTCGGGTCCGTAAGTGGGAGCCCGGCTAACTGGATGTTTGCCCCGGACTCTGCCCGTTCTCCGGGCCTGGCACATTCTTCTAGACTCACCTGTCATCCTGGCTTGCGTTGGACCTTGGCTTTCGTCTGACGTTTTTGGTGGCCCACCATGGTTCCTGACGTCTCTGAGTTCGTCGCTGCCTGCACTGTGTGTGCACAGAATAAGACTCTGCGGCAAGCTCTGGCTGGCCTCCTTCAACCCCACCCTGTTCCTCACCGCCGCTGGTCTCATATCCCTGGACTTCGTCACTGGTCTCCCTCTGTCAGATGGCGACACCGTCATCATAACAGTGGTGGATAGGTTTTGCAAAGCCACCCATATCATTCCCCTTCCCAAGTTGCACTCAGCCAAGGAGACAGCCCAGCTCATGGTGCAGCACTTCTTCCGGATCCATGGACTTCCGGTTGACATGGTCTCCGATCGCAGCCCTCAGTTCTCGTCCCAGTTCTGGAAGGCATTCTGCACCCTCAATGGGTCATTGGCCAGCCTGTCATCCCCAGTCTAACGGCCAGTTGGAGTGAGCCAATCACCACCTGGGACCATCAACGTGTGTGGGTGGAATACACCCGCAACACCCTACCCTGCTCGGCCACTAGTCTCTTGCCCTTTGAGTGTTCCTTGGGATATCAGCCCCCGCTCTTCCCTGAGCAAGAAGTCAGCATACCCTCTGCTCAGATGTTCGTCCGCCGCTGTTGTCGTACCTGGAAGAGAGCCTGGTCCGCTCTTCTCAAGACCATCTCCAGATATTACTGACCTCTTCTGCCCTCGACATGCCCTTTGCCTGCCCCCTGTGTTAAAATAAACCTTCTGAGATTCTAACTATCCACCTCCTGTGTCTGCATCTGGGTCTTATCCTTAGTCGTGATAATTTCCTTCAATAAAAGGTAGGCCTATGGCATACACCCTTTCATACCCCCTAAATTTGAGTGTTTGATATAACCTAACAGCCCTTCACTGATACGGAGGTAGGCTATTTAAAGAGTGCATGGTGGGTGGAGAAATTGACCACAAATCTAAAGTCTAATTTAATCTTTCAAACAGGTAGGCCTACCTCTTATTTCTTAAATAGGAAGAAATAGGCTCCAACACAAAGCCCTCTTGTTGTTAGTAAAGTTTAATTAAAATGAAGACATTGAAATGAATTATGCCTACTCAAATGTGCCTAATTTAAGCACCATGAGCTGCCCTTCTCGGATTGATTGTGCTGAGGCTGCTGCTTCAAGTTTCAGCCACACAATGTAAGTTACTCGAATCTGGCTTATTGTGAAGTCAATAACTCTGATACATACATTATGTGCAAGAAACATACTGTTTTATTTTTATTTTATTTTATCCCCTTTTCTCCCCAATTTTCGTGGTATCCAATCGCTAGTAATTACTATCTTGTCTCATCGCTACAACTCCCGGGCTCAGGAGAGACGAAGGTCGAAAGCCACGCGTCCTCCGAAGCACAACCCAACCAAGCCGCACTGCTTCTTAACACAGCGCGCCTCCAACCCGGAAGCCAGCCGCACCAATGTGTCGGAGGAAACACCGTGCACCTGGCCACCTTGGTTAGCACGCACTGCGCCCGGCCCGCCACAGGAGTCGCTGGAGCTCGATGAGACAAGGATATCCCTACCGGCCAAACCCTCCCTAACCCGGATGATGCTAGGCCAATTGTGCTTCGCCCCACGGACCTCCCGGTCGCGGCCGGCTGCGACAGAGCCTGGGCGCGAACCCAGAGACTCTACCACTGCGCCACCCGGGAGGCCCTGAAACATACTGTTTTTTATCAAATCAATTATAGTAGCAAGCTATCAAAATTTACCTCCGGACCTTCCGATCTTCGCACTCTCCTCAAACTGAACATAGGCTATAGTAA
Source organism: Salvelinus alpinus (assembly GCF_045679555.1). Lineage (NCBI taxonomy): Eukaryota > Metazoa > Chordata > Actinopteri > Salmoniformes > Salmonidae > Salvelinus > Salvelinus alpinus. The sequence continues at coordinate 101,206,933 of NC_092086.1, forward strand.
CGCTATTCAACTCTTAGGTCTGGAACCTGCTGGTTTTCTGTTCTACCTGGTAATTAATTGCACCCACCTAAATCAGTCCCTGATTAAAGGGGAACAATGAAAAAACGCAGTTGAACTGGCTTCGAGGTCCAGAGTTGAGTTTGAAGGGGCTATGGGCTAGTCCGCCCGCGCACCGTTTAAGGAAGAAGCCTTTGAGTCTCCTGTACTGCCACCGTAGGCCTACACAGCACAGCCATTGGTTAGGCAAGCACACAAACATGCTTATGATCAGCAAGAGCAGAGCCGACCGGGAATCAGGGTTGGAATATCCATTACAGTGTGTAATGCATCCTAGTTTTATTTATACCATCCCACCAGCTATCCCACAAATATACCTTTGCCCCGTGCTTCTCCGATCATGCACTTTGTAGCCTATAGGCTATGGATCATTTGATTGAGCTCACACTAAATAGCCTATCGGTGCACTTGATATTACGTGCTCAGCGGAGAATCAGAGGTGAGGGGCAGCATCGGACACAAATTGATATATAGCCTAATAAGCAACTAATTCTAAAACTAACTCTAAAATGAGAAATATTGAAATGTTGTCAAGTACAAATTACATGACTGTCCACTGGACTAGATTAAAAAAATATGAATCCCTCCCCTTGACTGAAATTGAAAAAGCATGACCCTCCCCCATTTCCTCCAGGTAAACATTCTGTAAATTTCGATCCATCCCTTAGAATAAAAATATATAATCAGTTGAGGTCCAGATTTGATAAAATGTAAAGTAATTGCTAGAATTTTTTTTTGTTAGATGCACTATTGTAAAGTGGTTGTTCCACTGGACATCATAAGGTGAATGCACCAACTTGTAAGTCGCTCTGGATAAGAGCGTCAGCTAAATGACTTAAATGTAAATGTAAAATATTGGGGAAATTCAGCGTTTTATTAACTGCAGTATTAGAGTATACCACAGGGTGTCACTGGTGTCTTGCAATCCTTAAATCTAGTATAGGGCGCACTATAGCCTAGACCTACTGAAACAGCGGTGATACATATATATTTTTTATAATGCAGAAGAATAATATTGACATCCGTTGTTAAAGACTTTTAAGTCTTCAATAGCCGATTTATTGAATGGTTATTCGTGCATTACATTTTCACACTCTCAATTGATAGCCTATGCCCAGACAGCATATACCTATGCTTGAATTAAAATCAATACCAGACCGTTACCAATAAGCATTTGATAAAGACATGTACAATTCTGCTGAGGACATACAGAGACAAAAAGTTCCCATATGTATTTATATTAGAATAGTTAGTCTTGTGTGTTCTCTATTGATCTAATTAGGCTACAAAAGCACAAACACACGCATACAGACACCGTGCTACATTTTAATCCAGGAGCACATAAATGACAACGTTTGGCCTACTATTTGGCCTTGTTGAATGCATAATAGATCATGGAGTATTACCCATATTTAGGTCTATCTATGGCTTAATGCAGAGCCATATATTTAGATACATGGCTAAATGCATATCTCAATAAGCTATTCAGCTTCTTTATTAATTAAAATGTTATTTGTCACATGCGCCGAATACAACAGGTAGACCTTACAGTGAAATGCTTTAGCCTACAATTCATATGAATGAATATGGATGGATAAACTACATTTGGATCTAGTAGTCTATGTCACAGGATGAGCAACAAACTAAAACTGGACAGTTTTATCTCCATCTCTTCATTCAAAGACTCAGTCATGGACACTCTTACTGACAGTTGTGTCTGCTTCTCGTGATGTATTGTTGTCTCTACCTTCTTGCCTTTGTGCTGTTGTCCGTGTCCAATAATGTTTGTACCATGTTGTGTTGCTACCATGTTGCCGTCATGTTGCATTGCAACCATGCTGTGTTCTCATGTGTTGCTGCCATGCTATGTTGTCTTAGGTCTCTCTTTATGTAGTGTTGTGGTGTCTCTTGCCGTGATGTGTATTTTGTCCTATATTTTTATTCCTAGCTCCATCCCGGCAGAAGGCCCTTTTGCCTTTTGGTAGGCCGTAGTTGTAAATAAGAATTTGTTCCCTAGTTTAATAAATGTTAAATTAAAATAAAATGAGCACATGCAGATGTCCCTTTATCTAAAAAATAGATGTAGAATTGACTCGATTGATTCGGTTCCTTTTGTGTTTATTAGCGGTTCGGATTGCAACTGTTTGAACGTGCAAATCAAAGCTATGATGGCCAGCCAATGAGGACACACTCCTAAATCCTGTTGGCTCTTGCACTTGACACACTGCGTACGTCACCGTCGGATTACCCAATCGCAACATAAACACCTCATCTACTTTCTGTTTACTCTCAAAGTTTTTACTTTTGCGGCAAAAGACTCGCGAAAGTGATGATAATGTTTTATTATCTTAAAGATCGTCTTATGCATCGGAAAGAAAGGGTAGCTTTTTAACAATAGATTTCAAACATTCAATAATATCAATTTCTCTAAAGCAGTCTGCCCAAATCAGTGAGGACAACTTCGGAAATCCATCCTATTTGAACAACTTCATTCCTAAGATTTACAAGGTTGAAGAAGCGGTGTTATCCCTGTAATAATGACTTTTGAATCTCTGCGAAATTAATCTGGGATTTCATTTTGCCATGGTTTAGTTTTAAAACAGGACATTTTCATTTTAGATAAACCATTTTTCAGGCGTGCACATTTGGAAGATTTGGGCTAATATAGGCCTACCCCAAAGGAAACGTATATTGTTTCGTCTGTTGGTCGATTTGAGCAAAACTTTGCATTATTAGGCGTCTTGAGAGCGTGAACATTGAGGATATTTTTTTTTACAAAACCATCACATTTACCTAGTCTCGGTTATGTTAGCAGTGGGGCAGATGGACGGGTCCCGACAGAGCGCATTCCTGCTAAGCACCGCACCTTTAGCGGCTCTGCATAGCATGACGGAGATGAAGACCCCACTCTACCCAGCCTACCCATTATCTTCCACCGGTCCGGCCTCTTCTACCTCACCTACTGCCACCTCTCCAAACCCCGGTGGCATCCAGATGTCCTCACCGGGGATCAAAACATCCTCCGGAATGTCATCTCTCGGATCGCTCCATCAATGCATTGCGCTAGGCACACCTCATGGAATAAACGACATCCTCAGTCGTCCTTCGGTCCTTGCCCCAGGAGCTGCTGCTGCCGTTGCTGCGTCCTCTTCTGCCGGAATCTTGTCCGGACTGCCCCGCTTCAGTAGCTTGAGCCCCCCGCCACCACCTGGACTCTACTTCAGTCCCAGTGCTGTGGCAGTGGCTCGCTACCCCAAGCCCTTGACAGACCTTCCAGGCAGGACCCCGATATTCTGGCCAGGAGTCATGCAAAGCCCACATTGGAGAGACGCCAGATTCGCATGTTCACCGCGTAAGTAACTAGTCCACGTTTTTGAGCTATCTGAACTTCAATTTATCGTATTTTGATGCATGATGTAGGCCTATAGCTGGAGGGGTTATTAATTATTCCCCAGTAGCCTATGATATTTCATCCTAAAAACTGAAGCAGATCTGACTTGAATGTTTAGCTGCAATGTGAATTAAAATTGACTAACAAAGGCTTATTTTATAACAGCTCAAATTAAGTTGATTGTGATATTATAATGAGAATAGCCTAACAGTAGGCCCATCCCAACATCAAATACATGTTAATATAGCCTAATATTGGCACATTATATCAATGCATAACAATAGGCGACATTTCCTTTAATGAATTAGAAGCTTTATGTTTTATATTTTCAGATCAAAATTCTATACTGCTTGACAAAGATGGAAAAAGAAAGCACACACGTCCCACCTTCTCTGGACAGCAAATATTTGCCCTAGAAAAGACTTTTGAACAAACGAAATATCTGGCTGGACCGGAGCGAGCACGACTGGCCTACTCGCTGGGAATGACAGAGAGCCAAGTAAAGGTAAGACATATTCTGAAATAGTCTTTATAAAGTCCAATAAGATGTATAATATTGTTTAATAAGTAGCCTAGTTAACCTGTCACTAAGGAGGAGCACAAAGGCCTCTTGCATAGCCTCTTCTACTCAATTAGAATTTGTCTCACGCTTTCCATTAAAGTGCCTCATGCATTTTAGACGGTAATGTTTCTTTCGTTTCAATATTCATAAATAGATAGACATCGCCTACACTTAAAGTCGAATAACAGTGGTCAAACTAATCTAAATTAAAATGACTGTATTGCATTTAATAATACATCTTTAAAGATAATTCCCAAATAATTGTTGTCATATTCACAACTATAAATATTTCTAAAATATTAGTATGTATAACTAATAAATTAATAATATATAATACTATCATTTAACCAAACAATTTGTTAATTTATGTCATGGAAATGTGGAAATAATGGTAGCAACGTTTTGCACAGCAGTATATAGAAAATGTGCATGTTTGCAAACAACATGGAAGGAGGCAAATTAAACCTATGTTTTCTCTTTAGAAAAATATTGAGTCCCATTTTCTGAATGCATTATTAGAATGACATATAACCTATTATTATCTGTTGACTTCGCGTGACTTAGACGTATGCCCTTTTACTTTGGCAGGCCAAGGCTACATAAATTATTTGTAAATGTCTGGTTGTTAATCAATATATTTGCAATAGAGTCATGGGTAATCATATTATTTGTTGATTTCATGTAATCAAAGAATATTAACCTTTTAGGTGTGGTTTCAAAACCGAAGAACGAAATGGAGAAAACGCCACGCGGCTGAGATGGCTTCGGCAAAGAAGAAGCAGGATTCGGAGACGGAGAGGCTGAACGGGGCCTCGGAGAATGAAGACGACGATGATGATTATAACAAGCCGTTGGACCCTAACTCAGACGACGAGAAAATAACACAATTACTGAAAAAACACAAACCAAACTCCTCACTCCTTATTAATACATCAGAAAACGACAGTTCGTAGACAGACACGGGGAAAAAATACTTTTGATGAAACATTTAATCGTGGAACTGGTGCAGGTTGTGTCCCTTTTTTTCGTCCAAAATTTTAAATGAATAAGTTTGCACGAGGACGGAGGATCAAAGGAATAGACGCAATTGTGTAGTCTGGAACAGTGGCCAAAACATGGACACAATTTATAGAAGTTTGAACATTACGAAGATGATACTTACATGTAAATAGAAACGTGAGTTCTATTCAATAGAAATTATATTACTGTGAATATTTATGTGTAAAAAACTTTTTTTTGTATAGAAAGCACTGCTCAGTCTCTTCCTCTTAGTTGTTCTGACGTCTGACATCGTTACAGCTTTGTCAATTGCAAAAAGCATAGCCTATATTTTCATGTTTAGTTTTGTTTTTGAAACTTGACATATACATTGCATTTCATAGTGAAGTAATAAGATCCACCTGTTTGTAGGGCCCAATTTTCAACCATTAGGGCCTCCCCAAAAATATCCGAACAAGCTTAACAGGCAACCCCATTGGGTCTGTGGACTATAAGAATCTTTTTTTATATATATTTACAAAATAAATGGAAATGAAATTAGCCACATATTTTAAGTGTAAAGAACACCGGTTGTGACGCAATTGAAGTACATTTGTAAAATAAATGCACATTGTGTGTTTCTCTAATGGTAAAATGGTTTCCCCTCACACTTTACTTAATTTATATAATGTTTTAAGTTTGTAACAGTGACTGAATCCTGCAAAAATGTGTATCACGGGTTCATATGTAATGCACTTTAAAAAAATAAATAAACGTTGCTTTACTCTGGATATACATAAAACAATTAAATTGCGTTCTTGGCAGTAATCACCTGATGGAGGACATAAAGGGAGAAGCATAGGAGGAAGCTCAAGTATTCGATTTAATTTCGTTTTATTTTATCTACCTATCAATTTATATTTGTGCACGCTAACGAAAGACACCTGAATGTATAATATTAATATGTAAATATATTATATTTGGAGATATGATGGTTACTATTCATCTTAATTTAGGGGTTATCTTTCTTAGCAGGGCGACGTAAAGTGGTTTTCTATTTGTTTATGCAAACATTTCATATGTATGTATGATGATTATGATAATTATGATTATTATTGATGATGATTACATTATGCTACTATTCCTTCCAAGACATGCGATGATATAGGAACATCTATTGTTGCCTATAACCAAGCTATAATAACAACAATAACAATACTGATTATTTTTATTTATAATTATTAATATTTATAATAAAACTATAATAGCATTCACTCTCCACTGCTTTTATCAAAAAATATTCTGCCCTCTCCCTAGATTACTGAATCACAAAATATAATTTTGAATATCGAATAAGTAAGCCTTGACCACAGAGGGTCTGACTAGTAGCCTATTGACTTGCATTTACAGCATCGCATATCGTCCATAATAATGAATTAAAATTGTGTATCTGTCTGAAATTGTTCTTTGTGTGATGGGGTGAAGATATATACGATGGGCAGAATGTGTTTCAACAGTCACAGTTAAAACATGGCCTGAAAAGTTCATAATTAATTTATCTGGCGCGGAATCTAGAAAATTCATTCTGCATTGTCTGTGCGTCTACAGATTCGCGTGATTACATCAGCATGTTTTTTTTTTTTAATTGGAAATCCCTCAACCGATGTACAAACAGTTCAAGTAAATATTTAATTGATCAGATGTGGATCGAAGATGCGGCTTTCGCCAGGCATAGGAGACTGACTCACTGTTGGTAAATACTGGATTTAAGACTTAAGTGAGCGGAGTCTGTGAATAGTGTCATCAAAATGTGGTCTTTATGATAAGTCTAGAGACAAATGCTCATTTCTAAATCTAATCTGCAGTTGTATTGTACATTTGCAATATAGTAGGCCTAATAGCAGGCCTTCATCTATACAATGACAATTTTGAGAGAGAAAAAAAGTCAGTTCATAAAACTGAAAGAATACAACAATTTCTCAGATAGATATGATTTCGAATGCAGAAATTGTTAGTTGCTCCGACGTAAGCCTCTACTAAGTACTTGCTACCAGACAGAAGGACCTGTATCTTATAGATGATACAGTACACTACTGAGGGCAGTCACGCAGTAAAAGGCTTGTAGACTTGAAAGGTAGGCCTATGCGCACCAGTAGAGTCTGCTATTTGTATCATCAATTTATTCCGGGTAGGCCTTCATTGACTTTCCTAGTTAAATAAAGGTTCATATATATATTCCTAATAGGCTACTTGAGGCAAAATGTCAGATCAAAATACATGTATTGAAATCCTGCAGTTGTGCTACATCTTCAAGAGAACGTGGACAGAGTGACAACTTAGTAAGCCAAAATACACTGCCACCACATTTTTAACACGATGTTGATTGATACAAGTAGGCTACAAAAGCCGACAATTATGATTTGTATGTCTCAAACGAGAAATATTATTGTGGCATATTTAAGAACATATTTTAGAATTGAATTCCTGTGTATATTTGATGCCATTTATTAACAGCACTAGGGCATAACAGGAATGCAATAGTTCCAACCTTCATGTTTCAGTTTCACGCATGCGCCTCTCCAAGTATTATAGGCCTACTTTTACATATGTCCGGTCGTGTTGGAGGAATAGTCAAATAAAAACTGCACAGGTAAACATGACTTTATATTTTCACTGAAATGATGTCACTGTCAAATGACAACACCATGAATACGTGAAACATCGGGGCCGTTCAAGAGTCGTCACTGGTTACCACAGCTACAAGTCATAAACCCCGCCTATTTCGACAATTTCTCTTATTAAAATGTGATTTTAAATATAAGTGGATTTAACAGGTGACATCAATAAGGCATCATAGCTTTCAACTGGATTCACCTGGTCAGTTTGTCATGGAAAGAGCAGGAGTTCTTAATGTTTTGTATAATGGTGTATATATAAACTCAGCAAAAAAAGAAACATCCTCTCACTGTCAACTGTGTTTTTTTTCAGCAAACTTAACATGTGTCAATATTTGTATGACCATAACAAGATTCAACAACTGAGACATAAACTGAACAAGTTCCACAGACATGTGACTAACAGAAATGGAATAATGTGTCCCTGAACAAAGGGGGGGGGGGTCAAAATCAAAAGTAACAGTCAGTATCTGGTGTGGCCCCCAGCTGCATTAAGTACTGCAGTATATCTCCTCCTCATGGACTGCACCAGATTTACCAGTCTTCCACCAAGGCACCTGCAAGTTCCTGGACATTTCTGGGGGAATGGCCCTAGCCCTCACCCTCCAATCCAACAGGTCCCAGACGTGCTCAATGGGATTGAGATCCGGGCTCTTCGCTGGCCATGGCAGAACACTGACATTCCTGTCTTGCAGGAAATCCCGTACAGAACGAGCAGTATGGCTGGTGGCATTGTCATGCTGGAGGGTCATGTCAGGCTGAGCCTGCAGGAAGGGTACCACATGAAGGAGGAGGATGTCTTCCCTGTAACGCACAGTGTTGAGATTGACTGCAATGACAACAAACTCAGTCCGATGATGCTGTGACACACCGCCCCAGACCATGACGGACCCTCCACCTCCAAATCAATCCCGCTCCAGAGTACAGGCCTCGGTGTAATGCTCATTCCTTCGACGATAAACACAAATCCGACCATCACCCCTGGTGAGACAAAACAGCACCTCGTCAGTGAAGAGCACTTTTTACCAGTCCTGTCTGGTCCAGCGACGGTGGGTTTGTGCCCATAGGCAACGTTGTTGCCGGTTGTGTCTGGTGAGGACCTGCCTTACAACAGCCCTACAAGCCCTCAGTCCAGCCTCTCCCAGCCTATTGCGTACAGTCTGAGCACTGATGGAGGGATTGTGCGTTCCTGGTGTAACTCGGGCAGTTGTTGTTGCCATCCTGTACCTGTCCTGCAGGTGTGAAGTTTGGATGTACTGATCCTGTGCAGGTGTTGTTACACGTGGTCTGCCACTGCGAGGATGATCAGCTGTCCTTCCTGTCTCCCTATAGAGCTGTCTAGGCGACTCACAGTACGGCCATTGCAATTTATTGCCCTGGCCACATCTGCAGTCCTCATGCCTCCTTGCAGCATGCCTAAGGTACATTCATGCAGATGAGCAGGGACCCTGGGCATCTTTCTTTTGGTGTTTTTCAGTCAGTAGAAAGGCCTCTTTAGTGTCCTAAGTTTTCATAACTGTGACCATAATTGCCTACCGTCTGTAAGCTGTTAGTGTCTTAACGACCGTTTCACAGGTGCATGTTCATGATTTGTATATGGTTCATTGAACAAGCATGGGAAACAGTATTTAAACCCTTTACAATGATCTGTGAAGTTATTTGGATTTTTACAAATGATTTATTATTATCTCTGTTGCCATGCACCTGCAAAAGGTTTGCTCAGATGTGCGAGTGCCTTTTGAATTACGAATTATCTTTGAAAGACTGGGCCCTGAAAAAGGGACGTTTCTTTTTTTTGCTGAGTTTATACATATATATCTATATCTATATATATATATATATACAGTACAAGTCAAAAGTTTATATATATATATGTAGAAAATAGGAAAATTAAGAAAAACCCTTGAATGAGTAGGTGTGTCCAAACTTTTGACTTGTAATGTATATATATATATATATTTATATATATATGCAAGTCAAAAGTTTGGACACACCTACTCATTCAAGGGTTTTTCTTTATTTTTGCAATTTTCTACATTGTATGATGATAATGAGATTCTTCAAGGTTGCCACCTGTCATGACTTCCGCCGAAGTCGGTCCCTCTCCTTGTTCGGGCGGTGATCGGCGGTCGACGTCACCGACCTTCTAGCCATCACTGATCCATTTTTCATTTTCCATTGGTTTTGTCTTGTCTTCCTTCACACCTGGTTCCAATCCCATCAATTACATGTTGTGTATTTAACCCTCTGTTTCCCCTCATGTCCTTGTCAGAGATTGTTTTATTGTATGTGATTGATGGTATGTGTTGGTGTGCGACGGGTTTTGTACCCACTTTGTTATTTTTATATATTTTGGTTTTTGGAGTTTGGTCAGCACTTATTAAACGACTCCGTTTATACCAAGTTCGTTCTCCTGCGCCTAACTTCCCCGCCACCAACATGGACCTATTACAGAATCTCCGACCACAACTATGGAGTCAGCAGGAAAAGGTACCCCGGTCATTGAGTTGGAGGAGCACGTTCAGGAGCATGCAGTTATGCTTCACCATCTTGGCGTCGCCATGGATCACGTTGTCCAGACAATGTACCGCTGGGAGAGACAGGGAGTTCTTCCATCGCCTCCACCAGCACAACCGGGGTCTCTCTTGAGCGTCCCTTTCCCGGCTGAACCCAGTGGGATCCGTCTCTCCTCGCCCCAGGAGTACGACGGGAGGGCTGCGAACTGCCAGGGGTTCTTGTTACAATTAAATCTTTATCTGGCCACCGTCCACCCGGCTCCATCGGACCGTGAGAGGGTGTCCGCCCTCGTCTCGTGCCTCACCGGGAGAGCCCTGGAGTGGGCCAACGCCGAGTGGAGAGAGGGAGATGCGGCGTTGGACCAGTTTGAGGAGTTCACCCGCCGTTTCCGGGCAGTCTTCAACCACCAACCCGAGGGTAGAGCGGCGGGTGAGCGCCTCTACCATCTGAGGCAGGAGACGAGGAGCGCCCAGGAGTTCGCCCTGGAGTTTAGGACCCTGGCTGCCGGCGCGGGATGGAACAACAGGGCCCTGATCGACCATTATCGTTGCAGTCTGCGCGAGGACGTCCGTCGGGAGCTGGCCTGCAGAGACACCACCCTCACATTTGACCAGCTGGTGGACCTGTCCATCCGGCTGGACAACCTGCTGGCTACTCGCGGACGTTCAGATCGGGGTTTGGTGGTTCCATCCTCCCGCACCCCCCCTCCAATACCCATGGAGCTGGGAGGGGCGGTGCGCAGGGAGACCGGAGGGGGTCCCCGCTCGTGCACCATCTGTGGCCGCAGAGGTCACACTGCCGGTCGGTGCCAGGTTGGTTCCTCTGGGAATCGAGGCAGCAGGCAGGGCGCTCTGGCGTCACCCCAGGTGAGCCGGCACCATTCTCACCCAGAGCCCTCTGTTGTACATATGTTTGTGTCTGTTACGTTCCCTGAATTTTCCCCGCATTCCCAGCATAAGGCGCTCGTCAATTCAAGCACGGCTGGGAATTTTATTGATAGTGCTTTAGCCTATAGTTTAGGGATCCCTATTGTTCCCGTGGATGTGCCCTTCCCCGTTCACGCCTTAGATAGTCGACCATTAGGGCCAGGGTTGATTAGGGAGGTCACTGCGCCTTTGGGCATAGTGACGCAGGGGGGTCATACGGAGAGAATTAGACTCTTCCTTATTGACTCTCCTGCGTTTCCTGTGGTGCTGGGCCTACCATGGTTAGCTTGTCATAACCCCACTGTTTCTTGGCCACAGAGGGCTCTCACAGGGTGGTCGCGAGAGTGCTCAGGTAGGTGTTTAGGTTTTTTTGTTGGTGCTACTACGGTGGAAAGTCCAGAACAGGTCTCCACCGTGCGCATTCCCCCTGAATATGTACTGTCACGACTTCCATCGAAGTCGGTCCTTCTCCTTGTTCGGGCGGTGTTCAGCAGTCGACGTCACCGACCTTCTAGCCATCACTGATCCATTTTTCATTTTCCATTGGTTTTGTCTTGTCTTCCTTCACACCTGGTTCCAATCTCATCAATTACATGTTGTGTATTTAACCCTCTGTTTCCCCTCATGTCCTTGTCGGAGATTGTGTGCGACGGGTTTTGTACCCACTTTGTTATTTTTATATATTTTGGTTTTTGGAGTTTGGTCAGCACTTATTAAACGACTCCGTTTATACCAAGTTCGTTCTCCTGCGCCTGACTTCCCTGCCACCAACACGCACCCATTACACCACCCTTTGCCTTGTTGACAGCTTTGCACGCTCTTGGCATTCTTTCAACCAGCTTCATGAGGAATGCTTTTCCAACAGTCTTCAAGGAGTTCCCACATATGCTTAGCACTTGTTGGCTGCTTTTCCTTCACTCTGCGGTCCAACTCATCCCAAACCATCTCAATTGGTTTGAGGTCGGGTGATTGTAGAGGCCAGGTCATCTGATGCAGATCTCCATCACTCTCCTTCTTGGTAAAATAGCCCTTACACAGCCCGGAGGTGTGTTTTGAGTCATTGTACTGTTGAAAAACAAATGATAATCCCATTAAGTACAAACCAGATGGGATGGCGTATCGCTGCAGAATGCTGTGGTAGCCATGCTGGTTAAGTGTGCCTTGAATTCTAAATAAATCACTAACAGTGTCACCAGCAAAGCCCCCCCACACCATCACACCTCCTCCATGCTTCACGGTGGGAACCACACATGCAGAGATCATCTGTTAACCTACTCTGCTTCTCACAAAGACACGGAGGTTGGAACTTAAATTTAGACTCATCGACCAAAGGACAGATTTCCACCAGTCTAATGTCCATTGCTCGTGTTTCTTGGCCCAAGCAAGTCTTCTTCTTATTGATGCCCTTTAGTAGTGGTTTCTTTGCAGCAATTTGACCATGACGGCTTAATTCACGCAGTCTCCTCTGAACAGTTGATGTTGAGATGTGTCTCTTGCTTGAACTCTGTGAAGCATTTATTTAGGCTGCAATCTGAGGTGCAGTTAACTCTAATGAACTCATCCTCTGCAGCAGAGGTAACTCTGGGTCTTCCATTCCTGTGTCGGTCCTCATAAGAGCCAGTTTCATCATAGCGCTTGATGGTTTTTGCGACTGCACCTGAAGAAACTTGAAAAGTTCTTGAAATTTTCCAGATTGACTGACCTTCATGTCTTAAAGTAATTGACTGTCGTTTCTCTTTGCTTATATGAGTTGTGTCACAAGTTGACTTGTGTCACAATCGTCGTCAGGGTGGAAATGACAGGACCAAGGTGCAGCGTGGTGAGCGTACATTTCTTTTAATGTTATAAATGTCGCCAACAAAACAAGAAATACCAAAACCGAACGTGAAGCTGACTAGGGCTATACAGGCCACTAACACAGACAACTACCCACAACTAAGGTGGAAAAACAGGCTGCCTAAGTATGATTCCCAATCAGAGACAATGATAGACAGCTGTCCCTGATTGAGAACCATACCCGGCCAAAGCATAGAAACAGAAAACATAGAAATAAAGAAACTAGAATGCCCACCCTAGTCACACCCTGGCCTAACCAAAATAGAGAATAAAAGCCTCTCAGGGCGTGACAACTTGGTCTTTTACCAAATAGGGCTGTCTTTTGTATACCACCCCTAAATTGTCACAACACAACTGATTTCCACAACTGAACTTTTAACACGGCCCACCTGTTAATTAAAATGCATTCCAGGTGACTACCTCATGAAGCTGGCTGAGAGAATGTCAAGAGTGTGCAAGGCTGTCATCAAGGCAAAGGGTGGCTACTTTGAGGAATCTCACATATAACATTTATTTTGATTTGTTTAACACTGTTTTGGTTACTACATGAATCTATATGTGTTATTTCATAGTTTTGATGTCTTCACTATTAAAACCAATTTTGACTTTTGTGACTGTGCTATTTAGTGGAGACACTGTTCAAGTTAGAGGCCTTAACATTTGGCAATTTTTAAAGATTTGGTCAACAGTCCTACTAAAGATCTTTATGTTTGTAGGCTATCCCAATATAACTGGCATGCATTTTCTAAATGTACTGGAGTAAAATACAGACCACATAATGCTTTTTTTCTTTGCAAAAGCCAATGTTTGACTTTTATCCTTTTTACTCAATTACTCCCATTGCTCCTATCACTGTGCTCTTATTCCCCTTTTCTGTTCATACTGGCAGTGAAAATGAATTTCTTTGCACAAAACTGTGAGTTCCTTGAAGGCATCCTATTAGGGGAAACTACCTCCAACCCAAAGTGTGATGCACGAGGACCGTGCAACCTGAGAGAGAGCTCATGAGACCAGCAAGCTGGTGACCAGCGTGAATAGTGGTTAAGATGACTAGCTACTCCATTATTATTAAATTGAGTAGCTAGGCCTTCTGCAGTGGCCACACTCAATGGAATTATTTCAGATGGAGGTTGCGGTATGGCAATGTCATGTCATGGCGCTGGGGAGATAGCTCCTCTTTGTACCTGGCATCTCACACTGCCACATGGGTCAGTGCAGTGTGTGCTACTTGTCATTCTTAGCTGCTGCTACTTTTCAATTTATTTTTATGGCTATAATATCAGTCAGCACAAAAAGCACTCAAAATGAGCTTTGTCCTGTCCACCTCCTCAAATGGATTTTGAATGAGTAATGAAATGCGGACTCACTCTGGGTGAGAACTAAAGAGTGCATGTTTTATTTTTTTTAAATCGAGTTATTCTGAAAAGCAGCAACCAAAGTGGTTATCACTGGACATAGTTTTCATTTTGGCACGACGAGGCCTCTCAATAAAACTGGTGGAAGAATAAGTGTTTCCACCCAAAATATTCTGACATTGATGATTTTATTCTTGTGAGATTTTTACAAGATGTGATTTCTAGCACAATATGAGTGCTAGAGTGCTAAATATGAATTGTTGATGAACACTTGTTCTGTGGGTTCCAGGGGTGGTGAATGCTGGTTCTGTGGGTTCCAGGGGTGGTGAACACTGGTTCTGTGAGTTCCAGGGGTGGTGAACACTGGTTCTGTGGGTTCCAGGGGTGGTGAATGCTGGTTCTGTGGGTTCCAGGGGTGGTGAACGCTGGTTCTGTGGGTTCCATCGGTGGTGAACGCTGGTTCTGTGGGTTCCAGGGGTGGTGAACGCTGGTTCTGTGGGTTCCAGGGGTGGTGAACACTGGTTCTGTGGGTTCCAGGGGTGGTGAACACTGGTCCTGTGGGTTCCAGGTGTGGACAACACTGGTTCTGTGGATAACACAGGGGTGGTGAACACTGGTTCTGTGGGTTCCAGGGGTGGTGAACACTGGTTATGTGCGTTCCAGGTGTGGAGAACACTGGTTCTGTGGGTTCCAGGGGTGGTGAACACTGGTTCTGTGGGTTCCAGGTGTGGACAACACTGGTTCTGTGGATAACACAGGGGTGGTGAACACTGGTTCTGTGGGTTCCAGGGGTGGTGAACACTGGTTCTGTGCGTTCCAGGTGTGGACAACACTGGTTCTGTGGATAACACAGGGGTGGTGAACACTGGTTCTGTGGGTTCCAGGGGTGGTGAACACTGGTTCTGTGCGTTCCAGGTGTGGAGAACATGAGTAGTTTTCCCCAGGGACTGGCAGCAGCATCTGCCGACTTGCTCTGCCAGCCTGCCTGCCAGCCTGCCTGTCAGCCTGCTCTCTGACAACACTCACCTACACCACTCTGCCAACCATGGCTGTCCTACTAGATCTGCCAGATGCTACTGGGTCTCCAGCTTCCCCAATAAAACACACCCCGGAGGAGAGGTTCATTAGTAGACAAATAAATGCCCTGCTTCTAAACAAGGCATTTGTACAGTCTGACCCACACAGTTTCACTATGCCTCAGCCCTTGTCTCAATGTACATTGTTACATACAGTAGTATTATTGTTATATCAGACAGTGAATTTGTGGTAAAAAAAACATTTAGCTTGGAGCGATGTAATGGCATGATGACTAACTGCATGGTTCTGAAAATAACATGTTTTTGGGAAGCTTTTTACTGAGGTTAAACAAAACCCCCCAATGGATTCATCATAATACCCAAAATATACAATACCATTTATGGTTTTAACTATGTTTTCATATCCCTGCCTGTTGAAACCCCAATAAATCATTTGCTGTTTAGTGGTGTGACTAATGTGTTAGACTTAGCTGGCTATCTTCATAAAGAGCCCGTTGATGGGGCTCTCAGTTGACCATGTTCTACAAGAGATTGCACACAAAGACATGTGTCACAGGAGGCTGTGGATCCCACTCAGCTCACATTTGCCTGCAGCCTTATCTCTTCCTTCTCCCGTTTGGAGGCTTGTGATAAGGAGCACCTTGGGAGCCCCAATTATACAAATCTATCTGGCCACACAGAGAGGACCAAAACAGGGGCTTTTCACAGTGTTCACATTAGAGACACATCATCTTTATGTTATCATCTCTCCCCTGTTTCTTCACATTTATGCTTGAATCAAACCATAGTGTGTCCTAGAGCTCTGAATACACCTCGTTCCATAAGAATGTAGCTAATTCATTCTTGCAGTGTTACACTGCTCAGTGAGCGTAGTAATCAGTGGCCCATAGAGCCTGGAAATAAAGTCAATGTTAATTGCTCTGTCTGCTTGAGCAAATAAATGACAACTTATGTTGATGATTAACTCGATCCCACGGTAGATGAGGGTTTATGCAGGTGGCAGGTGGCAGGTGCCTTCACCTGGTGTGTGTGTGTGGTGTGTGTATGTATATTTCATCGATCAGATAACATCTACAGTCCTTAGCCTTTGTGGCCTTTTTAGTGTCGTGCCCACGTCCCCTGACTGTCTCCTGACTCTGTGTCTGGGGAAGACACCATGGGTGGGATGCTTTCTCAACGTCCCCTGACTGTCTCCTGACTCTGTGTCCGGGGAGGACACACTGGGTGGGATGTTTTCTCAACGTCCCCTGACTGTCTCCTGACTCTGTGTCCGGGGAGGACACACTGGGTGGGATGTTTTCTCAACGTCCCCTGACTGTCTCCTGACTCTGTGTCCGGGGAGGACACACTGGGTGGGATGTTTTCTCAACGTCCCCTGACTGTCTCCTGACTCTGTGTCTGGGGAGGACACACTGGGTGGGATGTTTTCTCAACGTCCCCTGACTGTCTCCTGACTCTGTGTCTGGGGAAGACGCACTGGGTGGGATGTTTTCTCAACGTCCCCTGACTGTCTCCTGACTCTGTGTCTGGGGAAGACGCACTGGGTGGGATGTTTTCTCAACGTCCCCTGACTGTCTCCTGACTCTGTGTCTGGGGAAGACACACTGGGTGGGATGTTTCTCAAGTAGTTTTTCTGAGATAATCTCCTCTAATGATGTATCACCTCTCTCCTCCTGTCAATGCCACCACTCTTATACTGGCTTATGAACAGATGTAGTTTCACAAATAGAGAGTTGTAAGTAAACATGAAAACTATACTTAAAGCTAGGATCCTTAATTGAAACAATAACAAAGCGGACACCCCGCCTCAGTTTTGGTGAAAAGCTAAACGATGGGCCTGGAGAAATGTAAACACTCTCGAATTCATAGACAGAGGTATGGAGGCAAAGACTGACCATCCATGATATCAAAATGATAGTTTTAACCATGTTTTGAGACTAAAATATATATATTGCATTGTTTACAAACATTAGAGCAAAACAAGCTTATATTTTGGGTTCTGATGTGGTAAGACAGTTGAACTGAGCTAATGAGACATCTCTAATCAAATCAAATTGTATTTGTCACATGCGCTGAATACAACAGGTGTAAACTTTACTCCTTACTTATGAGACCTTTCCCAACAATGCAGAGTTAAAAAGTAAGAAAAATGAGCAAATAAGGAAATAGTAAAACAATAAAATAACAATAAGTAGACAAATGGTACTGAGTCAATATGTAGCGGTACAAAAATCAATGGATATATATATTATTTAATTAATAAGTCAAAAATTTGATGTAACAAGCAACTAAGGATTATAGCTTTAAAGCTAATCCTTACTCAGTCAGTGTCAGAGTCGTGTGTATAGGTGGCAGGGAAGTCAGGCGCAGGAGAGTCAATCGGAGTGTAAATGGAGTCTTTTAATATCTGTCCACTTAACATGCTCCAAACACGAAAATGTACATACATAAAATAAACATGGGTACGAGGACCCGTCGCGCACCTATACAGCAAGAAACAACACTGACATAAAACAATCTCTGACAAAGACATGAGGGGAAACAGAGGGTTAAATACACAAGAGGTAATGGATGGGATTGAAAACAGGTGTGTGGGAAGACAAGACAAAACCAATGGAAAAATGAAAAATGGATCGATGATGGCTAGAAGACCGGTGACGTCGACCGCCGAGCACCGCACTAACAAGGAGAGGCAACGACTTCGGCAGAAGTCGTGACAGTCAGATGACAACACAGGTTGTAGGTGTACTAGTAATAACTCATTCTCAGACTGTTTGTCTCTGAGCGTATGCTATTTTTAATACTGCTCTTATCAATGTTGTTTCTTATTAAAAAAAAGGGACGTAAACTGTTGTGATTGATGAGGAGACTAAAGTTGGGAATGGCCTTGTTCAAAGAGCTCTGCGCAGAAGCTCGCTGCTTGGTTAAAGACTTTGTGTCATTTCTCCTGCTTTGGAATAGGGGAATGAGGGCAGGGGTAAAGCTGGGCTAAGTAATGACAAAATGAGCACCTTCAGTGGACTGGCTGCGAAAAAACCTGCCCTCATCACCCAAGTCTTTCGCTCTGAATTTTATTAGCATTAGCCGTGCTAAAATAACCTGTTAACACTTATCATAGTCCACCAATAATAACCTCCTCAATCATATTTTAAAAGTCACGTCAAGCCGGCCAAGTGTAATTCATCTCTATGCAAATACATCAGTGCCCGCCCATTAGTGTATTGCTAAGGGGTTTTATTAAAATGCATTCTTTCCCTCTTCGTTTTTTACTAAGGACCAATAAAACACTAGCCCCTATTGCTCAAGAATTATAGCAACTATTACAGGAACATATGGACAGCATGCACTCTGAAAATAAAAACCAACAGATAAAGTGGCAGGGTCATGGTGGGGTGCAAACACTTAGGAAAATGGTGGTGAATTAATAGATTGTGCCCTGGCGGTCTGAGGAGGCCTTAGCCGAGTCTGCCATAGAGATCAAAGCCTGATTATACATTCATTTGGGGCTGGATCCCTGACATAGGATGCAAAGCCCTCACTCACCAAGTTGGAGTTATTGCTACCACAAAGTGTAATAGGGTAATTAATTAAAAAGTGATGAAGTGCATTCATAATGTGTTATGCCCTTAATTAATGGAATTAAAGCAGCAGTATGGTGCTGGATTCCTTTCATGTACTGATGGTCTTATGGAGTGTATATTATCTAGGTGTAGAGAGGGGAAGGAAGGGAATGAAAGTGTCCACTGGTTGGTGTAGGTTGAATCAGTTTCATGCTTACGTGTAGAGTTCCCAGCAGTCTGGAGTTGTTAATCAGAGGTGTTATAGGAGTATTAGCTACGTTGATACATGTGTTGGAGGAGCCCAGGTACGGGAACTGTTACCTTCTGACTGTCTGTTGGAATGGTCACACAATGCTGTTACAGTATGAGACTGCTCTTGTTTCATGTACTGTACATAATGATTGATGCTCAGTTAAACTATGAAATGGAATGACCTAGCCCAGTAACTGTGCTCCAATTGGTGATTGAGTTTCAGTGATTTAACGTGTTGTTCTTAGTGACTATGCGTCACGTTGGGCAGAGCTGCACCAATATTCAGGATATTTGCATGCCACTCTGTTATTTCATGTCACAACAATATAACACACCAGTTTAGCAAACAATTACATTTGATAAAAAATTGCTTGATCTAATAAAGAATAAATGGTTGCTTTTCCATTGTATTGTTTTTTGAAACATTTTCGTTGAGTAAGGCAGCTCCAAAATGCAACTGTTTCAGCCTCGCTTGGTCTTTTCTTTAGAGGAGGGGCAGACAGAGAAATTACAGTGTGTAGGCATCGTTGATCTTCTCTGGTTGCACGTGATTGGATCAGGGTGGGGGACACTATGGCCCCGCAGCACCTGCTGGGAGAGCTAGCCAGCAAAAGCCCATCTTCGGTGTTCCATTGATTTACAGTAGAAGTGCCCGCCCAAGAAGGCTCATTGTCATTGGCCACAGATAAATCAACGTCTTATGCCCGGTAACTTTGATTGGACTGATCTGTCAACTTTATAGATAGCTAGTTGTTTACCTTGCACTGTTATCAAGTATTCAAGCAAGGTAGCTTAGCTAGATGAAACATGTTGACTAGCTTAGTTTTTGCCTAGCAAATAATTTTCAAACTTAGCGTTATGAAGGAAATGTAGAGCTAAAACGTATTGATGCTCATAAGCCACCTACACGTTCAAATATAGCCATCCATTAAAATAAGTTGAGTGGTTGGTGGTGGTTCATGGAGCAGTGGCTAACATCTGTTTTGAGGTAGGCTAGCTATAATATCCAGGCTAGCTATATAATCCAGGCTAGCCATAATAACCAGGCTAGCTATATTATCCAGTCTAGCCATAATATCCAGTCTAGCTATAAAATCCAGGCTAGCCATAATATCCAGGCTAGCTATAATATCCAAGGTAGCTATAATATCCAGGCTAGCTATAATATCCTACTGTATAGGCTTCATGTACAGTGCCTTCAGAAATTTTTCAGACCCCTTGACCTTTTCCACATTTTGTTACGTTACAGCCTTATTCTAAAATGGATTAAATAAAAAAAATCCTCATCAATCTACACACAATACCCCATAATGTCAAAGAGAAAACAGTTTTTTTGAGATTTTGCACATTTCTGAAAGAACGAAACAGAAATAACTTATTTACATAAGTATCATTTTTCCATTGATCATCCTTGAGATGTTTCTACATCTTGATTGGAGTCCACAAGTGGTAAATTCAATTGAATACCAAGGCATGAGGTCGAAGGAATTGTCCGTAGAGCTCCAAAACAGGATTGTGTCGAGGCACAGATCTGTAGATTTATTTTTATTTTTATTTGTAATAAATTTGCAAACATTTCTAAAAACCTGTTTTTGCTTTGCCATTATGGGGTATTGTGTGTAGATTGACGAGAGAAAAAAAAACAATTTGATACATTTTAGAATAAGGCTGTAACCTAACAAAATTTGGAAAAAGTCAAGTGGTCTGAATACTTTACGACGGCACTGTATTATTGTTGTTTGATGGCAGACTGTAATACCCATGGAACCACATATAGAAGAAGGGTTAGTAATAAATATATCTGATGAATCTGGAAATGTGCAATAACGTTACAAACGTTGCATATTGTTAACCTGGCCTCTATGTAACAGGTAGTCAGACACACGCAGTGTCGCAATATTGTCGACCAATTACTAGCTAGTTTACTCTATACAAGTATGCTCGACTACTGTGGTCTTCTGTGCAATAAGAGCTAAAGACTGGTCATAACCCAAATGTTCTAATGTTTGTGTGTGTGGCTCAAAACTTGTTTCTGGGATTGGTTATTAGTGCATTCAATGTGTATCCAGTGTAGTGCACTGCCGGTTTCGATGAATATCATGAGCTTTGTTGATTGAGTTTTCCCTACCAATATTTTCATGGTAAAATCAGCGCTGGTTATTCTAAGATCGAGGTATGTAATCCAGAGCAGTTTCCCAATGCATGTGATCTCTGATTTATAGAGACATGAGCAAGTTTCTCATTCTATATCCAGAATTTCTACTTTAATAGTACATTTATCTTGGAGGGTGTTGGTGGGGCGGGATTATCTGATTATCTGTCATTTAATGGTTGATCAAAGTCTCAAGATCCTGTCATAGCTGTGTGAGTGGTGGATTTTTCTTTTTTATGGAGTCATTAATTTAATCCGGATCATTAGCTTCTATACAGATCCTATGTTTTGACAAATGCAGCCTGTGAATTATGATAATGTGCCTCCCTCCCGGCCGTGACACTGCCGTCGTCAGCCTCCCTTCCTATCCCGCCGAATGCATCACATGATAAACAGGGAACTGACCCGCCATATTACCTAAATGTGTTTCAGGGGGTGTCTCTACTCAGGCCCGTCACTCCATTACTGTAGACGGCTCACTCAATAGCGACCGCGGTGTCGCTGTGACACGTGGCCAATGACAGCATTTTCATTGTGACTGTCGATGCGTTTGGGGGAAACAGCATTAAATATTAGGCCCGGAAGAAAAATTAAGAAAAGGTGAACATCCCCTGTAGCCACAGAAATATTATTGTCACATCTGGTGCTGCTTTACGTGTGCAGTGATATTTTGGGGGGAATAAGAGATTCCCATTCAAGATGCATTTGGTTGGTTTTAAAGGATGGCTAGCAATTTGTGTGTAGTCCCAAGGTTGCCGCTTCTACATGGATAACTGCATTTTGAAAATGGTGATTTAAAAACTAATTTTCTACAATTCTCTCTGTCCCCAAAGTATTATTGGTCTAATGTCTTTAAAGGGGCAATCAGCAGTAGAACCAATAACAACATGTCTCCCAGCCCCTGTTTCAGTAAAACGCTGAGGGATGGGGCTAGAGAAATGTAACCACTCTCAAATTCTTAGACAGAGATTTGGATGCAAAGACTGACCGTCCATGATATCAAAATTAGAGTTTTAACCATATTTTGAGGCTACAGTATATAATGTTTGTTTACATTTACTTAGTTTATAAACATTTGAGTACAACAAGCTTATATTTTGGGTTCTGATGGGGTACAACAGCTGAACTAAGCTCATGAGGCATTTATATACTGATTATACCAAACATTAGGAACGTCTTACTAAAATTCAAATCAAATCAAATTGTATTTGTCACATGCGCTGAATACAGCAGGTGTAGACCTTACAGTGAAATGCTTACTTACAAGCCCTTAACCAACAATGCAGTTTAAGAAAAACACCTACCAAAATAAGAAATAAAAGTAACAAATAATTGAAGAGCAGCAGTAAAATAACAATAGCGAGGCTATGTACATTGAGTTGCCCTCCCCTTTGCCCTCAAAAGAGCCTCAATTCGTTGAGGCACGGACTCTACAGTGTCCCGGTGGAACGTTTTCCACCGGGACGCTAGCCGATGTTGACTCCAATGCTTCCCACAGTTTTGTCAAGTTGGCTGGATGTCCTTTAGGTGGTGAACCATTCTTGATACACACAGAAAACTGTTGAGTGTCAAAAACCCAGCCGCGTTGCAGTTCTTGACACAAACCGGTGACCAGGCACCTACTACCACAACCCATTCAAAGGCACTTACTGTAAATCTTTTGTCTTGCTCATTCACCACCTGAATGGCACACATACACAATCCATGTCCCAATTCTCTCAAGGCTTAAAAATCATTATTTAACCTTTTACTGCAGTGTGCTAAATCAGGGTTACACAGAGTGTTTCTTGGTAGTCTTAAAGAAATCTACTTTGAAACAAAAGTATACACCTTACACATGGTTATGGGCTTTAAAAAAGGAGGAGAAAAAAACATACAACCGAGTTTGCATCCCAATATTACATTTTATATACAGTACATCACAGAACACTGAAATACAACAAAAGTGTTTGACATAGAAACACCGGATTTTGATCGTTTTTAAAAATTTGTATAATCTTTATTAATTGTACAATTATAAAAAACATGAATAACATTCAACCCATGAGGCCAAAGAGGGCGCTTTTGGAAAGGGCTTCATCTACACTGATTGGAGTGGATTTAACAAGTGAAGTCAATAAGGGATCATAGCTTTCACCTGGATTCACCTGGAAAGAGAAGGTGTTCTTAATGCTTTATGTACTCAGTGTAAATTACAGACATAGGATCTTAATTTGAGCCAGTTTGCTACAGTAGGAAAATAATCCTGCACAACAGCAAATTGTGCAAAATGTGAATTATTATGTGGATTATAATGAATGGACATTTTTTGTAGGGGTTGATCAAAGCAAATTAAGGGTACACTACATATCATTAATTTATAAATCCTAAAATGGATGTAGCAACTGATAAGTGCCCCTTTAAGAGTCCCTTTTACTGTGAATAAGTCATCCCGACAAGTACTGGTATTTTCAGGATGAAAATGGAATTGAAACCATTGCCTCTACACACATCTATGATGTTATTGAACCAGAGGTGGAGACGATTTTCCTAATGTTATATTTTTCGGCGATTTAAGGTAAATGTGGATGATTCACCCGTATTTTTTCAGAGTTTATTGCTCTGGTGAGAGCTTAAGTGAGAGGCAGGAGCATGAACTCCAGACAGCCTCACTTTGTCAAGCGCTAATATCTAAAATGCTTCTTATGACCTACTTATGAAGTCAATCTGGGAGAATCTATTGATCTGAATGCCAAATCATAGGATGTCTGTCCATGCCAAATCAGGCCGGACCAAGGAGAGAGGGGAACTTAAGTACATGGTCCTGACCTCCTGGCTCTCCTCCCTGCGACTCCCCTCATGACCACTGCTCCAGACACTCCCCAGTATCAAAGGGCAAAGGTCAAGAAACCCGCCCCAAGGTCACCCGACATTAACATTTCTGAGCAGGTAATTTAATTTTCAAGACAACAGAGTATATACACAAAAATTATATGATTTTTTAAACAGTGGTGATTTTGTGCGGTGAGGGGGAGAGGTACATCAAATAAAACTCTGATTTAACTGCCAAAGTATTTTCTCTGTTGCATTTAATCAATACTTAAGACTCAGGTCACCGCGAGAGACATTTCCATAATCAATGATAAGAGGTTCTCTAGTTCAGCAGGTTATTGTGCTCTCCCTACCTCCTCATTTTTCATAGAGTTATTTATTGTCAGGCTGCCTGTCAGAGAAAGACTGCTGTGGAACCAAGGAGGTATCTCAGAGGACACTCAGCGGTGCCAGTTGCCTGGGAAACCAACCACTCACTCTCTGTGTGTGTGACCCTCCCAATCAGAGGTCAGGGTGAGATCACTGGTGCTGTGGACCTTGGTTCTGGCGTAGTGAAGGCTTGTGATGACTTCATCTGACACTGAGCTTCTATGACCCCTCACTGTTGTCAAAGTAGCAATGTTGGTGGGACAGTTCTCTCTCAAACCAATGAATGGACAAAGTGGATTTTGGCCAGAGGATTAATTGTACCCAGGTAAAGCCACTCCTCTGTTAGGCACTTTAAGTGTTTACATTTTAGTCATTTAGCAGATGTCATTTATCATGAGCAACTTACATGAGCAATTAAGGATAAGTGCCTTGCTCAAGGGCACAGTCAGATTTTTCAACTCGTCTTCTTAAAGATTCAAACCAGCAACCTTTTGGTTACTGACTCAACGTTCTTAACCACTAGGCCAAAACATTGTCAAAGACTCCAGTCACCCAAGTCATAGACTGTTTTCCCTGCGACCGCACGGCAAGTGGTACTGGAGCGCCAAGTCTAGGACCAAAAGGCTCCTTAACAGCTTCTACCTCCAAATCATAAGACTGCTGAACAATTAATCAAATGGCCACCCGGACTATTCACATTTACATTGACCCCCACTTTACCCCTACCTACCTGTACAAGTTACCTCGACTAACCTGTACGCCCGCACATTCACTCGGTACAGGTACCCCCTGTATATAGCCTTGTTATTGTTATTTCATTGTGTTATTTGTATTTTTTTTTTTAAACTTTTGTTTATTTGGTAAATATCTTCTTAACTCTATTGCTTAAACTGCATTGTTGGTTAAGGGCTTATAAGTAAGCATTTCACGGTAAGGTCTACTGTTGTATTTGGCGCCTGTGACAAAATAAAATTTGATTTGATTTGATTTGTTGTTTAAGGTATGGATTGTACATACAGTCAGAATGTAGCTATGTATTCCTGCTTTGTGTCATCCCATACTGCAAGCCCCATGTCCTCTCTGTCGATTTGTTCTCAATGGACATTCTCCCGTCTGTGGTTCTTTAGATTTTATTTAATTTTGTTCTATTTTACGAGAGCCAATAAAACACACATTGAGGCCCCGAACTGTTCAACTCTAAAGAGCTTCAACAAAACACCTCAGTCATTGGCCTGCCAATAAAAAATGAAAACCCATTTAACCCAGCGGAGGTATAGCCTTGTGTCTGCGGTCAGTCAATAAACCAAACTAGGCGGAGTGCAGGTCGGACCAAGCTGCACATGACTCTGTGGAGATGGCAAGGTCAGAGACGAAAGAGATCGTAACCAAAGCTTCAACAGACAACAAAGAACAATCGGATTATAATATTGATATGTTTCCCTTTCTGTGTGGTCCTAGTTGTATCTGTCAGGAGAGTGTTCAGAGAAGGTTGGAAAAGTTGTGTTTTTCTTGCAGTTACAGAAGCTTACATCGTAGAAGAAACAATTGAAATGTTTATGCAAATACATTTGGTGTATGGTGTATGTGTTTGTGTGTCTATGTGTGGGCTGGTAGGACACTAAAGAGATCAGTGAACTTGTTTCGGCTTAGCATTTTTCGAAAATCCAAGCACAAATTACTTCATTAATAAAGGCCAATAGCAACAGTTTCTCTGTATATACAGAGAGAGAAACAAAGTACTGGACTTGGCTGTGGATTTTAGCATACTCTCTCGGGTGTCTAGGTTAATGGGCCTGCAGCTTTTACCTCATCGTGTGTGAGAGGAATGAGGATAGGGACCTACTGATTTACATTCTCTAGTCTTTACACACATCTCTGGAATCATTGATTAGTAAACCATACCAGACGATCTGTAGCAAGATTCGGTCACATGTCCTGCACTGTAACTAGAAACTAAGCCTCCATGATGCTGTATGATTTCATTACAGAAGGATCTTCTCTGTTTGAGAGAGAAATAAGGAAATAGAGTTGAGGTTGGAGTTGCTGCCAGCCAGAGATACTTTGGCTTCTGTATAGAACCCAGTGGTAAGCAGAGCCAGAGCAGACACAGAGCAAAGACAGAGACACAGACGCCTCTTTTCTGCAGTCTGCACCTCCTCAGCTGCTTGGGGTGACATAACTAAAGAGGCATTAACACCCAGTTGCGACATTGCTAAACAAACACCAGGGCCTTGGCGAGCATGGGAAAATGTCATTATAGCCTCCTGGGAGTGAATTGACCAGGAAAACAAGGCACAATTTGAGCCTTGTCCTGTAGAGTCGATCCCCCAGCCTATCTACGTGGACCTGACAACTTTCTATCATGTGTACTAACTTTCCCAGGCAGGATCTGGTCCATAAAAGGCACTGTTCCTGTGTGTGAGGTGATAAATCAAGCTGGCAGGGTCTTGCCTCTCTTCGCAGACACAACAAGTGGACAGACACAGCTCTAGTCTGTTCTCCGGCATGCAAGGCCCTGCAGGTCTCTCAAGGCTGTGGCAGAAAGTAGGCCACCGTCTCAATCCTGGGGAGTAATCATTACTCCAGAAAGTTGCAAAACGTTCTGTTTTGTAATTACAACCCTGCTCTGTTGACCTAGTCACTCACTGACCTTAAAGTACACAGGATAGATTTATTTGATATTTTTACTCAATACCTAGACTTGAATTTACAGGTGCTTGTTCATTTATTGAATTCATTAATTAAAAAAGGCCAAAACCAGACATAAATGTCAATGCTAGCTTAACGACTTCCAATAAATGTTTATGGAAACTTTGAAATAATTGTACTACTCCAGGTAATATCATAAGAATATATATTTCTATAACAGTAGGCTATTACCAGCATTACTTTACAATTACACGTCAGATTGTCAGGGATCCCAGGTTGTCAGTTGTCCTGAGGTGTCTCCATATGGCCTGGCCTAGCTGCAACAGCGGTTGGCAGCTAATTCCCTGAGCCTCTTTGTTCATTAACGGCCTGTTTCTCCCTCCTTGCTGCTGCTGCTGTCTCTAGCCTATGGAGACGCCCGTAAGGGGCCCCTTTGTAATCCTATAAAGTGGAAAAATATAAATTTGTCGCAATTTGTCTCACAGCAGTGTAAGATGTTAAAGAGGGGTTTGATCACTGATCTCTGCCCACCACCAGCCCCAGGCCCCCAGGACACAGACTCAACAGCTGTCTGTCCCCCACTCCTACTACAGATCTATACTGTCTGGGGAAGTCATTGGAAGGGTTATGTACGGCACAACTTGTATTGTATTGTATTGTGTACTAGCAAGGTAAGGTGAACATTAATGTTACAGTGTCTCATAAACTTTAGATCTTTATGAAATAACCAAAACTCTAGAATGCGATTGAAAAAAGAGACAACACAGCACATTGGTCTCTGTGGATTGTTTCTGTATTTAGTTTCAACCCGTCTCGTCTTTGAATGGACAAATCATTTTATATTTATTCATGTTTAATGGAAGTATACTTTCTAGCTTTCTCCTTAATTAGTGAATTTAGTAAGAAATAAAGTAGAAGTCACATGGAATACAGAGTACAATGCAAGTACTGTATATGAGGCAAGGGCTGTATTTTTTTAAATTGGCAATTTAATTACCATACCAATTTAAGGACATTATAATTTATATATTATGATAAATCAATTATAATGATAATGCCATAGGGAGAAGCAGGACAGCCAGACATTCTTAAATCACACCATTATAGAATGACATACTTATAGATCAATCCATTTTCCTTCCAGAAGACACAAGACTCAGGAAAACACACACACACACACACACACACACACACACACACACACACACACACACACACACACACACACACACACACACACACACACACACACACACACACACACACACACACACACACACACACACACACACACACACAACACACACACACACACACACACACACACACACACACACACACACACACACACACACACACACACACACACACACACACACACACACACACACACACTCTCACGCACGCAAGCATGCACGCACGCACACACACACACACACGCACACACGCAAACACACACATGTGCATAAACACACACACTTGATTTAACCGTAAGTTACCTCTATTTTCTTTTAAAATACAGGAGGTCAATATAAAGACACACTGGGACACAAAGTAATTAGTACTAATTAATTCAATGTAGAATGAGCTTTCCAGAGTTACTGCAGTGGGGCTGTTGACTTATTGATTAATAGACAGATCATAACTCCAAACTGTGTTGCAAACAGCATGGATCTCCTGGAACGGTCCACATCTGTGACACGCTGACTCATGAGAATTAAAGACGTTTCATTGGTTTTTGTACCACAGAAATACTAAAAACTGCCAATCAGCGACATGTAGAACACAGAGCAACATCAGCCTAGTTAAGGAGCTGTATAAATGGAGCAATCAATCTATCTATTGGTCAATCAGAGCTGCCCAATCCAGAGAGGAGGTGTTTGGGCTGGTTCAATACATTGGATTAATGTAACAATGACCTTAAATAATTCAGTTTGCTGTATATGTTTGCGGGAAACGACAACAGGAGTGTAAAGGTGAAGCACTCCGCAGTTCTCACAAAGCAATACTTCCCACGTTCTGAGAAATTTTATCACCGGGTCACTCTCAGGCATTATAATGGTTCTATAAAGTCTGGTGACCTCACAGTTTCTCTCGTGTATAGCCAATGACTTAAAGTGTGTTCAATCCAATCATCAGGTATTTATTGAGAGGGAAGCACAGAGCTGCTCGCTAAGTAAATTGAAATCTTCCTCCCCTTGGGATATCTTTTCAACTGAATTTGATGACTTGAAAATAGCCTCAGGATTTCATGGAGGCCAGGGATAATTTTCTTAATTGCCTAGGAATCTAAATGTATGTATATTTATTGTACCAAGATTTTAATTATTTTATGTAATTAAAAAAGTGAATTTTGTTTTAAGAGTTATCTTTGATCTTCTTTTGAGAAGAAAAAAACTATTGAACAATTTACATAATACTCTTTAGTTAAACATAAATGTAGACCACACAAGAAAAAAAGCTACTTTATGTATATGGCTCACTTCTCACATGATGTAAAGTGTGGGTTTGAACCAGATATGTACACACACACTCAGCCAAGTGGAGTGAGTTCAGATCTTAATTTGAGTCAGTTTGCCACAGCAGGAAGTCCTGCAGCAACAGGAAATGTGAATTATTGTGTATTTATAATGAATGGACATTTGTTGTAGTTAGGGCAAATAAAGTCTGACACTTTAAAGTGGAAACTACATACTTTAGAAACCTTTTTAAACCTTAAATAGACTACAAGCTACACATGATCAGTAACAAAAGAGTGATCAAATTAAAATCTTACTTCTGTATTCAGCTCTGTGGCCCCCAAGGCTCTCAGCTGCAGCTGTATAAATGGGTTATGCATGAAATGTAAGCTATGCAGGTCAGAATGGGTAAGAGTCCTGCTAGGCAAATAAATAGTGTGATGTAATAGCACAAAGAGACTATCTCAGCCCCTCCAGATTCAACCCACACTTCATTACCAATGAGACATGTTTATCCCCATACAACTCTAATGTCCTCGTGTCCCCTTTCAATGCTGAGGCATACATCAAATAATGGTAAATATACTATTCAAAAAGTGAACATTACAAGTGTAGGATCTTAATTTGATTACTCTTTTATTGCAGGAAATGCACATTTCTAGTGTATTTGAGTTTTAAAAAGGATTCTAAAGTTTGTCATTAAAAATGTCCATTCATTATAATCCACATAATAATTCATATTTCCTATTGCTGCAGGATTATTTTTGTGCTGTAGCTAACTGGCTCAAATTAAGATCCTACATCTGTAGTGTGTCTTTGGTGTGTTATAATGCAGAAAGATTGATCGTTATAATAAAATCAATACAGGATATTCTCTAGAATAGTATTATGGATCATTTGACAGATAAGATGAAAACGTTCCTTTTCACACAGCATTCATCTTTTTACGTGAAACAGGTCACACCCGATTCTCTGGATTTTCGAATGGTGAGGCATTGTGGGTATCTAAGTAATATCATATGCTTAAATGCTTTTGTTTTGCGTTTTGTCCCCTCTCACCCCTTGAGGGAGAGATAGGCTTATGCTCGTCCTGATTTAATATTTTGTCCAGGTCATTACCCTGGAGACAGCGAGAGAGAGTGAGAGAGTGAGAGAGAGAGAGAGAGAGAGGGAGAAAGAGAGGGAGAGGGGGAGAGAGAGAGGGAGAAATGGAGAGGGAGAGGGCGAGGGAGAGGGAGAGGGAGAGGGAGAGGGAGAGGGAGAGCAACAGCTAGAGGGGAGAGGAGAGGGTCAGGTGGTCTGACTCCTCCTTTGCTTCATTCATCCCATCTCATCCATCTCACAGCCTAATAAAACAAGTTTTCTTGTCAGATTCCTTGAGAATCAGTGATTGCTGTGTCTATTTGACAACCAGTTTCACACTGCCAAGGAGAAAAACGTCCACCAAAGCCATGGAAAATGAAACATTTCAGCACCTGCTAAGTGAATTTGACTTTGAGTTCTTATTTGGCTGCTTTTGATAGTGCTTCCATTTCCATATGTTGACACAGTTCTCTCTCCGTCTTGTGGTTTGAGACATGTAGACATTTAGATGAAGACATTAATGGTCCAGCACCTTGTTGTTGTTTTATAATCCAAGCGTGCAGACAGACAAGACAATCTGAGATTGATTATGCCGCTCCTCTCCATTGATTGTCCTGCTGATCTCCTCTGAAGTGTGTAAAAAAATGACAAAAACACTTCCATTCCTATTTGTATTTATTATTTTCTCCCATGAAGAGAGGCGAGTGGTTGAATAATAGTTTTTATTAATTTCATGGATTATTTGCTCATTATGCATTAATCATGGTGGCCCATCTGGAGGGTACAGGCGTGACTGTGTTAGAAACAGCCATTCTGATCTCAATTAGATTATGCCTCTCCTCTCCATCTAGCCATAAATCACTTCTCCAAAGTGAAATTAACAGTTACTGGAGCGCATTAATAACCTGCATCAGGCATGAGGGAAGGGCAGCCACTGGAACCACCACCCATCTCACAATGTTGAAAACATCATTTTATTTGTGAAATATCAACATTCCACGCTAAGGTTGCTCTGCAGATTTCTCTACCCCCCCAGACATGTGTGGCGTGCAGTGTGTGTCGTGCGCGGCAGCTCAGCCTGACCACGGTCCATATAACCCACATAACAACCTCTCTGGATGGAATCCCCGAGGATAGGGGATGTCTTAATCCCAATATAATGTCATTAAAGAGATAATGATTTTTTGCTCTAGAAAATAGCTAATGATTATTTGCTTAATAAGAAATGTCATAAATAATATTAAGATAGACATCAACAACACAATGTCATCATTATGGGCAATATGATGACTTCGTCAACCATTTTGAAAAGAAGGTCGACGACATCCGATCCTCGTTTGCTAAGTCAAACGACACCGCTGGTTCTGCTCACACTGCCCTACCCTGTGCTTTGACCTCTTTCTCCCCTCTCTCTCCAGATGAAATCTCGCGTCTTGTGACGGCCGGCCGCCCAACAACCTGCCCGCTTGACCCTATCCCCTCCTCTCTTCTCCAGACCATTTCCGGAGACCTTCTCCCTTACCTCACCTCGCTCATCAACTCATCCTTGACCGCTGGCTACGTCCCTTCCGTCTTCAAGAGAGCGAGAGTTGCACCCCTTCTGAAAAAACCTACACTCGATCCCTCCGATGTCAACAACTACAGACCAGTATCCCTTCTTTCTTTTCTCTCCAAAACTCTTGAACGTGCCGTCCTTGGCCAGCTCTCCTGCTATCTCTCTCAGAATGACCTTCTTGATCCAAATCAGTCAGGTTTCAAGACTAGTCATTCAACTGAGACTGCTCTTCTCTGTGTCACGGAGGCGCTCCGCACTGCTAAAGCTAACTCTCTCTCCTCTGCTCTCATCCTTCTAGACCTATCGGCTGCCTTTGATACTGTGAACCATCAGATCCTCCTCTCCACCCTCTCCGAGCTGGGCATCTCCGGCGCGGCCCACGCTTGGATTGCGTCCTACCTGACAGGTCGCTCCTACCAGGTGGTGTGGCGAGAATCTGTCTCCGCACCACGTGCTCTCACCACTGGTGTCCCCCAGGGCTCTGTTCTAGGCCCTCTCCTATTCTCGCTATACACCAAGTCACTTGGCTCTGTCATATCCTCACATGGTCTCTCCTATCATTGCTATGCAGACGACACACAATTAATCTTCTCCTTTCCCCCCTCTGATAACCAGGTGGTGAATCGCATCTCTGCATGTCTGGCAGACATATCAGTGTGGATGACGGATCACCACCTCAAGCTGAACCTCGGCAAGACGGAGCTGCTCTTCCTCCCGGGGAAGGACTGCCCGTTCCATGATCTCGCCATCACGGTTGACAACTCCATTGTGTCCTCCTCCCAGAGTGCTAAGAACCTTGGCGTGATCCTGGACAACACCCTGTCGTTCTCAACTAACATCAAGGCGGTGACCCGTTCCTGTAGGTTCATGCTCTACAACATTCGCAGAGTACGACCCTGCCTCACGCAGGAAGCGGCGCAGGTCCTAATCCAGGCACTTGTCATCTCCCGTCTGGATTACTGCAACTCGCTGTTGGCTGGGCTCCCTGCCTGTGCCATTAAACCCCTACAACTCATCCAGAACGCCGCAGCCCGTCTGGTGTTCAACTTTCCCAAGTTCTCTCACGTCACCCCGCTCCTCCGCTCTCTCCACTGGCTTCCAGTT